>NW_024753604.1:157500-486818 GCF_018991925.1 Homarus americanus | reverse complement strand
GAACACACGTTAACATACCTGGAGAGACGTTGAGAAGTCACGAATGCGATTCTCCTCGTGTAGAGGTATATACGTGCACCTGCTAAGCAGCTTTGGGCCTCCCATCTATACCAGAAGCGGGCCGATCTTACCAACAACATAACTTCTATCATTTTGGATCACTGTATACTTAGTTATGAACTCCTGCGTTCTTGATTGTGTAATTTCCTATGTCTATTCATATATAATTCAATCAGAGGTTGAGCTACAGAAAAGGTGGAATATACATGTCGATAACATTAATTCTGCAAGCTCAGGGCCTGAGGCGAACAAGGGCTATTCAATACGGGGAGGCGCTAGATCTTGGAGATTATAACGAAGGACAGAATAGTTCAGAGATTAATGACTTTCTAAATAGACAACTTGACACTAATTAAACTATAAACATGAGATTCTCTGATGTCGGCGACAAAATGAGGAGTAACTTCAGGCGCGATCAGAAACTCATGGATACCCCTTCACGGACGACATAAAATTACGCCACTCTAGCTGCAAACTCTGACACTCACTTACTTGACACGTTCTACTATCGATAAGGACAGTTGAAGCATTCTACCCCACTCTCATGGAATGGATCTTGAATGTTCCAACTGTAAACAGACATATCTAAGTTGACTCAAAAACAAGGGTGTTCTCTTCTCACTAAATTCATTTATAGAGAGGTTGGTTTCAGTAAGTCAGAGAAAAATGGGATAACGGAGGACTCTGAGGTGTTTGAAGTGATGAGAAAACGACTCTCTCAGATGGAGGACTCAAACGAAAGCCGAGTTGTTACGTTTTGTGGGCTATTGCTGCAATATGGAATCATTTGATTTTGCGCTAACTGGATGGGTAAGACCGTGGTCATTACAACTCACTGTATTTCAGTTTCACCATTTCTCCTTCAACCCCTAATAATCTTTTTTTCACCTCTTAACTAAAGACTTCGTATCGTATCGAGATTCATTCAGCCCATTTTCCTGGAACAAAGCAACATCTCAGCAAGCTCCATGTTAACATTTCATTCAACCAGGAGGCCAGCAACAGGCAACACCAACGAAGCTCCTGCACATCTACCTCCTTCAACACGATACTCCCGAACGTCTTCTACTGAGCTGCTCCCCACCACATGCATTCAGCACCAGACTGTCTATCATATAACTTATATATATTATATAAGAAAACCACATTAGGAAAGTTTCCTTCCATCCTGAGTGCTAGACAACATTAATATCTCGATACCCCTACAACCCCCTTGCCTTCACCCTGAGAATTGATTCTCACTTAAGTAGATAATAATGTCGAGTTTTTACAAATAGTGCACAATCTGAATGACCCTTGAATCACAATAAATTATGCCATGTTTAGCATATCTCTCACGGAGTTAGCCAAAAAAAACTACTATACATCTGGAAGGTTTTAGTATTATCTCGAGATTATTGTTGCTAGTTCTGGAACCCTCCCCCCCCCAAAAAAAAACGTAGCAGAAGCTCAAGAGAAAGTGGCTAAAAATATTCTGCTAGCAATATCAACCCCATAAGACGAGTGAACTATTAGAAACGTTTGATACTTCAATCTGTACACCCTACAGAGACGTAAAAAGAGTTACTTAATTAGATTATGTATTACGGCATGTTCCAAAGTAACAAACACGAGGCGCAGACAAACGAGAGGCAGGACAAGCCGCTTCAAAAGTATTTATATAACCAACAGCGTGGGGATGAAACTTTGAGGGAAAAGATATTAATTAAAAACGCCCCAAACTTTTAAATCAATCTTCCACCATATATTTAAGATATAATAAACTGCATGGCAGAAGACTACGCACGTCAAGAAGATAACTTTGTTGCAGAAGAGGACATCCCTTCTATGCCGTCTTAAGACACTTAATCACATTAAAACTAAATGCATTCAGTATATCCGAGTGCAATGTACAGAAGCCAACAGGAAGATCCAGCTGCGGTAGGTCGGGGGAAATCTTCACAAGGTATCACAAAAAAATGTCAACTGTCAAACTGGGCGAGGCCTCCAGCTCGTGTTTAGTAGTCTACCACTTAAGACACCCACGTCCTTACCAACGCCACCTCCTCCGCCCTCGCCAAACCCAGTGTATCACTATATATAGAGTACAACGGGGCGTTTCCGACTATTTTTTTTCTACCACTTGTGCTCAGTCTCCAGTGCCATTTTAGGGGTAGAAATTATGCTGAACTGTATCTTCTTTCGACTTTTTTTTTGCTGAACATTTATACACCCTATGTTTATATGTTTATTACACAAATTAACACATCTTGTGAAAACTGGACATCAATTGGGCCTTCGTCCAACGTTAAATAAAAGCATGCAGTTCTTACTTTATGCCTAGGCCGATCTGTTATGAAATTTATTGAACGATCGGATAAAAACTGTGGACGCTAGAATATACAAATATATGTACAGTATGTCATTTCTGGAATAGTACAGTTTATTACACTGGGCGGACAGTAGATTTTTTCTAAGAAACTATTACTTATGTTTTTGGAGTGTATCTGTACAGGTAATTTGCGCTATTCTTTATAGTCATGTAAAACTATAGGTAGTCTACAGGTGTCAGAATTCTCGACTTCTAATGATAAAAGTACTATCACAGCTAAATGTATCTTGAGTACAACCAGGTAACAGTAATGCAAGTTCACGGTCAACAGTTATTTAGTTAACGGACTCGAAAGCCACTTTAAAAGTCAGGTGCAAAAAATTAAGCTAGAATGAGGTGTATGACAGACTCAAGATATAAAAGAAAACTAAAGTAATGTACATGATAATAATCCTTCAGTAATGTACAGTAGATACAACAGTAGCTCTTGTACAGTTACTTTCCAAGACAACACCTGTGTGAAGCTATAAACCCATTTCTACTCATTGTAGCTGCTTCCCACCTTGGACAATTCCATTTTTTTAGTATATTTCCTAAAGAAAACGTAGAAATAATTCCAATCAATTAATCGTATTTTTTTCTTTTAATAATATGAAAGCTACTTGGGAACTGATTGTATGTGGCAAACAAAACTGGTTATAGCTTACTATTTTTGCCATTGGATTGTGCATTATTTTTTCAGTTTGACAGCTTTACCTAGGTGCATGTAAATATATTTTCTGAAGATTGATATTGGTGTATTCATTACTTTAAATTAATGACCGTTGTAATATCTCGTAACCATAAAACGTCGTAGAATAAATTTTGCCATTTGAGATATGACAGAGGTAACCAATAGGTCTCAGCTAATGTTTATAATCTCTTATTTTTCTTAAAAATAATTCAGAATAAAACAATAGAATATCACTTTCCTAAATGGTATAATATATAAAGTAATTTTTAATACATTAAATTATAATAATACATCCGCAGTTCGGAGAAGAAAAAAAAAGAAATGTGAGAGCGGTGTGGCAGCACAGGAGGGGTAGGTGAGGGTGAAGTTGGCGGTGGCAGTGTTGGTGCAGTAAGCGACCGTGAGAGTTGTCATAACTCGCATTACCTGTGGCTGTGGATTCAACAGTTTGGTGGGGCGGTGGAAAGGAATTTAGGCTGCCCTGGTGTTTCAGAATATTGCTATCGGGAAGATGTGGCAGCCTACACACCTGCAAGTTACAGGTAAGGAGTTAAAGATTGCCAGGCAGGCCAGCTGTCAGTGACTTTCTAGGACTGATTTTCAGGTGTTTCTCATCACCGTTAGTCACCTCACCTGAGCAAAAAAGTTCAGGAACTTTTTTCCTCAGGTAACTTACAGTACTTGTCTGCTTAGAATTACTATTTATTAGAGACCAAAACTGTTAAAATGTGATATATTATGATAGCTTAGATGTTATAATAAGACCAGTATAAAAGTAGAACAGGGTGACCTTTGAACCCATACACAGTCGTGAGTTATCTTTACCTCAAGTCTCACCCGTGTCGGAAGTTTTAATGTAAGTAATTATGAATACAAAAATATCATGATATGATTAAAGTAGGTAAAATAAAAGTACCAACAAACACTATTAACTACAATAGTGACGGGAAGCCTTACTGCACTGATGCTGTTCGTGTCTTATTACTGTGTCTTAGGTTTTTAAGAAACTAGAAAGTTTAAGCATGCAATAATTATTTGTAACAAATTATAGCCCAACAAACCAAAGATCCACATGAGGTCTTTCTTGGAATGTTACAGTTTGTTGCTTCAAGACATTATATGTAAAGTGGGTAAAGGTTAAGGAGATGGTTGCCACTTTATTTCTTGATATTTATTAATGATATCTTCATCATGTTGTATAAAACATATACCTGAAAGATTAGGGTGAACACTAGAAAATTATGTTTTGAATGATCAAACAGTAATAGGGTTGAACTTTAAATGAAAACTGATGACTAGAGGCAATCAAATGTACTACAGTACTGTACTTTATACATATACAACTGTCCTGGGAATGTCAGGTTTGGTTTAATACATCCCCTCGTTCATAAATGGTTTAGTCCCATACCCTTGAGCATGATCAGGAAGGCTGCTTGCTTAGTATGAACACTTAAAGCTTGATATTTTGCGAGTTCACTTTCTTTATACTACAGGTACTGTATAACAAATGAATTCATAGAAGATCTCCCAATTTTTTTTTAATATGATGGCTACCCTTTCCTTTACCTTTCATGAAGAGTGAAACCCTGTACAGTATGCAGATAGATTATTATTTTACTTTTTTAGACTGCCATCACAAAGCCATCTACCCTTACAATTTATAGCACATTTTAATTTTTCACTCAACTTATTAGCTTAGTTGCAGTTCAGGCGATTGGTCTGTTCTTTGTTGCACATATCTTTTTCCTGTATTTGTCATGATAATTTTTTTATATTATATATTGTATGAAAGTAACATGTTCCACAACACATTTTCACTACCTGACTTTGTAAGTTAGTGAATTCATTTACAAGACCAAGAGAATGCCACCTTTGTCAATTTTTTTTCTTATATGGGCATATACTGTATACAGAATGTACTGTACCTTGAGAGAAGAAGTCCTTCATGAGAATCTTTCAAAGTTTTTTTTTTTTTTTTTTTACAGGGATTAGCCCACCCGGACACAGGTCACTGACCCACATCGAGGCCTGGGGGGCGAAAATGTAATAATAATAATAATAATAATAATAATAATAATAATAATAATAATAATAATAATAAATAATTGTCATAATAATTCATAATAAATAAAATTTGATAAAACAAACAAAAATACAATAATAAAATAATGATAATAATACAGTAACTGTAATAATAATAATAATAATTTTAATAATAAAGATCTATAAATACAAAAATGAAAAAATGATCAAAAGTGAGAAACGATATATGTATGTTGTGTTGTCAATGGTAAGAGAAACAATTGAGACCCTGGAATTGTGTGTAAATGAAGCAGAAAGTCAGATCAGCAACCTGGGACTTGGTCACAATTTTCGTGATGCCATATGGCAGCAGGGTCTACCATTAGACAACACATTATGCTTCCAATATCTTCCCAGGCAGTAGTACCTCCCTGTTTGGTAGCTAGCTCTTTACAGTACAGTACAGTATATCCAAAATACTGTAGTATGTACTGTAGTGACAGATATGCAGCCCAGGGTATATTATATGATTATAATACAGTATGTACATGTTGGATTTAGGTTCTCTGGTGTTGATGTTTGAGATTAAACTAGACTTATAACATAAATCCAAGTATTAAAGATCTCTTACGTCAGTACCGCTCTTATGTCTGGTTTGGTAACAAACTGTAAACAAGAATGAAAATTCACTTCATTTATAAAGGGCACTTCATGTTGGGGATTCCAAACAATATATTTGATTTTTTTATAATTACAAAATTCTTGCATTCACATTTTCAAAATCATTTGTATTCAAATTGCTGTAATATTGAAAATGGCATCATATACAATACTGTATAGTACAGTAATCCCATGTTTATTCCGGGAATTATGATCCTGAAACCCCCGTGAAAAGCCAAAACCGCGAATACTCTTTTAGAAATCACTGTACCTGTGGCCACCAAACAGCTCAGGTAGGTCATGCACTTAACCACACCATGCTGTCCACTCACTCCCCAGTGGTCACACTGGTCACTGATGCACTGTACCGGCATTTACTAACATCATTATTTGAACTAATCATATTGTAGTATAATAATGGAAAAACATAAACACAGTTACATACAAAAAATTTTTTTATTTACAAGTAAATACAATTATTTATATTTCGCTGAGGTCGGCAACGCCCGCATTGCCAGCCTCTCCCTGCTGTCCCGGCTTCTGCCCGCCCTCACGCAGTCACAGTAGCGTTCACAGTACGGTAGGCACATGTGGACTGAGGCTTCTTAGAGCAGCGGGTGTCTGAGGCAGGAATGGGTGGCGTCTGTTTGCCGCACCGTACAGGGGAATATAAAAAATGGCGCAAAAAAAATTTTGTTTTTAAAGGATATTTTATATATACCTGTATATAATTTTTTAGTAAAAAAAAACGCGAATGGTCAAAACCGCGATAAGAAGTCCGCAAAAAACACGGGGTTACTGTACTGTAATTTACAGTATAGTATAATGGATTGGTGTGTGGCATGAATTTTAATTTTCATTTATTACTGTAACAAAATCATATATGAACTTGTAGTACCACCATATATGAGATAGCAATGATCGGATCAAGAAGGGGACTTGGGTTTTTAATTTGGTAAACTTGACAAGAAGAAATGCCCCTCTGAGAGATATCTTTATCTTGTTGTTCGACAATACTTCTTCCATGCATTGTTCATCTCTTCCTTTTCTTCTTCAAGTCCTTTCCTGGTGGAATCCATGCTAGTTTGTTTGTATGAATTGTTTCAACAGGTATGTTGCATTTACAGTGGTGTAATTCTTCCCTAATATTTTCACTTCATATTTAGTGTATCTCTGATACACTTAAACTACTGATCAATAGTAAAATCCTCATTTCTGCAATTTGTATTTGTCTTCCAGTTTTTATAGTTGATCAGCCTTTAGAACCCTGTGGCAGTATTGGTCTTAGAAAATTAAATCTACTGTACATGTACTGTATACCGGTATGGACGGTGCACGTACTGTATTACTCATAGAAACACATTTTCTTGGTGCATGTATTGTACAGGGTCATTTTTTTTTTATTTGAGAACCCTAAATGATCACTGTACTGTACTATATTTTAGGACTTGCAATAAACAGTAGCCTAAAAATCAATAGGAATAAAGTCATGCTAATTGCAATGATATGATCTGAATTTATCGCTACTGATATTTAGGTTCCCGTTTATTGCACACCCTAAAATATAGTAAAGTACAGTAATCATTTAGGGTTCTCGAATATAAAAAATGACCCTGTGCCTGGAGTCACTTTTCTTAGCAAGGGATCATCAACTCTACATCATTGTAGTCTACAGGTAATTAATTTATATATTCTTTGGCATACGTATGTTTATTGAATATTCCTCTCTGAAAAGTTTGCCATTGGGGATTTAAAGTTTTCTATTAACTTATACAGTACATTATATGTATCTACCCACCCTGTACTATAGTTGTTTACCATCTTTGTTGATTTTGCATTTTTTCCCCTAATTCTCATTACCCGTTACTTGTACAGTACTGTACTTCAGATTTTCCAGCATTTGTCTTTAAGATTTGTCAAAAGTCTGCTGTATGTGTAATAGCCAAGTTCAAGTACTGTACCTTTGTTTTATATGCAGTACTGGTAGTAAGAATATTGTAAGTTTTACTTATAAATGTCCTCAAAATATAGTTGGCAAATTTGTGTGTATATTTAGGGAGTACGTAGCTCCTTTATATTACCGGGTATGTGTTGTAACAAAGAAGAGACCAGACACTCGAATGACTTTAAGCTGATATGTGGTTAATATGATAAATTAGAAATAATGCAGCACAGTGTATGGTGTCATTGCTATCAAATGTACCCTATCAGTCTGTCCATTGCTCTATGATTAAAAAAATACCTGTTGGTAATGTACAGTATATTGTACAGTTACCCACAAAAGTCCTGTCGCTTCTCCTGAACCACAAACCCTGAGATTTAGACTCGTGAAGCCGAAGAATTTATGGACAGAATAATGTATCAGTGTCTACTGCTTCGGGTTCACGTGTTTGAATCTCGGGGTTCGTGTTTCAGGAGGAGAAGCGAAAGGACTTTTGTGGATGACTGTACATTATTATAAAATATACATTTTTAGAAATACTGTACGCAATTGAAAGCTAGTGCAGTACAGAACTGTATTTTAATAGTTTGTGCAAAGGAATTTGAGTGTTCATCCCCTTCCTGCAAACCTCAGTATGAGATTTGTTGACAAGTATTTCAGACATTAAATATGGCTATACCTGTACCTGTATAGTTAAAAAGGAAAAAAAAAAGTGAATATTTAGAAGTTAGAGAGATATTCTTATTATATACCAGGATGCAGGGTACCCATATACAGTACAGTAAGCTTTAGATACGGTACCCGCAGTAAGTAAATTCCCCACGAAAATCTGGTTTTGCCAATACAGTACAGTACTGTACATTACATGAGTGGAATGCATATACTGTATGCAGTACTGTACTTATTTATGCAAGATTTGCTCCTCATATAATATTCCCCAAAAGTTACAAGCATTTTGAAAGCTGCAGTGCAGTACATGCTGTCAGCATTCAGATGTTCCTTATTCCTTACTTTGTGTAATGTAATAAATAATGCACAATACAGTACGGTATTCATATACAGGTGTATTGCAAGAGATCTTGAACCTGTATAATTTAAGATCTATCGCTAATGACGGCATCAGTAAAAAGGACTTTAAAGCCAAGCCTTCATGCGTAATTTACTGCAGATACCATTTTATATTTCCATGCATAGAAACACGAACGAATACATATGCATTTAGATATACTGGTACTGTACTGTATTGTACTGTACTTTACAGTTTTGTAGCTTAAGGTTGGCTTTCTTTCAAAATACTACAGACAAGTATGGAAAAGCGGTTCACTGTTATCATTTATATAACATTTCTTAGCTGCCAAGTACTCAGTTTGTTCATACCTTGATGTGGGAGGCAATAACATTACTATCCTCATCCCCCCCCCCCCCAACACACACACACACCGGTCTGCTGTCATCATGTCGAAATTTGATGTACAGTATGTTTAAGTTATAGTATTTATTTTAAATGCATAAACTTGATTTGTCAGCCAACTGTAAATAATTAACTCTACTTAAAAGATAAACAAAAACTTCAGTTGTCAACCATTAATTTATTTATTTATTTATTTTTATTTATTTTTTTTTAAACTTCACTGTCAGACTCGTTAAATTAAACATCGTTAGGAAAGTCAGAATGATTTACAGGTTGACAATCCCTTATCCAAAATCCTTGGGGGCCAGAGGCATTTCGGAATTTTTCGGTTTTCAGATTTATTTATTTATTTATTTATTTATTTATTTATTTATTTTTTAATAGCCCATCCAGGCACAAGTCACTGACCCACATTGGGGCCTGGGGGGCGAAAATATAATAATAATTATAATAATAATAATACAGGTAATAATAATTCATAGGTCTCGGTCATGTTACTCACTTTTTATCTTTTTTTAATTCTTGTATTTCTTTATTATTATTATTATTATTATTATTTTTGTTTTTTCTTTTTTTGGTGTATTTTTTAATTAAAATTTTTATTTACTATGAATAATTACAAGTATTATTATAATAATTATTATTATTATTATAATTAGTATTACTATTACATTTTCGCCCCCCAGGCCCCGATGTGGGTCAGTGATCTATGCCTGGGTGGGCTAATCCCTGTAAAAAAAAAATAAATAAATAAATAAATTGCTCCTCAAAAAACTTTCGGTTTTCGGAATTTCAAATAAAGGGTTGTCAACCTGTATATGTATGGTAAATAGATTCCTTGTTATTTTAACCAGGTTATATTCTGGTAATGGTAACATTTCGGGCAAAATGTACTGTATGCTATATAGTGTGGCAGCACGGTCAGCACCCTAATGTTTAAAAAATGGAGTATCAGAAAGTCAGTGGATGGAAGCTGTTGTGTTCCAGCACAATGTTCACCCCCTGGAGAATTTTTCAGCTTTCTCCCAAAATATCGCATTATTTTTTAGGTGAAATACTGTTAAATTCGGCGTGGAAAGGTAAAAAATAGAAGTGGGGGGGATATGCACAACCATTATTTACAAACAGCTGCCGGGGGACAGACTTTAATAGCATAGTCGCCCACCTGTTGCACCGCCTTGTGTGAGAGACCAAGGTAATGTATGCACCACTAAGGAGTACGAAATTGAATAGAAACGGGAAATATTCGCAGTAAAATAGCTCGTATTTTGGTATGTTTTATCATTTTCTTAGGGTAGTAAAGTGGTTGCCAGTAGTATTCATTTTCATTGTCTATTTCCAATCACTGCAATAACTTCATTGTATTCAGAAATGGGATTCGCTCCTCTTTTCTTTCATAGTTCAGCAGCTCCCCTGCAATTTATGCTTAAATGGATACTTAGATTAATCTAGGTGGGATTTTGTCAAATAAACACGACATAAAATGCATGTTTTTGTGACAAAAAAAAAGATGTGCATCATTTGCCTATTATTTTATAATTGAATTAATGTATGACTTGGTAAAAATTATAGGTCAGTCCTTTTACATCGTTACGCCAGTGAAAGTTAAACGCATGTTGTGTTCCAAGTGATAACGTGTGTGTGTTTGCTTAATTGGATGCTTCAGACGTATATTTGGTGGGCAGCAAGCTCGGTTACATTTCGATATCTCACGCAGTTGTGTGTGTTTTGTTCATGACTATTTCCGTCAGGGAAGTGTTTCATGTTCAGTTTACCGTCATGTTAAGTGACTCGTTCCTCACGCCTGTGTGCTAAAAACCTTGAACTCCATCATTAGAACAATTTGCTCATTGCTTTCTCTTGTCAACCACTTGGTTTTCGCTGTTGTCGATCTGCACTCATTATGCAGGATTTAGACTACCCCATTGTTAATTGCATTTCTTTGTTTAACACTCGGGTACGCACTTCATTATTGGTCCTACAGTATATCATCACAGTTTAACTGACCAGTATCTTCTTGAACTGTACATTCATTGGAGCCTCTTACGCTTCTATCCAGAACATCAAGTAGCCCCATTATCACCCCCCAGTGTACTTTACCTAGTAATTTCATCATGGTATCCGAAGTGTATTTAATAGCCTGCTTATTACTTTCTTCTATTGATAATTAAAGCCAATTACCCTTTAGTATGCACAGTAGCCTCATTACTTTTTGTATTTATCGACCGCCAGTTCTTATATTACCATCGATTACAACGGCGGTAGCGGCTAAATTGCACGAGGTTACAGGATGTTGTACTTAGGAATACATTTTCAACCAAATTCAACATAACCAGACACATGATTTTACAAAGGGCGACCCTGAACCCAGGATATGGCAAGGGAGGACGGGATCCCATGTAGTGAGTTTTCCAGCAAAATTAGCCAACATTACGCCAGCGGTTGACCTTGTAATTACTGTCGAAAGTTTAAATACCGTTGTGGGCTGGAAGTTGGAGTCATTCAGTAGAATAATTATTAAGAATACCAACACGGAAGGTGTTAATGCATTGAGTGAGAGCATATGGCATATATTTGTAAAGTTTAATATTTATTATTACCAACTTAATGACGAAATTTGGTTGGAATTCCAATTCTGATGAAATCTAAGAAAAAGGAAAATGAAAATTGGGTAAAACAATTAACTTGTGGGGGAACTCTCGTTTACCGAGATCAAGTTGAAGCGGGACACCATAGAACAGATCACGGTTTACATGAAGGTAAGAGTGAAGATACCGGTTTGTCCTCAATAATAAATATAGGTTATACTAAGGACAACGAGCCCTTCACTGGGCTTTTCTGGTCCCTCCGCTCATATGGGTGTTGACTTTTCTGCTCAGGTTGGGTGAAACAGTTTTAGCACGTACACGTACAGCGTAGCGTAATTGGGTGGGAATATCTTTATCACATTGTGCAGAGGGTGAAAGTGGTAGGATATTTTAATATATTGCACATCTCTGACTAGTTAGGTCGGTGTAAGAGGAAACCTGAAATAAAGCTTTGGTAACATTCATTTTATATGGTTTATTAGTAACGGTTTGTTATGTTTTATAGTAACCAGACCTGTAAAAGACATTTTGCCGATTACCATTTGATAGATGCAACTGCCATCCTTATATACTCGTGGCAAAAAGTATTCTCTTTGACATCAATGTTACCACCTGGAATGAACTTATTACCAAAGGTTTATAAAAATACTTATTCAAGGTTAAACTATGCAATAACGTAATCACAGTAATCGGCTTTTGATGTGACTAACCGGTGGTGTTTAAAGAAAATTTTGTATGTACTACATCTCTGACACGGGCGGACAAGGATAAAACTAGGACTCCAAAATCAGTTGACACAGAATGATATGAATAGGTCAGATAACATTTCCTGGCTATCAAAGCGGATTTTGGGAGGCAGATTTTCGTGTTTGTCAGTTATGCACTTTTCAAATTTGTAATCTCCTGAACTTGTAGCCTACTAATTGACAAATTTGTTTTATTTTCAGTACAAAGAGCGAAAAATCTCAACTACAAAGGCAAAAATGGTGAGTAGCAGCTGAGTTGTTTTCATTGGTTTATAATTTTAGGAACATTATCTTCAGTTTGTATTTAAATGGCATTTAAAGTAATAACATGTGTGTGTATGAAGACTATTGGTACAGAGTTTAGAGCGCCACATTCGTACAATTCAGCACTCGGACAAAAAAAAATCATCTTTAAAGAGTAACAATGGCACGTTATCCCTGATGCCAAAGTTGTGCTGGAAAACACTTGTTGATGGTTTGGAAACTTTGTCCATAATGTTTACCAGTGACCTATCATTCCCATCCCCCACTCGGCACCGCATTAGCCTAAATCTCACTTAACCTAGTAGTGGAAGGGGGGCAGTGGACGACGTAGTTGGCAAGAGTAAAAGTTGTGCCTCGTCTGCGTGAATTGTGCTTGCTTGTGTGATGGCGCTTGTTACATCTCAAATAACTGCTGTTGCTGACGCTTCTCATTATCTACACAGAGGGGGCCTGTCATGAAGTTGCTCACTTTGCGTATCTATTTTTAATATACGGGTTTTCACGCTATTAGCAGCGTATGGGTAGAAATGAACAGCAACATATTTATTCGGTAACGTTTTGACATTATCTCTTTATCTGAATTTCGAACCATTGAATTGTTATTTGCTAAAATTTACTACATTAATACAGAACAAAGAAGCAAAAGCTTATGTTCTAATACAGTACCAAAGATAAATACACAAATATAAGCTTTAGTAACTTTCACAGTATTAAGCTGAGGTAGACTACTACGTAGTCTCATACTTCATGTTTTTCTTCAGTGTTTGTTACGTATCATTAACCCTTTTAATTACTTTATAGTTGGTTGTTTGCTTCAATCTCTGCTTCCTTTAATTTTTGGGCCATTCCCTTTATATTTTTTTCTTCACGCAGTTGGCAAGTGCTACTGATAAGTAGATTAGAGTAAATTCATTCTCCTGGCAGTCATTCGAGTGTTGCTTTTGGGGTTAGTCACAATAACGGGAATACTCTTAGAGACTGTGTACCTACAATCAGAGACGTATTTCTTAATTTTTAATGTCTGATATTTAGTGTATACAGAAGCCTAAAATATATTCTTAAAGACCCAAGTGTTAAAGCGCAGAAATACACTATAACGTGTATATTGTCGTGCATAGAATGTTAAAAAATGGTATGCCAGGAAACATTATAACAGCGAAAATATATATTTCTTGATATGACGAAGCAGGTAAGATCACTGTTGTGTAAATAGTTTTTAGTGAGTTAACAGTTTCTTGTTCAGCGATAAATCCCTCAAGAGATTGTTTTGATATATTGGGTAAGTATTGAATGTATTATTGGAGCCGACGAAACTAGCCAAAACGACTCAATTAAGGCCACTTTCTCGTTTGGTTTCATCAGAGTTAAATTCTTGTGTGGAGAGAGCATAAGGGCGAGGGTATAGTTGACGAGGGTGTGTACATAATTAACATTGAGAAGATGACTAAGTAGATAGTAGTGTAGCCCCCAAACGATCTGGGGCCATATGTAAGGCTTACCACAAATGGCCAGCGTGTGATAGTCAAGTGTGTGTTGTGGTGGTATTTGGCTCGCAATTATGGTAAGTTTTGTTGGTGGCTGCGCTGGGATCATGTGAGTGGTGGTTTAGGGTGGTATGTTGTGTAGAAGGTACCGTATTTGTGCAGTTTGGTGATATTTACTATACTATAGAGTTCGTATAGCGTGTGGGTGTTGTTAATCCCGATGGAAGTATATGGGTAATTATTTTGATATAGTTAAGTATTAGTTTATTGATTACTGTCTGTTCTTAAGAAAACTATGATACATGGACAAAGCAATCACGTGAGAACAGCCATAAGTAAAAGTCATCAACTCGGCTCAAGTGGTGGTTTCCCTCTCTCCCGCACGCACACACACGTACGTTGTTTAAGATATCACATCGTATACTATCCCTCACATTTCATAATTTTGGATGTCTTATATTCCACACGATGGTTCCATTTTCGTACGACCATATAGGGAGTACTAGAAACAGGAAAGCTTAACCTCAGGCCCGTCCTTTATGGGGGGGAGGGGCGAACAGGGGCGACCGCCCAGGGTCCCGCGCGTGTGGGGGGCCCGCGGGGCCCAGCACTAGACCCAGTGACCTCGGACACATTACCTGTTGACTGGTTAATCTGACCTGACCTTACCATCCATAGCGACAGTCCCATGGGGGTTGGTGGGGCCCCGCAGTGGCTGAGTTGCCCCGGGCCCCGCACCCCCCTAGGGACGGCCCTGCTTAACCTACTCTGCAGTGTATGGAACATAGCCCTGTACAATTTCGCAAACCGAATTGGCTGTCTACGTCTAATCATGAGACTTTCTTCAACTACGGTCAGACTTGGAACCTAAAGTGTTAATATCTGAAGACTAAACTCATAAGCCTACGTGGGTCTTCAAGATTGACACAGTTATCTATATGTTACGATTTGGGATTATTATTATTTTTTTTTTAGCTTTCAACCACCTCACTAACATCAAGATTATCATAATAGTCAAACGTGAAAAACGATATATTATGCATGTATTTTCGTCCTGGCCTGATAACTTATTTTTTTAAGTCATTCACTATAATTTGCAGAAATTTAACCTACTTGCGGATCATTAGAGGATGTGTCACGGACCATATACAGCACAGAGAGCTCTCCTCCCTCCCATTATAACGACAAGTGTCATTAGGTCCCTTTTTGATATTTTATAAATTTGGGGAACACGATTGAAATGTATGTAATATTACCAGGTATCGTAAATACTGTATGGTGTATATACGATACTTGGAGTGGCTACAATTCTACATGAATACCAGTCGTGGAAGGTAACGGTCTTGGTGTAGCCTAGCGGTACTTCACTTGCATCAGAAGAAAAAAAAGACTCGGATCCGATTCTTATGATAGGCTTAAAAGGTCGACAAGTTTTCCGAGTTACTGCCTCTGTTCTCATTGTAAGACCACGTGTGGAAAAAATGTGGTTTTCGGGTAATTATTTTTTCATTGTGCAGCGCGGAAGGACGGGATTTTTTTAATTGACTATTTTACAAACATGAAACCTGTATAACTTTAATATTTTCCACGTATAAAAAGGTTTAGTGTTATTTGAATAAATTTTTGTCGGCTTTTGTCTAATACGACACCTTTATTAAACCACTGAACAAAACACCTTTTTTCCTTTCAAACACGGTCCAGTACAATTGTTTAAACCCCACCATTTTGTATTTTATAATTTTACACACCAACCGGTTAATTTGATTTTCTGAAGACAATGAAATCATTCCATTTTCTTTTAGACTTAATATAGCTCACGGCGTGGACTTGTAGACGTCAATGCCAAGGTTAGGTGTCAGCTGAGTCTCGAGGTGGCTATGGAATATGAATAGGCTCTAAGGATTAGATCTGACACCAAATATGTATCTAGCCTTGAAAACCCGTTCCCTCGAGGAGAGCTGGATATCAGTTAACTATAATACCTTGAGCTAACATGAGCCGAGTTTTCAGACACGAGGTAAGGTTCCATAGTTTTAGTATTTAGATTCTTAAGCAGGTCGTTTACGAGTGCTTTGAAACATGAAGTAAGGCAAGCGTCGTCTGTTTTATATCATGCAGGAAGGCAAGCGAGATTAGGCAAAGGGTATAAGTCACCACGGGACGGGAGAAAGCTTCTGTCCATTAACACTATAGCTCTCAGTTATAATGGATGAGTACAGAATTAGCTAAGAAATCTGAACCACTTCTTTCGCTATAAAAGTGTCTGAAGCGCCGAAAGTTGCGAGGAATTCAACTAGGTGGCAGAACTACTACGAAATGGTTAACGTTGCCATATTGGAACTATAAATGTCACGAAAAAGTAACCTAGCCAAGCCAAAATTGTGACAATCTACTGCTTTTTTCTTGATTTTTTCCGGTCACCTGCATATACCAGTAATTCAACGGAATTTGTTTTCTCGAGTTCCATGTCATTGATATTCCGGTTCTGGAGCATTTTTTCTTCACTTAATTATGTTTTGATATATTGTGTTCTTTAAGGGAGAGGACCCCTTTGATCTGAATTCGTAAACAACCAGAGTTGCTGCAGTCAGATGTATACACAATATGTAGGTACAACATCGTAATATATTGGCTCATTATTTTCAACTTCTTAAACAATTTCTCAGCACTTAACAACCAAATCAAACCTCGTGATCTAAAATTAACCAAACTTAACTTCACCTAAACTGCCACACCTGCTACAATGTCTTGAGATTTTTATCAACAGATCCATTTAATTTATTCCTATAATTACTCGTTATATTACGGTCTTCATATTCTCACATTAAATATACGGTAAACTGAGTATGGTAAGAACTAGTAGAAATTTATTGAGAAAAGAGTTGTCGTACATAAGCGCCATTTATGGAAAATCCTTGATATTAAGAGCTTAGCGTAACTTCGTCTACTGGAAGGCCTGTGCGCTCCATTCCTAAGTGCTGATTCACTTAGTTCAATCATTATGTTAACTCCTAGAGGGTGATGATTGCGATACATGTGTGATTTATTTAGGGAGTAATGGATAAAAGTTATGAACATTACAGCATATTTTGGATTAGTCACCCCAGCTCATTTCACTGGAAGATAAACCACCCTAACGCTACTTGGGGGGATAGCTAAGGATAAGGAAGGTTAGATTAGCACTTGGGTGTCTAAACTTCAGGTGAATTAAACTAGGGTGCCTAATCTTCAGGCATATATACATAGCTCAGATTATTTTCCATGTGGTCGCTTGTCAGGTTCAGTCAGGCATGTAATTTTTTTTTACGAGGTATCTTTGACAGGTGAGAGCGGTAACAGCAGCGGAAATAGAAAGTCCACGTGTAATATCTTGGCTGAATTGTGGCAGATTTATGAAGGGAACACCTATTGTGCATCCAGTTTGTGTTGTGGGTGAATATTGAGAATGTGGCCCAAAGGTGAACCATGACTTTTGTGTATTTTTTTATGAATAATAAATAACATTGTAGGCATGGAATTAGAGGAAATAAAAAACAAGAATCATAACGTTGAGAACTACATTACGAGTGAAAGTAACATTCACAACTCTACCTACTATACTGTGATTACATTGCGGGATATTTGCTCCCTTGGATTATTGGTTGTAGCATGGTGGTCAAGTGAGAGCAGGTTAGAATGGTACATATCCTAGACGCCTATGTATCTGTGGCTGACCTCAGGGATGGGGGGGGGGAGTGTTGGTTTTAGTATATCTCACACCGTTGTGTATATTTCTAAGTGGTATGGTAAATAATCATCACTCGTCTGTGTTGTAATTAAGTAATTGCTGGATTAGAGAAAACACAGTACATTTGTCTCTGAAGATGTTTGTTGTTGTGTTTTTTGGGTGTGACAGCTTCCGCTCTCCCTGAACTGCAACAGACACAACACACAAGCTTGGCGGTACCTATTATTACCGCCACCTTCTGTCGTCTAATTGAGTAAAAACTGGAGTATTTTCCTCTGGGCTGATAGTGACAAGAGTGTATGTGTGTCGCGGATAATTATAAACTTTTATGATGTGTAGAACAATGGGGTATGTTGTGTGTAGGTGTTTGTGGGAGGGTAAGTGGGGTATTGTGGAGGGGGGTGTTTGTGGGAGGCAGAATAATGTTGAAGTTAGGGAGAGTGCGCCAGGTGTGGGGAGAACGGATGTGTGTCACCAGTCAATGTTGCCACACCCACACGTGGTACTCCACCCCTCACTCTCTCTACCTACCTCCCTCCCTCCCTCTACCCCCCTTCCTCCCTCTACCTCCCTCCCTCTCTCTACCTCCCTCTACCCCCACTCCCTCTCTCTACCTCCCTCCCTCCCTCCCTCCCTCTGACTAACAGAGCGGTTCCTTGCAAAACACAAGTTTTACAACGACGTGAACTTGAGTGGTGCCACAATATAATCATGGTAGTGTTATGTGGGCTGTGGGCTTGTGTGTGGCTTAGGAATGGAGTAATGAACGCATTAGCTAATTTCCCGGTAGTGCTAGTAGTGTTGTCTAGCCTGACCGGATGAATGCACCGACAATCAACTGGACTTAACTCGAATACAGGAAAAAAGTCACAGAAAAAAGGCCCGGAAAAAAGTCACATGACTTGTACACTTTGACAACACAATATATATATATATATATATATATATATATATATATATATATATATATATATATATATATATATATATATATATATATATATATATATTGTGTTGTCAAAGTGTACAAGTCATGTGACTTTTTTCCTGTGACTTTATTTCGGTTCACCATCAACTCTCGTTTAAGATCATAACTTAGCGCTCATCACTCGCTTTAGCTGACACTATTAACGTTTTCGCGTTCCCGATTACATCATTTGGGTTACGGCTGTCAGGGTTAATGACGGAGCGTGTCGTGAAATTGAGGGTCGTCTTTGTTTACGTCGAGTCTCAAGGTTTGCTTCTGGCAGAGAGGGCAAGGGAAGGCCATCTTCGTCATGCTACTGTTTGAAGCTTAACAAGTGATATACATAGCAACACACATACTTTTTATTGAAGTTGGGGATATCGCTGATGACGCCGGTGAAAGTGGGCCCCATAGGCCTGGCGGCCTTTTAGAGGCAGTGTGGATATAATATATTGAATATTAAGCTGCATTACCCTTCCAAGATAGCCTTTATTCAGGAAGAGGCAGCTTAGCCGGCACTACCCTCGCTCCCCTTCACTTCATCATCTATAAAGTTTGGTACCCATACAGAGCTGGCTGGCTGGGGGCACCACACTGGCTGGGCGTGAATCCGCATCTGATCTGTTACAATGCGAATCGGGCGTGGTTCCATGGTACAGATAAAACAGTGTAATGTTTAACATGATTTATTGTTATTAGGGTTATGTAATTTATAGGCGGAGAGAGAAAGAGTCTCCCTGGGGAGGGTTCAGTATGGCTCTTCATCGGGTCATTCTGTAGAGATCAGCGACTCCTGACATTTATGAAATATGAATTATCAACAAGTGGTTCACCAAATGATTTTACAAGCGATTTCATACTATTTTTATAGTTTTGGGATATTCCCCTTTTTCATCAGTTTAATTGTAATATAGATATTTTTTTAATTGACTGAAACATGTACGGTGATGATGGGGATGCTTCTTTCAGGAAGGATAGTCTTACAGTCCACCAACCACGACATCGGAGATAGATCATGCACTTTTACCTGAAGGCGAGCGAACCTTAGTTTGACGTAGCATCCATTCGTGCGTCATTGTTGGGTCGAGAGCATTACAGTGCGGCCGTATTATCCGTAAGTGTTGGTACAGCTTCTCCAGCACGTTGCCGTTATGCAGATTCTCTTTCGTTTAGACCACACCCTGCCGTCCGTGATATAAGAGAGCCACACCCTCCCACCTTAAGTTAAGAATGTAGATTTATTCTGAATTTTACCACAGCAAAAATAAGCAGCAAAGTGAGAGTGAACATTAAAATTACGTTATGTAATTGATTGTGTGTGTGTGGGCTGATAGTTGTTTCTTACGAGTACATAAAAATCCTGCTTGATTGCGTCATGTTATATTGTAGTGTACACTTACTCATTGCCAGTGTTGCTGATGCTTAGGCTATGTTGTATTAGGTAATGATGGAAGCGGAGGTGCATTAACCCGTGTCGCTGTTTCCTGGTGTGTTGTGAAGGTATTACTATGTATATCACAATATACCGTGCAGGACATCCGCTGTTTGTCATTTCTTATCTTGTCAGGTTTCTCTGCTTCTTGGTCAGTGTTTTATCAGGAGACAAAATCTAATTGTCTCCTCCTGTTAGTCAGTTTGTTTTCTAAATGCAAATAGCTGTTCCTAACCTTATAGTTATATCGTATGCTTATGTTGAGGCCTTATATACGAGGTCTATCAGTCATCATTGATCATGTCCACGAAGCAGCAGATAAAGTATGCTAAATAATTATTAACCCCACATTCATGATGGCCTGGTCATCTTTAAGCGATGCAAGTACTAAGTCTTTAAGCTGCACATTAAAGCAAAGGTATTTTATACATTTTATTTAATTACCACTTTATAAGAAAGGAAATAAAGACAAAGTGGATCTCTTTACTGGAGTGTGGTTAGGACTGATGGCATCACTGTTTATGCCGAGATGATAATTCTGTGAAGCTGCTGTGAGTGACGACGGCTTGTTGTGAGTTTCTTCCTGACAAATGTTTCCGCCACGGTGGTGTGAGAAAGCAGCCGAGAGCATTGCATTAGGTTGCGTGTGACAGAGAAGTATCAGTTATATTTCTGTGTACATTCACCCCAAAAAAGTCATCAAGTGTGGCTAAGGTGTGTGAAAAATCCTTCAAGCAATATGACTGGTGCGCCCCGACAAATTCGCAGGTTTTAATTGAGAAGGCAGCAGCCGTGATACTCGTTCATAGAGGGGGGAGCAGGTTCAATGATCTTTACAATATTTAAAAAAAAAAAGCTTTTTAACTGCTAGTGGAAATTTTTTTATTTACTTATTTTATTTTTTTACTTTTTTTATTTATTTATTTATTTTTTTTTTTTTTGGGGGGTGGGGGGTGGGGGGGGGATTAGCCCACCCGGGCACAGAACACTGACCCACAGCGGGGCCTGGGAGGGTGGGTGTAATGATAATAATAATTCATAGTAAATCAAATTTATGATACGAAATACAAATTTAAAAATAAAATAATGAAATAATAATGATAATAACACTAATAATAATAATAATAATAATAATAATAATAATAATAATATTATTATTATTATTATTAAAGAACCATAAAGAAATAACAAAAAAAGATCAAGAGTGAGAAACAATATTTGTATGTTGTGTTGTCAAAGTAAGAGAAAAAAAATTGAGACCCTGCAATTGTGTGTAAATGAGGCAGAAAGTCAGATCATCAACCTGGAACAATACATTAGACAACACATTATGCTTCCAATATCTTCCCTGGCGGTAGTACCTCCCTGTTTGGTAGCTGCCTACTACGGCGATCGTGTATTTGCGTGAAATTATTAGTTATAGGACTTAAAATTCGTAAATAAATCCTCACACTTAATAGAATACAAAGAAGTCAGACAGATAGAAACTCAAGCGGACGAATAGTAATCAGACAGATCTTCAAAATGTGCAATTTTGTACCAAAGAAATGATCAAAAACGAGGTGATTCACAATGACACACTGAACACGTCACACACTGAACACGTCACACACTGAACACGTCACACACTGAACACGTCACACACAGTTGGACACAAAGCCACATCCTGAAGCGGAGACAACGTACCCAACCGTAATACACTAATACGGTTAAAAGACGGTAATAATCATGCCTCTACGGTTATAATTATACTCCACAAAATATTTTAATGGTGGGGCTATAATCATGAATAGAAATATTGGACCACATGAAGATTAACCCCCCAGCTTATTTCACCTTAGGATTAATTACCCGAACGCTAACCGAACTCAACCTAAACTTAACCCAACCTAACCTAACCTACACAATGATAGGGTGATAAAAACGCACTGATATGATGATGAAGATTGATACAAGATAACCCGTGATCCTGGGTATTTATGGGAATCAGTGAGGATTCAACACAGTAATCTACTTTCCTGATTCAAACACACACACAAAAGCAAATTCCTTTACTTGGTGTACGTGCAAGGTAAAGTAATTAGGGATTAAACGTGAAGATTTATCCTCAAATTATTCTCTCTACGTCAATTATCTTATGCGTTGGTGGTCGTAGTATATATATATATATATATATATATATATATATATATATATATATATATATATATATATATATATATATATATATATATATATATATATATATATATTTTTTTTTTTTTTTTTTATGCGTTAGGTGCGTTCTTAAGTTTTTTATGCGTTAGACAGATGCGTTCTTATGCCTTCATTTAGGAGGATTATTAATTGAACGGATCTTTGTGAATTAGGAGTGATATTTATGCACAGGTTACACGGGGTAAAGGAAATGTGTATAAACAATTACATTTTTTTACTAAGGGGCGGTGGTGTGTCCCTCCGCCCCGTCGCGCCGTCGCGCCATGGTCGAGTGCAAGGGGCCATAAAGTCTGGAGATTAATGATAGAAATTGTGGATTATCGAACTCGTCTGGGGTCTTGTGATATACTGGGTGCGTGTACTAGGTTAGGTTTATATCCATTGCTGCTGTCTGTGTATTCGAGTTAGCGTGCTGGCGACTCTCTGGCTGAAGAACAGTCGAACCAACGGACGGACCAAGTGATACCTAGGAACGTATTAATGCAGATAGATCAGCATATTGATATACATTTCTCTTACTCTGACACACTTACACACACACACACACACACTTCCACACACACACACATACCCTCGCATTAGTGCTTAAATTGACACACCTGTGATAGACGGGGAATGTGCAGGTGTTAACATTCCTCCTCATTCTCCATTTTCCTCCGTCCCTCTTCTTCTTTTCCCCTCTCTTCCCCCTCTTGTCCATTACCCTTCTCTTTCTTCCCTCGTCCATTTCTTTTCCATCCCTCCTTCCTCTTCTTTCCCATCTCCCTTTCCCCTCTTTCTTCTCTTCTCTCTCTAGTGCAGCAACAAGAGATCAAAACTGCGACAGGGAAGAGGAGTGGTGTGTGTGTGTTGTGGGGGATGGTGGTGTAAGTTTGTGTTGTTGGTGAGCATGAGGTTGTGTGGCTGTATGGGGGTGAAGGCATGTAGTGAAGGGGGTATGAGGTGTGATTAGAGTCGAGGATGTGGAAGAGACAAGTGAATTGAATTAAAAATTTTCTCTCGGGCAGCAGCTAGTTTATTGCGCACTCCCTTGTTCGTCCTGTGAGCGGGGGAGCGTAGTGTTTGTTTCAAGGTAAGGGTGTTTATAACTTAGTGGGTTGGGTAAGAGGTGTGTGAGGGAGGATACTAGTGAGGGTTGTGATTAAAGAGAGTGTGAGAGAGTCTGTGTGTGTTTGTTAGGATCGAGGATGTAAGGCTGGGGGCATGAGTGAGAGTGGCTGGTGAGGGAGGGGGTTGGTTGGTTGTCCTGTTGGCCATGATACCACCCACACCTGTATACGTGCCTTGTCATAAACATTCCACACACACTACCGTTCCCTTCCTTACCCGCTCCTCTGAACGTCTCCATCCTCACACTACCATACACTTCACTACTCAATAATGGTTGTCCCTCGTGTAATGAGGATGGCCGGCCCTAGGGCCACCTAAGTGTGAATTTGTTGAAGGTGTAGAAGCTGTCGCCAACACAACAACCACACCCTAAGTTAACGAGTTACATGACCAGTGTCAAGGAATAGTCCAAGACCGGACAACTCGCCAACTGCACTGGCTAACCATTACCCTGGAACACGATCCGCATATCGATTAACATCCAGGTTCTCAATTACTGCTGGGTAGACAGAGGCAAATGACGTAAAGAAACTTGCCTGTAGTTTTACCCTGCCCGGGATAGAACCCGGGTCCGCTCGCTTGCGAGGTGAGCATGCTAACTATTACTCCACAGGTCGCACGACACTACACTACTCGTTTAATGTGGTCACATTTTCATTAGTCGTGAGATACTTAAGTCACGCATCAATCACCTTTCAATAATTTTAGAATAGTTGTTTGAAATATATTTGAAGATAGACACCTCTTATTTTTACCTGAAGATTAACCACTAACGCTACCTGGGAGGGGATTAGGTTAGCGGTAGGGTGGGTTAATCTTCAGGTGAACCGTCTTTCCCGACTTACTCAACAGACGTATAATTAAGGTATTCATCTTTAATTCATCTATTGTAGTCATTCATCAAGCAATATAATCATCGCTTGACTCCTCCATAGATGTTGTTTGTTGTCTCTCCCAGGCTTAGTCAGTGTCCTTGACGGTGGTGGTGGTAAACGGTATAACATTGTCGCTCCTTCCTATCCAACCTCGCTTATCGTCTATTCGTTTTACGCTACTCTCTTCTTCTTTCTCACAGTCAAGTCAAGTATTTTCGTATTTTCCTTTTGAGTTACAGTGCAGTTGTTTTCTTATCCTTGATTTTAAGCCACTGAATGGAGGTCTTTTTGTGATCAAAGAAATGTGGTACAATGTGGTACGGACACGAGGGAATGACTCATAAGGCGTGAAGGAAACTGTCTTGGCTCACTTTGATAATAATGTGTGTTTTCTCTTATATTATACCAGCTGCCAGTTAGTGATATTTTTAGTGTATTCTTTACCGGATATTGACTCATGGACATTTCTTGGATGATTTTTTTTTTACATTCTATTTGCTTTCTAACTATTTATCCTCTAGGCCATACAGTTAATGCAGTCTTAACATGTGATTTAATAGCTAACACTAATTGCCTTTACTAAACTATCTTGTACTCAACACATCCTGCTATGTTTGACCTCATCACCTTCACCAGACAACACACCACTCGTCATGTAACCGTGTACTGTTTCTATCACCAGAGACGAACGACGCCTTCGTGGTGATAGCGCTGGGCAAGGACAAGTTCCAGACGTCTATCAAGGAGAAGGCCAGCAGCTCGGTGGAGTGGCATGAGGAGTGTGAACTGTGAGTATCTATCTACCTTGAGTTGTGGCATTTTACTGTCTACACTTTTGATAAGAGAAGGTAGGGGGGAAGGGGTAAGCAGGCTGGTGGGGGAGGGCACCGGAGGCAGTGAGGATGGGGGATGTGAAGATGACAAGCATAATGGGTGAGTGAGTGACAACAGAGAGAGAGAGAGAGAGAGAGAGAGAGGATAATTGCCTCGTCTGATAAGTTTATTTTGCGGAGTGATGGCTCTAAAGCGATACTGAAATAGAAGTACAGAAAATAACAAGATATTAAATAAAACGTGAGCAGCTGTAGCCAAGACAGATGTATCACACACACTCAACAACCTCCAGGTGATCAAGAGGCGATGACG
This sequence comes from Homarus americanus, assembly GCF_018991925.1. Taxonomy (NCBI): domain Eukaryota; kingdom Metazoa; phylum Arthropoda; class Malacostraca; order Decapoda; family Nephropidae; genus Homarus; species Homarus americanus. Next base: position 461,123 of record NW_024753604.1, on the reverse strand, counting down.
GGAGAGAAGACGGTGGCGGGTAATGCGAGAGTAAACAAGACACGTTGAGGAAATTCCACCTCCCTGGTCCGACAGCATTACTCACAAAACGGATATTGCCGCCTCAGATGTCCTCTTGATTAAATTAACCATTAACCATTCGTGCACTACAATTATTTAGGCATAATAGATGTAAACATAATTTTTACATCACATGAATGGTGTTCAGAGTTGGTACCTGTGACTGGATCATACTACGGTAGCTAGGCAAGGAGTTGGCAGACACCATGACGAATCTAGGAAAAGTGCAGGTACCTGTAAGTCCTCACGGCAGGGAAGTAAGGAAGAGCGGTAGATGAGGGGTTGATCTGTCAAGGGCTTCACTTACCTGCTCTGGCTCCAGGGAATGACCAAGGTCAGTACAAAGACCGAGGTTGTGATTTAAGATTTTGTTTGACCTCGCTGAAGGTGTGTGTGTCTTGTGGAGAGTATTAGAAGTTATTTACTTCGATGTGACAGTTTTATTAGCCTGTGTTTAGGTCTCACTTGATTTGAACATTGACATTTTGAGCTGATGTGGAACCTTACACATTCACCTTTTCCTAGTTTCACAACCTTGCATCATCTATTGTACTCCTCTCTCTCTCTCCCCCTCCCCTTCCTGCTTTGTCAGAAATACGGGCATTAATAAGTGACGGTGATGGCCTATTTTACAGTAGAGAATGATAGGTCAGGTAGGTAGTGTGTTGTTGTCATAGCTCTTGTTCTTCTTAAAGGGATGACTGGTGTTATAGGATCAGTTTCGTCAACACAGTCTGGGGTTAAAACACCCAACATTATATTTATTGATTTTTGGACTAAAGTAATAATATCAAATGGCTTAACACTTGAACAAGAGCATTAATTTCAGTGGAGAACACGAGCACTGAAAGAGGATTAAGACTCACAGTGTTGAAAATAAATCATGTGTTTTGGTTGCAATAAATGGCGACGTGAGAGGCCTTCCAGTAACCCACCGTGAGATGTCGCGCGCCCCGAGGGGAAAAAAAAGTTTGGTGGGTGTGATCACGTGACCAATGATAACCTTGCGAGAGGCTTCCACGTACTCGGGCAACACCGCCACCTTTTCTCTCGTGCGGTTCTACATAATGTCTCGAGTCCCGAGAAGGTCGCTAGGTTCCATGTAAAATATACACGTAGAAAGGACATTGGAATGTGAACCTTCTGATAGATTACCGTGTTATTTCAGGTAAGACTTAAATCACGGATACTGCTATGATCTTTCAGGTATTTAGTGCTCTAAAGAATGGAAGCAAGTTTACAAATGTGTTGCAGTCACAGATGGTAGAGTTTTGTGCTGTTAGTATAAGAGATGTAATCAAACTCATTTGTTATTTACACACCTGCCTATGTAAAGTGTAACGCTAACAATTAATGGTAATGCACAACGCCCTCAAAGGTGTTTATTTGTCTCGTGGTTATAAGGCGTAATGGCAAACACTTCACCAGTTGTGGATCACCTTTAGTTTATTTGTTAACTGGTTGGTAAGTCTTGGCTCGGTTTTCTGTGAATATTATATCCGAATGTCCACGACAAAAAAAATGTACTGTGTTGAAAGTGATGTGTGTGTGTGTCGTGCTGAGTGAGAAGTTATGCAAGTGGTTATAAGCGTTGGTCGCCAGATGAGAACAGTGGCAACATGCTTGGCTTAACACACACACACTAAAGAATACCAATGCATCTCTTTCCTTCTCATCTGCAGTCACACTTATCCTCCTCGAGTTTGGCATCATTAAATCCAGTGTGCAGATGCAAGTCGTTAGGCACGTACAGGTTAACGTTCCTGGTCTCATTATCCCCCCACGGCTATCGGCAGGGGACAGTGTTTGTTTATTCCGACCGTCCTGTTATTTTCGCAAACATTTCCCCGTTTTTTTTCTATTTACGAGAGAAAAATTCAGTCTTTGTATTGTAATTGCTGTGATGGTTTTTTTTTATCATTAATGTTACTTTATATTATAGTACAGTTACATGGTGGTGAATGAGTACCGTCAGGATGAGGTGATTGTGACGCTACCGGTGTCATTGGCCTCTCCCCGCACCGTGAACACCAAACACGCTACCTACCACTCATCGCAGTTTTTTTTTTATTAGACTGTGAAACCCAATTTTGAAGATGTCCACATTAGGTCACATCAAGTTTTAATTAGATTTTTTTTAGTTTAATTGATGCTAATTCACGCCCTTTGAATAAATACCATATGTTTTTAGATCATTACTGAATTCAAATTTAACCTGTGACGTATAAAGGCTTGGCGGGGTGCTGGGGGGAGGGGGTGCAAAATGGCGGCTGAGGATTGGGGAAAAAAACTAATTGACAATTATATGTTTGAATTTTCCGGTCAATTGTGCGCTGGAAGTGACAATACTAGTCATCTCTGGTGTTGTGACCGCTGGGTAGACACGGTGGTTGGTTTTTATGTTAAACGGCTTTTTTTTTCGCTGTCGTCCTGCTCGCCGTTAACCACTAGTTACGTCAGCCCGGGATACAGACTATCCAAACGGTGTAAATAATAACGGTAACACTAAGTTTAGACCCTGGCGTTAAACGGTGTAAAAGGTGACACCTTTTGAGAACTTGGGAGAGGTTTTACTGTCATGAGGTAGCTGGTGGTGTTCCCTTGCTCGGGTGCACACTCTCACAACGTCATTTAGCGACACCGGAGCAACTTGTGACCTGTTACACCTCATCTACTGTACTCTCTCCACTGTGAAAAACTTTTTTTTTATTAAATCAGTTAACGAATACCTGTCTAACTTCTGGTGCTTTCTCTGCCGCAGACAATATCTTAAAGCCAATGAGGGTGGTTTATGATTTTGTATGTTTTAGCGTACGTAGCTATTTGTTGTATATATGTGTGTGTCATATACAGCAAACTCGTGCAGTCGTTTGTGGATAACTTTATCTTTTCAATATTTTAATTTGTTAGTTCCTCACCGAATAGGTATTAGGGTGGGGGAATATAGCAGTCATGCTGTGCGTCCTAAATACAACTGTATCCAAATAAGAACTTCAACATAAGCATTTGAATAAAATTTCACACACGGAGCCTTTATATTATATAGTTAAAGAAGGAAGAATGTTGATTTTGGTAAGTCATCGGGTCACGGAGGTCTGGCAAACAAGCGTATTTTTGTGGATATCATCAGTTTGAAATTGTCTCCGTGGGCGTCTAAAAAAAAAACCAGTTGATCCATCTTGCCGGCTCCACCTAACCGGGTCTTACAAACGCTCATCAATTATCAGAACTAAATATTACCCTTAAGATAATACTGTCTCTAACGTGTATTTTGTAGCGGTGGTGGGTTTGTTTACATGTTGACGTCATTGTTGGTATAAAGGTCACTTGTTGCCTTTCATCTATCAGCTCTCACGTGTGCATATTAAGATTCACAGCAGTATCATCACCGCGTATAGCGACTTTTACATTCCACCTGTATTATTACTACTCATAATGACTTTATCTATAGTTTTCTCTATCTTCACTCATAATGACGCAGAATGACTCACATATGCTGATAATGACGCTAAATGACTCGGTTACTCACAATGAACGCCAAATAGCTCACAGGTGTTCATAACAACACAAGACACTCATAATGATTAGAATTTGCTGTGTAGGTGTCATAAAAACAGATACGGTTTAAATTTCCGGTTATACTTGTTGATGTTATTGACATTGTTGGCAGCCAGCTCGTGTGTTTTACAACCTCAAGCCTTGATATTAAGTGTTAACAACCAGAAGAAGGGATATTAAAACAGGCTCAGTAGATTAAAGTATAAAGTAGTGAAAGGGTAAGAACATGATGTAAAAAATATGCTAGGATAAACCAGTGTACAGTAGGATGCGTGAGTGGTGGTCACGAGGGTGTGGTGGAGTGTGACTGACTAGCGACAGTAGAGGTGTTGATGGTGGAGATGATGACGAAGATGTTACTGATAAAGAAGTGGTTCGTGGTCATTGACTGTGTTAGGAATAATATATATATATAAAAAGGGGGTAAATCCAAACGCAGACATTATTATTGTTGTTTGTATGTGCGTGTTCGTGTATGTTCCTATGTATGTTTTGTCTGCGTGTGTGCTTGTGTGCGTGCGTATTTACATGTTTGTCGGTATCATATATTTACGTGTTAGTATTTATTTCCACTGATATATTATACAATGTTCTTCCTTCTCCTTCGAGTTTAAATTCAGTAGATCGAGGGTGACCAAATTGCAGCTTAGGTTAGCGAGTGCAAGGGGTGGCGGGGGTCGGGTGGATGTTCGGGTGGCGGGGGGGGGACAGGAGGTGGAGAGTCGGATGGGTCTTTGACTGAGGGGGTAAGGGGTGGAGAAGGTTGGGGGGTCGGGTGGTGGTTGAGAAGGTGCTGGAAGTGGGCAGGGAGAGGGAGTGGGTGGAGGAGGGTGAGTCACGTCATGGCGGGTGGAAGGAAGGGAGGTATTTATGGAGGGTCAGGCAGGTGGGGGCTGGTATTTAAGGGTGGGGTACAGTCACGGTACGTCATATCTGCTATTTATTCTTCTGTCAGGCAACACCCACGCCATTGCAAATTTCCCTTATCTCTGCTGCAACTTTTGTTCTATTTCACATACCATTGAAAATCGTATGTAAACACAGGTAGATAAACATTACCAGAGAGACACACATCCATGTATCAAAACGGTCGTTGGTTCATAGGAAAACATAAGAATTATTTATATACAGTATGTCACTGTCAGCGTCACAAGCAACAAACAAAAATCCAAATCCTGTTATAACGTCACAACCCGGATAGCTGCTATTAGTGACGTCATGAGCCGGATCCCTGTTGATATGCTTTCTAAGGGTCATCATTATTTAGGTTATTGTTATATATTCACTTTCCCTGTTAATGAGTGTTTGTAAGAGTTAATTACCTCTATTATCTGAGTTCATACAGCGAGGCAGTTCTTAACACCAAAATTGGTTAATTATGGTTACAAACTGAGTGTATTGGAGTATGGTGTACTGTTAACCTTGATGATAACGCAAAAATGCACATAGAATATAAATTAAGAAAAATTATAACAAAATGCTCAGTATTGTTGGGTAGAAGTACTTAGGGTTACCACTTAAGTTATGGTATGTTCCCTGTATATTTGTAGCCTATCCTCACTGCAAGTCTTCAACCATTACTCTAATTCAGTGGTTCTTAAACTAGGGGGCGCGACGAGCGGTCAAAGAGAAAAGTCTGGTCAGGAACTGAATGCTTCTTGTACACGATTGCTCATCCCTCCCACTCTATAATAACCAAGGGTCGCATCGGGGGGGGGGGCAAAAAGTTTAGGAATCACTGCTTTAATTTAACAAGATCCAGTTACCGAAAATGGCAATACACTACTGTAACTATGATCATCTGTGGTAACAGTACTGCCATTATTCCTAGTAAGTCCCTCTCGGCTACACTCACACCAACGTGGGTAAATTATACAAAAATAGTCTTCTGAGTTCATGGGAAATACTCGAGCGGAAAACCACATTTATGACGGACGAACAGATGGACTAGAGTATCATAGCCATAAATATATCTTTTGTATTATTTTGTTGATGAAAAACAAAAATAACCCCAAGTAGAAAGCAAATCGATGGGCATGAAAATAGTCACACAATATTACACCTGAAGAGTTAGACGTGTAGAGACCCCAAGAATCTAATTAACATTGTGTACAGTATATACTCACTACCGACCCGTTCAAGCGTCATCCATATAAATTAACCCTTACCTAACAAGATTTAATCGCTAGAATCATGAAAATGGGGGTTTACTCTGTTGTATCTATAATATACTGTACACGATGAAGCTTGTATACTGTCCTTATCAACCAAGCTCACCTTTTTCCTTATCTCGTTGAGGACAAATTGACATTGGTTCTTATCTTGTACAGTATCTGACGTCACTTAACGTGCTGTGTTGCTGCCATTCCAGTATAACAACTACAATAACTACTACGCTTATATGTTGAAACGACTTCTTTTAAGCTGTCAATATTTGCCCGTTAATAGAATTTTACTCAGTTGGCCGATTTCTTATCCAGTAATGAGTTCTTAGAATTGAGAGCTAAGAGTTTGTTGGTTTATATAAAGGGAGTATTTTCGTCAGCCTCCGTAATACATAAGGTGAGCATGTGGTATATGGTGCGTATTTTCTCGGTGAGTCAAGTTTGATAAAAGCTGTTACGCAAGAAACTGAATTGCTCCTCAACTGAGATGTCCTCACAGTAAATAACAGTGAATTTTAGTGTTTATATATATGTATATATATATTATATATATATATATATATATATATATATATATATATATATATAAATATATATATATATATATATATAGCAGAGTATGAGAGTTTAACTTCGGTTTTATCCAATTCCTCGAAACTGAGTCATCCGTCAGCGCTACATATAACAGGAAGGCTCTGCTTATACAGTATTTTATCTAGTATGTAAAATGTTTACCGCATTTTCTAATTCATGATGTAATGCAAATGAAGGTAATTTATATAGTGAATGCAAATTGTAATCCAATTTATATGCGAATTGTACAGGTAAACTAATGTTTATTTTATAATAGTATGGAAATAAGGTGAACCAGGTCATTAAATATTTACATTATCAATACAAAACTCAAAGCTTAGTTAAAACAAAGGCAAAACGTTAGCCAGATATTTGCTGCTGACAACAAACAAACATTGGTTGTCTATGAGTAGTGAGGGAAGGAGAGAAAGTTGAGTGGCTGACCCTGACAACTGCAGCTGATGAGGACAGTTAGGGTGAACTAGATCGTGTGCCCAGTAAATCACTCCTACAAGCAAGTACACCGGACATAAACAGGTTTAGTATGATAACGGGGCTTTATGCTGGTCGCAGTCTGGACTCCGATATTCAGAGATTCTTACTGGTTGTGTACGTTGATTTATTATTATTATTTTTTTTTTTGAGGGGGGTTGTTATTTTATTACTGCGCTTCAACAACCACGATCTTTAAGCGCGTAACAATGTTAGTAACTCCACATTTACACAAAAAAAGATAAAACTCTAGAGTAGGGATAGAACACGTTAGCTGGCGCACTTTAGCGACAGCACAAAAATGGCTATCACACATCATCGATTTTGCACGAACATTACTGTTTTCTCATCTCCAGTTACCTGGGGGCGACATCCTTGAGAATTCGAACTGTAGTTGAGATGTTGCTGCAAACGGTGTCCAACCTTCCGTAAGTTATTGTACTGACTGTAGCTCCCTGGACTGGTAAACTGGTGTGCCATGATAACAGTGCGCTAGGCGATGACTGGTGGATATATAGGAATGATACACGCAGGAATGTCAGACGTTTACTCGTCCTAGTAAGATAACGGAGGTTTGGTGGTAATAACAGCCCTGCTGATACACGGAGGCGGGAGATGGTCAAGATGACAAGCTCGCCTGAACCCCGGAATGTGCCTGTGTGAAGGGAAGTTTATATGAAGACTATAATTTTGTGTTCTATGTCGTGTATTTCTTGAAGTTTATTTATTTTTATTATGTGAACAATATTATGAAAAAAATGACAAAGAAATGGTAAAATCATGTCACTACTAAACAAAGAGTATAATCAACGTTGACGATCTGGTGGGTGGTGGTGGTGGTGAGAGTCTGGGGCAAGGTGTAGCGGTACTGTGAGATGAAGAATAGGCGGATGTGGAGAGGGAGGGGTGGCAGAAGGAACACGCGTAGAAATTACGAAGGGGAGGAAATTAGGAAGGGGCAAAGAAGAAGAAGAGTGTGTGTGTGATGGGGGAGGGGGACATGACCTCTACCTGGGAGCTGCTGGTACAGGATCATCACCAGGTCACGCCCTCCACCCCACCTTCCTCTTCATTGTTTGCAAGGCTAGAACTCACAGATCAGTGGAGACGCTGAAACAAAAACAGTGGGACGAAAGGTAGAGAGATATTTAGAGGGAGACGTATTATGCAGGTAATGAAATATTCAACCAAGGAAGACTGTATCTGCGTGTTTGTAGGTGACCTTGTAAGTGGTTGCCGCGTTGCAAAGTTCACATGGCCGACACACACGGAAGGGTTACTACAACTCATGCCGGTCCCACATGCCGAGATTTTACCCTGCTGAAAATGGTTTTGTTATTTGCCTTTGCTTCAACAACAAGGGTCTCCAAGCATAGGTGGGCCTTTTTCTTAACCCCCTCTTGAGTTCGTTTTCAACCCCCCTGAGTACCATGAATTAAACTAATTGATTGAGTTTTCTTAACCCCCTTGAGTACGGCGACTTAATCACTTGAGTATGATGTCTTAATAACGTGAGTACGATATCTTATGCCTTATTACCCCACCAAATGATTCACACACACAAACAAATGGAAATATGCTGTCAGTATACATAATAACCTGAAAATATGCATGTTAAATAATGAAATTTTGACTTTTTGTTTTTTTATTATAATATCTACATGTATATAGTAAGTGTATAAGGAGTAAATTCAGCATGGTAATATAGGCAGGGTACAATCTCAGCACGTACCGCCAGCCAAGGAGAAGACTTCGTTGACGGGTGGCGTGGTAACGTGTACGCCGTGTAACTCAAGTGCGGGGTCACTGGCCTTGAGTGTTGGTGTGGTTTGTGGTTTTGATGTGGTTTTCGTATCTGTATCTTGGTATTATGGTATTATGACGCACGCATGTATAAAGTGAGTGAGGAGTAAGGGGTGAGTGAGGTGTAGTGAGTGAAAAGCGGTAAAATACTGTACTGCACTGTACATTATACTGTGTACTGTGTATACTGTACCTTGATGCTGTACAAGTAACAGGTAGTGGCAGGCATATATTCAGGATCTAACACAAGCAGTGATACCCTCTTGAATATACAGGTACTGTACTTTATACTCAGCATGCGTACATACTGTAAACCTACATTACAGTGCTGTATATTTAAAGTCATGGGTAAAAACGTTCTGAACTTACACTTTCAGACTTCTGCAAGTGGATGTCATCACTTTCAGGGTATATCTTTTTATAGACTATAGAGGAACTGGATTAGGTAATTTCTTTCACTGTAACTGACATGGAATACTCTACAAATACCTGCTGTGTTTAAATCATGTTTTGTGTGTATGTATAATATCACTGACACATGTTCACCTACATGTTGTACTTGTTTATTTTGGAGTAAAAACTAGGGGCTGGGATATAATGTACTGTAGCTCTTTTTTAAGGATCTCTGTACTGTACATGGTTTTATGTTTTTACTGTAGTATGTTAGATCTTTTTGGAAAGATGGACTTAGGGAATTTTGTTCAAAGAACAATGTACAGAATGTGTCGAAACATAGAAATATGAAATAACATACAGTATTGATTTTTTTCCAGAGCAATTCCATCCCATGGGAACACAGCTTCACTTAATCTGACAGTATATCACCGTAATGCTCTTGGCCTTGATGAGTTCTTGGGCCAGGTTCAGCTTCCATTGTCAGAATTTGATGCATACGAGAGACCCAGAAACAGGTGGGTGAGCTGTGCTTGGCATTAGCGTCATGTCAAATGTTAAAATTGTACCATACACATTGTATACAAGTTCAGTATTTCTTATTAATTGAAAAAATCCATTTAGGTGTTAATTCAGGAGTGTAATTATGCATTTACAGTACGTATTTTTTTGTTATTTATTAAACTATTGTTATTAACCATAAACTTTTAAGTGTCTTAATTGACATCATCCATCCCATTTTCATAGGAAATATTGTAAGGGTAATTGAAGGTTGTACAAGTACTATGGTATCACATTATTATACAGTATTGTACTGGATATTAATTTTCTTTTTATTTAAATGTCATTTAATATTTAAACTAATGATTAAACTCTAAAGGACTAGTGTATAGTCAAGGTTCTATATTATGAACGGATTTTTGCCTATTTGCAGATGGCATCGTCTCAAAGGCAAACCAGAGAAGGACCGCAAAAAGGGGGAAAAGGAGAGGGGTGAACTGGAGACCAAGGTAGCGTTCATCGTTAAATCTGGGTCACTCCTTGATGTATCCAAGAAAGAGAAAAATAAATCTATAACATCACTGAAGCATTTAGGTACAGTATTTTTGTTTTTTGTTCAATTGATTTTATGTACAGTACAGTAGTTAGTTTGAAGCAATAAATGAAGGCTTTATTATTATTTAAATAAAATCCATTGTCTTAAAACACTACATTTCATAGACTATCTTCTGGGATTACTGTATACAAGTACAGATATTGTACAATAAATGTGTGGAGTTGATTTGATGAAGAGCATAAGTGAAATCTTTGTGATAGCAGCTTAGCATTATGATTTACTGGCATAAGTCCTTAAGGTGGGTGGTTCTAGCAATACAATACAATGCAGGATCTTTATTAGGAGGTTCCATGTCCTCAGACTCCACCCATTATGTTAGCCAGGGTTGACTTATTAACCCATTTTCGGTAAACCACTCACCAGACTGTTCCCATCACATCCATTATCCTCAGATTAGGTTAGGTTAGGTTAAGTTAGGGAAGTTTAGATGCATCAGTTGTGCTCGAGACAGGAACTTTGTTGTACCATGTGTGACCAATCAACAAACATGTGCCAAAACTGTGGCTCTGATATCTTTTGTTCTGGGCCAATCCTCTATTTTGAATTAAGCTCTTAGCTGATTGCCATTGAGAGTAACATCCTAGATTGGCACTCCCTTGGTCTGTTTATATCTTGCAAAAGTTATGATGCATCAGGCATGGTTGGCATACAGTTATAAGTGTTGTATGTAAGAAAGGCTAGGGCTTGACGTAATTGATTGTGTATTATTTAACTGTAGTGGGTTTTTTTTGCATGCTTCATGAATTGGTTATGGTTGGATAGCAAGTTGGAAATGGGACCTACATTATCTGGTGTCATGCTATAATTTTATGTCTCAGTAACTCTGTCTTATGTTAGTTTTGCTCCTGGTGTGGGGCCTGGCTAAGGCTACTAAGAGGATACTGTACTATGCATTTTGTTTTACAGTGGGCTTCATATTAGTCTGATTCGCATCTCTGAAGGGAGTTTAGGGAAATAATCTCAGCCTTTGTTATTGCTGTAGTTGTACCTCAACATTATGATAGTTCCTGCCAGTACACACAGGCACAGGCATGCACGTGCACACACACACAAATTTACAAAATTGTTTTTCCACTTCATTTAATGTGTGTTTTCATTTTCAGGTGGCAGTTTGATGAGCTTGGGGAATAAAGAAAAAGCTAACTTAAAGAGTTTTGCAAAATCAGTCAGTAAGTATGTAATGTTGTTTCCATATGATGTATAAAGTACTGTACAATATTTAAATAAAGACCAATAGGTCTTTACCCTATATGTTTTCCTATGTGCTATCCTGTCAATACCTTAGTAATGCATAATTCATGTACATTGATGTTATGCTTTGTGGATTGAGGGATATTACTGGAATTCATAATTAATAGGAAATGAAAAACATATTGACAGTTAATTGTGTTTTTTCTTTTCTAAATGTGTGTTTAAATTTTTTTATTTATGGTACTGTGTGTAAGTTCTAACCATTTCATAGTTTCTTGTTACTTTTATCCTGTGCATAATTATCAGTACAATATCACTTTGGGAATTTATACAAAAGAAAAAATCTTTACCCTGTACTGTATACCTGGTACTGTACTCGTTAACTGTTACCTTGTTTACCTACAGTATACAATATAGTACAGTATTATTTTTTCCTTTATCTGCCATATTTAACATACTGTATCCATTGTTTAGAAGACATTGTGACCAAAGTTTTATTCTGTATCGATGTTCAGAATAAACCTCACCATTTTGTTTTGAATAACTTGTACAGTAATTTTGTAAGGATAAGAGATCTGAATCAGCAAGGCACTTGGGGTTATGAACCAAATTTTGTAGTTCCTGATGTACACAGAGAAGCAAACAGTGGGTTAATCTTTACATTTGTAGAGGAACTTGTATGACAGTTTTACTAGACATCTATCTATTTATTTTTCCATCTACCTGGTATTTACTTTTATTTCCAGGCCACAAAATAGACAAGATTGCACATAAACCTGGGAAAAAGAAGAGTCGTAAAGAAAGCCGTGACAGCCAAGGTTTCCCACAAGAACTTATGCAGTCTCGTCAACATGCTGGTGATGCTGATCCTGGTGTAATTTCTGATAGTGATGACGACTTTGGGGTAAGTTGAGCATTTGTGGAATGAACACTTGAATATCATGTGATGTGATTACATGGTAGCATCTTGATGTTAGATTTTCTAATTATCATCTTGCCCAGAAGAGTTGGGTGTGTTGCAGTGGATCATTCATTCATCTCTTCATATCTTAAATGAATGAATATTACTACTTTGGGCAATTGTGCTGGTTGGTAGGAAATGCCATATTAAATAAAGTTGGATAGAGGTCTAAGAATGTGTTGAATAAGGTTTAAGTACATAGTATGGTTGCTTATATTAGGATACACAAAAGTCATGTGTTTTCAAATATTTGCTTTAGGTTAGTTTGAAGTCATAATATAATGGTGTAATTTTTTTTACTGTCTGCATGAAAGTCACTAGTTTTTATGTGCTAAAACTTGTACTGTATAACCTGTTTCATATTTTAACCCTATAAATTTGCCCTTTTATAGTTTTATGTTTTAGTAGCCTCTGCTGTGCTCCTGTTACTGAAACAATGTGCTGAGCCAGTAATTTTGGCAACAGTAACATTGTGCTTGCTTTGACTTCTTGGTATGAACGTTAAAACACATCATACAAGTTTATGCATGTGTCAAAATGAGAGTTCAGTTATGCACGTACAGTACATGAATGGTTGTGATGCCATCGTTCCAAGATTTATGCCATGAAATGATAGTGTATTTCTCCATTGTAAACTTTTTCATGTGTATTGCAACCCCTGCTGGAGCCTTATGATCAACCTTGGTAAAACTGCCACATAACCCATTGACCTGCACCCTCTTGGTGGTGATGATGAACTTATTAACATATTTCAAGAACCAGTAACCATCCTTAATCTGTTTGTGGCCCAGTACTTATATATCGGGTATGCTGTCATAGGTTGAAAATATGTTATCTTGTTTTTGTTTTTGTTTTTTAAATCACGAGAGATAATGTATAAACCAAGATATTTCTACTGTTGATTCCCCCTTTAAGATTATGTATTCCTTGATCCACCCTAGTAGCTAACATGCTTATGTGTCAAACCTGCCTGTAGTTCACCCAATGAGTGCCAGAGGTTTGTTTACTGCTTGTCAGAGTTGAGTGACTTCTTAAGAATATTGTACAGTACTTCATGTAGAGTTAAGGGTCGGGTTGTAATGTATTTTTTATTTTATTTTTACAGTTTGATGAAGAAGTAACTGTCAACACTCGGTCCAGTAGTCCATATAGCACTTTGTCCAGAGGTTCCTCACTTCTGCAGGATGTTCATGGCAAGAGTCACAATTCTCTCTTATTTTGTTTATTGTCCCTGACTTAAGCTGAAATCTACAGTATATATCGTACAGGACTTGTGATTGTTTAGAAAGTGTGTAGCCCTACTCATTTTCAGTATATCTCTTAACATAATGAAATGTTAATACTGTACCTAGCCAGATTTTCAACTCATCCAGGAACAGCTTTCTAGATCTTATGGACATGACCAGTCCATAAGAACTTATCAAAATATCTGTTGCATTCCTTCAACACACTTACATTTGATTCTATGTGTGTGTGTGCATATATTAGCATGCATGTATGTCTGTAAATAAATTATGTATACAATACAAACAGGATAGTTTTTGGAATAGGAAAAATTGCTTTACATTTTAAGTAATTCGAAACTTGATGTCAGGATTCTGCACTTGGCAAGATTTATGCAGTGATGACTTTTTTTTATGGCTGTCACAATTAGTTTTAACCACTTAATAATGATGTAATGAATACCTATACACAGATCAGTTGTTAAGATCCTGTATGTTAGAGTTTCCGGATGTTGGTACCGTAGTTATTTTTTGCCATTAAGGTCCTTCCTTCTGTATTAAGGATATCCCAAAGACAGATGACTGATTGAATTTCACTGTAGGAAGGCATTGAAATAAGTTACTGAAATACACTGCCATCTTGATTGAAAAATATTGCAAATTTTTTTAAATAGGGACCAAGTATTTCATGTTAAACATTTACAGAATGTTGGAAATAATTTAATGCTGGTTTCCTTCACCTCTCCACAGAAGATGATGGTGTACGTGTGAATGGCAACAATCACATCATCTCAGACTCCAGAGCACCGCCAAAGCCAGTTCGTCTTGGAGGTAAGAAATTCCCAATATTTATTATTCCGAAATATTGTGCTTTTTATGTACTGTAACTTAAAATATACAGATATTCTGTATTTAAATTTTGCTTGAGTGTTTGTCATGTATGATTAATAGATAAAACTATTTACTAATATAATTAACTATGGAGTCATTGTTTAAATAACAGCATCACACTTAATCAAACATAAAAATCAGAAAACAAACTGACACTTGTAAAATGTTTATGTATAGTTTGAGCAACACAAGTTTCTCTGGAACAGTATTGTCATTAAAAAATTGATGGTTATATGAGGATGATTTTGAGAGAAGTAGACAAACATATTACCTGATGTATGAAATACTATGATACTGGTACACAGTAGCTCACTTAACTTCAGTTTACAATTTTAGGTGGAAACTTTTTCAAAGTTCTTTTATATATTTTATCAGTTGTATTGTACGGTACTTTGTACATTTTTGCCTTATGAAACACTATATGTCTCTCCCACCTTATGCAGACAGGGACAAAATGATGTTGTGACTAATTTTTGGTACAGTACTGTATTTGAAAAATGGTTATGTATCACTGAGGACGTGTGGGCAGTGTACTGGGATAAGCTAATTGAGTTAGGTTCCATCTTGGGTGCATAGTAGACCTGTCAGCTATTACTTGATTTGGGGCTTAAAGAACAGTCATTGCCAATTTAAATTGCTAGATTAATGTCATCTTAAGTTAGGATGCAAATGCAAACTAGAATTTTTTCCCACTTTTGCAAACCTTTCCTGCATGATGCAGGGTGGCTAAGTATATTGTGTTATTAGATATTTAGTACAGTGAATGTCATTATCACACAGTATTGTTAAAAAAAAAATTAAATTGATTTTTGTGTAAATAATATAATGTCTTGAAGTTGAGTGTGGTAACTGCTTTGCTTTTTCACATTTGCACATTTGTAAAATAATTGTGGTAATCATGCACCTGTTTGCACCTTTTAGATGTAATCTGGTTATTTGAGCACAGTATTAACCTGCAGCATTTGAATAATGAGCATTGGTATTGTGTATGAGTAGAAATTTAGATGTGCATTTGTATATTTGTGGGGCTTTGTAAATTGTCTGTCAACAAGTAACACCCATGGAAAGTTTCATAAGGCTGACCATAATCTGTTTTTGTATGATGAATGCAATCTGCTTATACTGTAGTTTTAAGGGTTGATGTGTGAGAGGTATTGGTGATGGTAACCAAATTTATATCGCTCGGTGTTGTAATATTATAATGACTAATGTTGATATTGGGATACTGTTGCAAAATTCAGTTCATGAAATGTATTATTCCCAATTAGAATACTGTACTATATGAAAGCTTCTTCGTCTTTATACAGTATCCAGAATTTCATATGTATCTGTGATAAGGCCATCCCCATAGGTCCAGTTTTAGTGTAAGTTTAAGCTGAAGTATGCAGAAAAAACTAACAATGCTTGTGACGTTAATGTGTGGCATTACTCGTGTTAGGTTATTGTTTGTCATTTGGCTAATTTATGAATGTCTTCAAATTAGTGAGAAAGCTATGTATTGTGCTGTTTGGTCTGTTTTACCCATGGAAATACTGTACTAACATACCTTCCCTCTTAAACACTGCAGCATCATCTTGTGGTCTGATACATACATTCAAAGCTACAGTGTTTGTTAATGATTCTGTATCTCTGTCCCCTGTTCTACTCCTGTCTTATTGTTTGTTTTCCTTACTTCTGCTCTTCCTGGTATGACATGTTCAAGATACTGTATATCACTTCGTCGTAACACAATTTCATATATTTTAGTGTAAACAGGTAATAGTTGCTTTACATATGAGGTAACAAAACAAACACATGACCAATACATAATAACTGGGTTGAGTATTGTTGGAGTTGTGGTACGTAAGGATATGGGTAAATGAAAGGGAACCCAAATGGGGGTAACACTGGGGCTTAAGTATGAGAGAAAGGATACTGTATCTGTCAGTATTAGATAGATAGATAGATTGATAGTAAAAGAGGAATTTACAACTTTGGCTATCCTTATATGTACTATCTACACACCTCAAGTATCTACAGTCTTTTCCCTGTTATTTTGTGTGGTCTTAAAAAACCCAATATAAGTTTCAGAGAGAGTTACATTACAGTACAGGGTATTTCTTTTATTGTATGTGTGATAAAGAGTAGATACTGTATGTACATAGATTTAACTTTTGTATGGAAATTCTCCCTTATCAAATCCTGTATTGGGTACTGGGTGAGTGAAGCTGGGGCTCAGGTCAACTCACAATGGGTCAATTTGTTAACTTAGTCTGAGGTATGAAATGCTTGCCATCACCACAGCAGTGTGTAATTCTGAATGTAATAATCTGAAGACTGGGATTGGCTCAAAGGCATGATCTGTGGATGGTGTATGTATTAACAAGTGTGCCAAGAGTCGCACGGAAATGACAACGTGAAACAAAAAGGTTCACCACTTGGGTAGGACACATACTGTATGAGTTTTACTACTTTAATTCACATTGTCACCTGATTTGACCCACCCTTATGCCATACAGTTTGAATAATGGAGGTTTTACTGCCCAACTTTGTGCTGCATCTTGCACCTAAATTATTAAATTTAGCTGGTGGATTGTCATATTGAATTTTGGGATAAGTTGGTTGAAGTTCAAGAACATTATCACCTGTCCAAGCAAAATCAGATTTCTGCATCTGTGAACATATTAAGTCCCATATGCAGTTTTCTTGTTTGGGTATACGTTTTATTTAATACAATAATTGTACATACTATTTATATTGTCAGCTTCATATCACCTTTATACTTGCATGAGAAGCAATGGAAGTGTGCCTAGCATGTTGCTTATGGTCCATGTGCATTTTATTTATAATCATCACGACTGTATTTTATTGATATGTTTAAAATTTATTCTGGTGACTTGTACCATTTTAGTAAAAGTTTCAGAGTAATGTTGTTGGAAACTCCTGGTTGGGGTTTTGTTATTAATTTGCAGTGTTGTTGTTTATGTGATTAAGGCACACATACAGAACTAGAAAAAACAGTTATAAGAATGATAATATAAGACCCAGAACTTGATAATTTCTTGTTGAATAAATAGAAAAATAACAAAAGAGCAATGCTTAAAATTGAGATGAATGGGATGTTTATGGTAAAGTGGCAACATGTGTGCCTCTCACCTTTGTGTCCTGGCTTCAGTTCCCAACATAAGTCAGGTGTGAGAAGTGTGTTGTACAGTGTGACCCTATCAAACATTTCAAGATTTTCTGGGTACTCCATTTTACTCCTGTACTAACACTGGACAGTAAAGGTCAACAAAGAACAGACCAACTGCCTGAATAATGAGTAAGCTGATAAACCGAGGAAATGATAAAGTGAAATTGCTGAAATGAATGTTGGCCAAAGAATCCAAGTAGATTGAATAAAAGAAGTATAAGAACAGCCGGAAAACCCTTAACAGAAAATATCAAGAGAAATGAGAAAGGATCTAGAGTGATATGAACTGATGGCATAAGGAAAACAGTATATTCTCCCCAAGAAAAAGAATAATATATACAATACTACACTGCTTAGAAAAGAGGTGATGGATAATCTAAATAAGTAAGATGATAATAATAGCTGTCCAGTAGAATGAAGGCCACCTAGACAAAACTATAGCAGTAACTTGGTCAAGAAACATGCCCAACATTCCTAAGCAAGAATCTATCATGATATTTTCACCTGAAAACAATTCTTTGAGTCTCTGAAGGTTACGGCATGGAAGCCAAATTCATCTCAGATGAACTGACAGACTCGCCAATATAGTATTCCCCCAAAGTTTCAGGTCGAGGGAATAAAAAGAGAAGCAATGTAGTTCTGCTGACAATGAGGGGGTCAATGGAATTAATTTAAATCTGCTTTGACTGACAGATGTTAGCCATTAGAGTAAATCTAGAATTATTCAGCAGGGTTTGAGAATAAGAACAAATTGAGCAAAAATGGGCATTTGTTCTTATACATGACATCAACTTGATGTACGTAGTAGTGTGCGGAAATAGTTTAGTACAGTAATATCATAGAGGAAAATCACATTTAACACACATTGTACATTTGACCAACTCATGTATTTATTTTCTTAGGCATAGGACTTAATGGTACAGTATTTCAATTACAGTATATATGTTTTAGTGAAGTAGCTGTAATGAGTATGAGTAGTAAGATAGTATTTCATGATACTGTTATGTAAGGCTTATATGTGTACTGTACAGTATGTAATGTTATGTCCCTTGGTGTAGGGGTTTGTTAGGGTTTGTTGTTGGATTTAAACACTAAAATAGGAGCCTCAGTTGTTTTGATACTGTATAAGAAATTGGAGATGAAATACAACATGTGCAGTAATAACATAATCTTTGTATAGCATGCACAGGGTAGTACTGTAGTGAGTTTACTGAGTACAGTACCAGTAATATCTCCTATTTGATTAATAAGTACTGTATCAAATTATATGACCTGTATTTCACACTAAGTATTGTATAACTTCATTCTTGGGTTGTACTACCGGTATGTTTGTCTTTTAGGGATGAACTATCTCAGATGAAACATTTGCACAGTATTGTAAATGCTTTCACATTGCAAAGCATTATCACCATTACATGTACTCAAAACTATCATAGCTGAGTATTTTGTCATATTGTTGAAAACGGAAATTAGTTTTGATTGATATAAATACCTGTATACTCAATGCAGACATCCTGACTTTAAGATGTTAATTTTTGCCAAGAAAGAAAAAAAATCATAATATGTTCACTTTAAACCTGGATAAAGATTGAAGGGACCTTATTGACTTGCAGGGAATGTTGTGGAAGTGCCCTCAATAGCCCTGGCGTCCCCCACACCTTCCCCTGAACCCTTTCCACGTAACCCACCAGTTGAGCCCACAACACCAGTAACTCTTTCCTCTAACCCTCCTCTAACCTTCCCAAACCTTACACCCATTAACCTAATCACCCACAGTGATGCCCAGTCATCACGTGATAGTGCTTCATCTGACTCTGCCATGACACTGTCACTCTCTAGTAGTGTGATTGCCAAGGATACTAATTCTTTAGCTAGTTTAGAGTCTTTCTCTCCTGAGCCAGCACCACTAACCAAGGAAGATTTCCAAGAACCTGTTACTATACAGGACCCTCCCTCACCTGAACCATCGCCCATTCAGAAGGAAATTTTCCCAGAAACTTTTATTGTAGAAGATCCTCCTGTTCCTGTTAAGCCTCTGCGATATTCCAGATCCAATAGTGCCAGTGAGACTTCTGTGCCATCACCTGCTTCTACAGTGTCTGACCAGTCACTGTTGGTTCCCTCTCCTAAGAGTCGTTCACTTAGTACTTCAGCAGCTCCAAAAATCTTTGATCGGACAGTCTTTTCTTCCTCTCCCATCAAGGAGTCTAACACTAAAAGAGGGTTTGCTTTAGAAGCTTTGGCTTCTGCTTCTACTAAGGTATCTCTAATGGAGACTGATTCTGTCATCCAAACTCCTGGCACTCCTACATCTAAAAAGAACACTGAACTAACCCTTCCTGCATCTAAAACCCCTAGTAGTTACAATGGAATAGATGTGTCTACTCCGCCTACCCCAACTACTCCTAGTGCTTCTACGTATAGCTTTGGATCTGGCTCTGCCATGTCATCTGCCCCTACTACTCCTAAGGATGGTAGCTCAGGCCCTTCCCCCGCCCTAACTTCCCGTTCTTCTCGGGGGACCCCCGGGCTGGCTGAGCGGCCAACTGCCGCTGTTGTACGTTCTGGCTCCCTCCATGAGAAGCCCACCACCCAGCCTGTCATTGATGAATGGGAAAGAAAACTGTATGGCAGAAATGCTAGTGAGTAGCATTGACTACTTAATTTTTGGCTTTGGTAGTTATTACAACTTTTCAGGTGTTACAATATTTACAAAATCCCCAATTTGTAAATGTGACAGCTATATGTCTGCAAAGTTGATATAATCTGGGATAAAAGGTAAATACAAGTTATGGAGTCAGTATATAGCTTCTCCATTAGAATTGTGAACTAAGCCTGCTTTATTTCTAAGTGCATTTTAAGCATTGTTTATTATTTTTACTTGTAGTGCATGAAATATATTTTTGGTGGTCATTTTTTTTCTTTTATAAATTTTTACATGTATATAACTCAAAAAGAACATTTCATTAAATTAAGGGAAAATAAGTATGTTTACATATACTGACATATACTGTACAGGTATATATGTTTACATGGGGATGCTCAATTTTGCACACACTCATGTGTATATGTACACATTTAAGTGTATGGTTGCACATATATGAAAGGATGCACATGTGCATACAGTACTTACACATTCCAACACATATACTACTTGTGCACATAAACTTAGAAGACTTTGCTTTCCGTTACATGTTATTTGTACAGTATCTGCTTCATCTTTACATGTATTTTTTTCACCAAAACTCTCGCATCTTGTTCAAATGAAAACAAAATGCTAATTAATTATTTATTGGTGCTAAAAATAAAATTGCATGAGTTCTATGGCTTTATTAAAGATATGTTTCTTATCTATTGGGATTTATTTCATATGCAGTACAGTACTGTATACTGTGTGTGCATGTGTCTTTGTCATGTGTCTATGTCTTTATAGTGTGTGTATGTGTCTTTATGGTGTGTGTACATCTTTATAGTGTTTGTATGTGTGTCTGTCGTGTGTCTATGCTTTTATAGTGTGTGTAAGTGTCTTTATGGTGTGTGTGTGAGTGGTGTTTATGACAGAGGGTGTAATGCCTCTCTAGCTCAGACCTTCTACTCTTTGAATCTCCTGTGGTTTGGAGTGGAGAAAATATAATTTAATATTTTAAGTGGTATACACCTTGGACGTTATCAGATCATAATACTGTATTGTAATAAGAAGAATTTAATGAAAAAAATGGATTGGCATTATAAGATCACAACTAAAAATAAGACTAAAAATTAATATGAATAAGAATGGTCCAGGTGATGACAGATACTCTAATGAAACCTTGTTGATAACTGAGCAATTGATGAAATCACTACAGCTGCAAGGTTAGCTGTCTACAATGGCCAGGCCTAGAACTTGCTACTGAACTCCCATGCAGAGATAATACTTAGCATGTGATATTTCTCATACCTACTCTGTGATGTTTATACAGTAGTATGACTGTTATTATCTTTATAAGGTGTGTGGTTTATATAACTTGTGCAGCCCTATTTTTCATATTTCAACTTACATTGAAGATTTTCTAAAATGATGTAAAGTTTCAAGTTTCATTTGAATAAGTTAGGGGTTCTGGGGGCTTCACCTCTCATCTTTGGAATTCGCTAAACCTCTGTCTGGGTGTTACAGTAAATAGTTGGAGCTAGAGAGCTGCTGTTCTGTGTATGTGAGATATATAATGAGTGAGAGAGAATGAGGGAGAGATTGTCCTTTTTACAATTAACTGAACAATAAAATAATCCTTAACCTATGTTACTTTGTGAATACAAAGGAATGGCTTCTTCTATTTTTTTTGCATTCTTTGTATACACTTTGGAGATGGCAATGCATGATTCTGTTTGTGCATAATGTTGGTACAGTGAAACTATTTTGAATTTTTCTTCTGGGGCTTATTCTTCTGTAATCTGTGGGTAGGTACAGTATTTTAATATTCCTCTCTATATCTCATGCATGAGAAAGGAAAGCTTTTGCATCAACCTCATAGGCTCTCTGTTACTTGAAGTAATAATTGTTACAATTATTTTGGATTGCATTTCAGACACCAGGATGATGAGACAAGGTAAAGTGGTAAAGTTTTGGCCACAGATCATGTTGTTTCTATTTAGCTTACTATAGTACAGTACAGTACAGTACTTCTTAGCCATAGAGTATTCCCGCTTCTTAGAATTAACTCTTAATGCTCTTTATCCCTGCATGGGCTACCTTGCTTATTGTAGGACAGGATGCTTGTTTGTTAGCGACAGCGATATCAATGTCCGTAACTACTTTGCCCCATAATAAAATAGTACTCAAGCTGTTAATCTACTTTAACATACACAGTTAAGCTTGGTTGATGTAATAGTGAGCAATAGTGTGTTGGAGAGATAGTTGGGTTGCAGGCTGGTAAACTGATCTAGATAAGGGGATGTAAAGTATATTACAGTTTGTTTCATAAAAGTGACTGATAAACTCATAGACAGATATTTAGATTACTAGTATGAATGAGGACTTGATAGATAGGCACAATAATTACATACAGTAGTGAATGTAGATGGATACTGTATTAGACAAACAGATACTGGGTATGTCACAAAACCTAACAGATAGAAATTGATGGATAGATGGTAAAGATAATAGGCATGTCAGTTGATTGATGGATGATATTGCATGGAACACTACTAATTAAAAAGGCTTATTATGGAAAATATGTACAGTACACTAATCGGGAAAAAGACACATTTAAATTTACAGTCTGGAGTTTTGTACCACATTGGTTTTGACTTCTTTGAGATTTCATAAGATACAGTTTTGCTCCATTTGTCTATTCTACGTCTTGGTGTCTTTAACGTGCTTTCTTCCTGCGACACAGATATCATTACAGAACTTCCTGATGTCTGCGAGATTATTTTTTTTTTCCATCAAAACAAACCTCAAAAGTGCACTTACAGTTACTTTATCATTCTTCTTTGTTCTTTATCTGTCTCCTTCTCTCATATATATATATATATATATATATATATATATATATATATATATATATATATATATATATATATATATATATTTCATATATATATTCTATTCCGCCAGGATTCAAGGCGCCTCGGTCACAGTCGGGTGGGTTCGAATCCGGGTTGAGGTGTTGATATATATATGTATATATATATATATATATATATATATATATATATATATATATATATATATATATATATATAATTATTCTCACCTCATATCTATTCCATTCAGGTGTGATGTATCTGGAAGCTTTGATTTCTGTCTTGCTTCACTCTGTATTTTTTTTTTTTTTTTTTTAGTCCATGATCTTCCCCACACAAAAGAGGGATAGAAGTGGAAGTAATGGATAGATGAATAGAAGCATTTTGGAAATCATAATTCCCAATACAGTATAGCATTAAGCATGACTTGAGCATTTATAGATATGGTTTTAATTCTTCTAATATTGAAGAATGGTGCATCTCTTCCACCCCATATACGTAGTTGGGTCTGGAATATAATTGGTCATCCCACACTGTACATAGATATACCGTATTTGAAATCCACAACTTCTGTTCAGAACTGAGATTTAAAAAGGTTCTAGTTTTCATCAATTATCAGACATTTTTCTAAATCCTGCTGTCTCCATCACTGCTTTACACATTGCCATATTGATTACAATAAGTTGTTCTTTTTCCACTTTTACTAAAAGACACCCTGTTTATTATTTAAATATGGATGGATCAGACTTTTAGTCAGAATACAACACACTGTATTTTCCCTTGTGTTTTTCCAGAAAAAGGTTTATAGGTACCCTTAAGAACATTGTTGTTTGTCTCACATATTCATGCAATGATTAAATGGTAATGTATTGCAGTCGTCGGAAGTATGGAAAATGTGAATCGGAGTGACAGCCGCTCTTCGCTCAGCACTTCCTTGTCCAGCAGCACTCAGGACGTCACCCGCTTAGATGAACATGGATCAAGGTAATTGAAAGAACTTCTTTTCTATTGCATTACTTTATTTCATTTTAGTGTTAGGTGGGATAAATAGGGAAGTACTGTAATTGCTTTGAGAAATAATCAATTTCAGTACAGTAATTTAAAAGAGCTGATGGGGTTCGATACCTGTAACTACAGTTGATTGATCCCATCTTTACTACAAACTAACACTGTGACACTTAACAAAACATGCCTACCAGTGGGCTAACACCATATTTTCTGTTTATGGTAAAGCATGGGTTAATACTCTATAATAGTTCGTGAAGAATGTACTCATTAGAGGACATTTGTTAACATTAAATAGCAAGTTAGTAGTAAAAGAAGATATGGTTTGACCAGAACTGTAAAATTAGAAGTATACTGTATCCCTTACATTGCATTAATTTATGTACGAGTTTAAACTCATTCCTTTAATTGATGATCACTTGATACTGTATAATATGATCCCATGTTGTATCTGTACCTTGTTCTGTGTGAAGCCTTATGATGGACACTATATCTTGTTATCTGTGAAGTCTTATGATAACACTGTAGTACAGTACTGTATATCATGAATATTTTTATGAAGAATTGAATCGGTTATGTATGCTTGTTTAAGAATATACCAAATAGTATTAAGATCACACAGCAGAAAATGTACTTTGTTTTGTATTTACTGTACCTCAGGCATAGGCCGCATTACGATTTAGATATTTTTCTGCGGGCCTACCAACCAAAATTTATATCCTGCCTAATCCAAAAGTATTGTTAATATTGTATTAGCACGAACACATCAAACGGTGAAGAAATTTATCGTCACGTCCACCTTAAGATATTTTCAGTTTACAATCAGTCTTTTTTCCCATTTATGAATCAAATCCATCATGATAATTTTTAAAATAATATGTTAATGTTTCTTGGAATTTAACAAAAGATGAGTAAAGCCGTCTTTGAATATGCTGATTTTTCCTACAGTTACGGCATTTTTCTTACAAGACACCCACCAGAATAATGCTTATGTTAATCTTGGCATATGAGTAACTACAATGAAACAACCTATAGGCACATTCTCTCTCTCTCTCTCTCACACATATATTGTGTATACAGTAATACCCCGCTTTATGCGGTTTCACTTTCCGCTATTTCGCATTTACGCGGTACCTCGCCAGAACCGGACTTTCACTTTACGCGGTGCATCTACTCATATACGCGGGAAGCGGCGCGGGCAGGCTGCGCACAAGGTCGCCCAGTCATCAAAACATTACCGAGTTCTTCACCCGGCACCCACCACAGCCGGCCCAAGTCAGTGATAGTGAGGATATGGACTTTGAGGGGTTTGACAAAGAGGCCCTGCAAGCCTATGTGGTGGATAGTGATACAAGTGATACAGGTGAGGGCCAATAATCTGCCCTCTGCCTCGGAACCAACCCCCCATCCCTGTGTGCCCAGCCATCTTTTCTACTAAAGTAAGTGTTAAAAAACTAATATTATTGATATTTCTCTTAATTATTAATTGTGTGCATACCATTATAAAATTAAGATGTAATTTTTACTACAACGTAGGTATTGTGTCTGAAAAAGTGGAGTTTGGGGGTCGGGCCAGTCTCTATTGGAATTAATCCCATATGTTCTGTTGTTCACTTTACGCGGTTTTTCACTTTCCGCGGTACCCCATGGGTTCGATTCACCACGTAAATCGGGGTACTGCTGTATATATATATACGTATATATATATTGGTGGTGGTTTGTACCCAAACTTAGATTTCATTTAAAATCTCGGTATAGGTACTCCTGAGAATGCTAATTCTGAATCTATGGTCCACAATTCGATTGCAGGGTAATTAGTGGCTGTAAGGATGCTTGAAAGATTTTAATTACATTTTTCAATCCTAATTACTTGCCAACTACGGGTTTCCAAGGCTGCGGTATTGGTGTTTTTGTGTTATTCTGGAAGTACTTAATTAGTTAAACTCTGTGTGACCACCACCCGTGACCCCACTTAGACTTACCCAACTTTAGTTTACAGTGGTCCCTCGGTTAACGAGATTTCGGTTAACGATTTACCTTCCATAAGATTCTTAACTTCGGTTAACGAGCAATCCGTCGATTAACGAGTTTTTTATGAGCCGACTTCAACATGTTTTCGCTTGCATTTGGCGGTCCACCAGCTGTAGTATTAGTCCGCCAATACAGTAATCAGTTTTAGGGCTTAAATTCCTTACTATTTTAGTAAATATCAAGAAGTTTATACTATTCAATAATTTTAAAAGTTTAATATTAACTTTTTTAGTTATTTTAACAATTATTGAACATAATTGAAGGTACAGAAACTAGTTTCTGGTGTGCCATCCAGCCTGTTAACACACCAGACAGGCGTTAGTCTCTCTCTGTTTTCAGTGGAGGTAACATCTTGCTTGAGACTCTCTTCAACTAAACGCTTTTTTTCTGTGTTTCCAAGCAAATTATTGGTCATTTTGAAATTTATTTTACATATTGACAATATATAATGCAGTGCAGTGTTGATTTAAAGTAAATAATCTTGAAATACACCAAGAGAACTAATATTTTATGGGTGAAATGGTGCCATGGGGTGACTTCTCTTCCACCCCAATGCCTTCTCTTCTTCCTTCTCCTCCACCCCCATTCTAATTCCCATCATCATCATCATCCAGGAGCCTTTTACATACACACCTCAAAGTAAGTGTACTTTTCTACCTTTTTTGTTGAATTTAGGCAATTTTTGGTGAGCTGGAACCAATTACCCAAAACCCCATTGAAACAATGGTTTCGGTTAACGAGTTTTTCTGTTAACGAGCAACCTGCTGGAACGGATTGTGCTCGTTAACCGAGGGACCACTGTATTCCCAAGTGACCCACTGCCACATAGCAGCTAATCCATCAAACAGACTGCACTGAACTTGGCCCATAAATATCACACAAGTTAAAAAGTTTATGGTTTTGACGATACAGTTTACTGTATATACTTATTTCACTGCTACATTTTTGAAGTTACTTATTCTTAGGTGATGAAACAGTATCAAATTGTGTGTGAAGATTATTCTTTTAATAACTATTGCTTTGCTCACCATAAACTGGCTGCATCTACCTGAACTGCAGACCACATAAAATAGAATTTCTCAATCACTCCACAGGCCGCACAAACACATGGTCCGGGCCGCAGGTATCCCATGCCTGCTGTACTGTATACCATTTCACATTCCTTTATAGTGTACCTTACTGATATACTGTACAGTACCATCAAGAGTAGTTAAAATGGGTAAACTAGATAATTTTGCAATAAAGTTTTCCAGCATTAATAGTCTGTAAATGTACATTTTACAAGTTGATGAACATCACATGTTGCAGGTTCCCAGAAATTAAGGCTATACGGTTGGAAAAAAAGTCTCGAGAAGAGGGAGACGACGGAGAAGGCAAGAAACGAAGAGGCAAAGGAGGGGGACTAAAGGCTAAATTATTTGGAAGTAAGCTCAGTTGTTTTACCGTTATAATGTCTTAAGGCGGTGATCCATAATATCAACACTCTTTGGTCCGTTAAGACATTATGTATTCTTCACTTATACTGTGCTGTACCAGTAGATATTTCTCATTGTGTACAAAATATTTCTTATAGGTAGCCGTGAACGTATTGGTGAGGAAGATGGGAGAATTGTGGAGGGTGGTAATGATCGTTTGCCACACCCTCCCACACACCAGTCAAGACTTCCTCGGGAAATACATGATAAATTTGCTGGAAAGTCTCGAGAGGTAAGTTTAAAACTTTGTTGTTTCTTGTCGATTGTAATATTAGAAGACGATATTTTCTATTTGTAATGCAGTAGATATACACCTGTAACTGTTTCTTTGGCTACTCTCAGGTTACACTAATTTTTGTCTCCTTAATATTTGAGAACAGTGCCTGAAGAGTACAGTACTGACTTCTGTCTCCTATACATCCCATTTACACTATTATTTGCCCTATTTTACCTTTGTTAGGGGATTATTCTTTGTTGATCTGGGTCTCTTCAGTACCTGCTCATTTGTTTTTACCTCACTGCTGAAGGGATTTGCAAGGTATTAGAATGACCCTGTTTTTATTTGTCTTTCTTCACTATTCCCAATAGTGTTATGAAACAAATCTCTGCCATATTTTCACCAAATCTGACTCAAAGTCTTGGCTTAACAGTGTTGGGTATACAGCAACGACAGAACTTCTTGGTAATTAAGAGATGAAAAAGGATGGGACTTTTTGCATTATATTTTTTGACAAAAGGCACGTCAAAACTGTCATGTACTATGCCTTTCTTAATGATGTTTCTTGAGAAAATGAAGTCGGAGATGATTTTTTTACAAAAATGACATAGATTTCAAAAAACTTGTGTTACAAATGAAATCTGCTGAAGATTAACTGGAGACCCCATGGGGTGCCACATATGAGATTTGACCTTGATAGGTCAAAGATCAAGGTCACAATGCCAAAATAATTAGCAATTTTTTTTAATCATCAAATCTGATAAACTTTTATTTAAAACCTTTTTTTAATTTGGTTTTGAGACCTTTTGTAGGGGAGCCTTCATCATTTCATAAAAAAAAACACGAGCATGCGGTGAAATTATGCCCCCAGTCACAATAGTACGACTGGGACTAGGTATGCCATCTCTGATTGCCATTTTATATTTTATTTTGTAAATATACCTGTATAAAGTAACTTTCTGTATATAACTTATACTCATATAACTAATATCTACAGGATTTAATGGAGATGATAGTGAACCTGCAGTCGTGCATGGAGAAAAATGTACGCCATACACGAGACCTAGAGGACTACATTGATGGTCTCCTCCTACGAGTGATGGAAACCACGCCTCAGCTACTACAAGCCCCTGTTACTAAAAACAAGAAAATTAAGTATGTATAATGGAATGGATCCAACACATCCACATTAATAACCTAAAACTTTTTCACATAAACATAACATTGCTTCTAAATGTGGTTATATCGCATTTTTTCCTGGTTGGAACTACCTAGTCAAGTTTTCAGCATGCAAGACAGTGAATGAATTCTTGAGTGAAGTCAGTTGAATTGGACTGGCTAATGAAATTCCTCTCTCAACTTTTCACTTTACAATCATTTCAGGGTTTTTTTAGTTGAAAATGCAAGATTTTGTTTAAGTTTGCATCAATCCTCTTTCCTGTTGCAGTGGGTCTCTATTGTGGATTCTTAAGTTGTTGATAATAATCTAATTACCCTCAAGTTACTATACAGGTATAAAGAAAAACAGACTATGAACTTATTAGTTTTATGACCCACACTCATTTGAGCCATCTCATATCATTTATACAACTAATCTGTTCTTTTAATCCTTAGTTTATCTATATAACTGAATAAAAAAAGAGGAAATTTTTCACATAATTTTTCCCCTAAATGGTAAATAAAAAAATTTATTTAATGAAAAATCTATGTATGTATTTTGGATGGCCAGTCCACAGGTGAAATTTGTACCAGACAGCCAGCTAGTGAAGGGGTTAATACTTTACTGTATATCATTTATAATTCATGTATGATTAAATGCATCTTATTTTTCATGGTGCAAGATGTTTTTGCATTTCATGACCAGATTTAATTTACACGTTAACATAATTCTAGGCTTTTGTTTTAAAGCACAAGATGATGATGTTTATTCTTTTTATTGCAGAGTACAGATATTTGGTCTTCACTGAAGAGACTGAACAACTACATAGATGAATGAGAAACAACTCCAGCATTTATTTTTTATTTTTTTCAAGAGAATACTGGTTGTCCGTCAATCACATCACTGGTTCATGGACTCCTTGACTAGTTTTCACAACGTGTGGGAATTGGTAAGTTGGACAGTAACAACACAATGACATGGAGTAGTTCAGTTCTTTTCACCATAGAATGTTACTGATTATGAAAGTGTTACTTTACTATTATGTATATACACAAGTTATGTGTATTAACCACCTTCATTGGTTGGTGAAGATCACAAAGAGAAGATGTGTATTTAATAATTCGTAACACACACATACCAGGTATGTGTGTGTACACATACCACATAAACAGTACAGGTATATATATAGAGTTTAAAGAATTAAACTACCAGTATTTAGTAAAGTGTCACAGAAGTTTGAAAATATAGAAAATCTGTACTTTATAATAAAACACTTGAATAATGTTTTAGAGAGGAGACTGCTTTTGTAAATATATAATGTGGCCAGAAACAGGTACCGGGTATATGTGTGACAATACCGATGTACACATTGCCACTACACACACACACATGTGTATTTTATTGTTTAATTGTGAAGGACTCTGGATTTAGGATGTTTATTTAAAACTTGTTTAAGCCACATTTTTTTTATGCAATAATTTCAACATGACAGGGAAAGACAGTTTACTGTATATAAGGATGTAAATACCAAATAATGAGTAATTATATATTGTATTGGAGCCATTAATGCATCGTTGCATCTAATAAGAATATTCTATGCTCCAACTAGCAGCCTCATGTTTACATCTCCGTTTGAATCTGTTGAGTGTGTCAGCCTGCCGCCTGCAAGATGAATATAGCATTTCCTTGTATTAATTAGTTTTACATGACAAGAGAAACACATAAATATGATTCACATAAGTTTTTTTAATATATATATATATATATATATATATATATATATATATATATATATATATATATATATATATATATATATATATATATATATATATATATATATATATATATATAGAAAAGTTTGTCAGTTAGGGTCTTGTTTCTTGTGTTTGTGAAAGTTTTTAAAATGTGTAATACTGTAGTGATAAGTTGAATTTATGTATAATGCCAAATCATATGTATGTGGATTAAGTATAATTATTAGATTATTAAGGAAGAGGATAATATATTCTTAGTTTTTAAGGGTTGCTTACACAAACTCCTGTCATTAATAACAATATGATCAGATGTTTGTACATGGTATAGACCAGACGAAAGAAAAATTAAGTTTGAAAGAATCCAAAAGGTTTGATTTAGTCCAAGTATCGGTGAGCATCTAGCACGTGTGTGAGGGAGGGAGCTCACAATACTGTAGTATGTCTAGTGTTGCTGATCAAGGACAATTATCTAGGTATAGAGTTTCAATTGGTTTGAGACAGAATTACTGACACCGTCTTACGATGTTTCTTGAGCCACCTTGTGTAAAATAGGAATTGCTAAGATGCTTGAAATGCTTAGCCACATCACTAATCAAATCCAGTTTGAGAAATATCATGTGAGGTCACTCCCTTTACCTCCATGTTGAGTATTGTGTGCCAGGCAGAACTGGTAAATAAATAATATATTAATATAGAATATTGCTGTGCCTGTTAGAGCCAGTCAGTCCAAGTCCTTTTGTATCCAGGAAGATGATAGTTTACATGGTGGAAAATGATGGGGTTAGATGATTATTTATTGTACCAGAAGTAACAATACACTATGCTGTATGTAAATGACCTTCTAGTCTTTCTCAAGGTCAGTCATCAGTATTCCTTCATGTTCAGAACTGCCTAACTTGATCTATAGATGTGGGAAGAAGTATAATTTGAATCACTCTACACATAGCAAGCTAATACGTTGAAGACAAGGAGGCAAATCACCACTCCTCTAAATATTGATTTTTCAAATGACCTTACATAGTCTAACAGTCACTTCCATTACAATATGCTGGTAATCTTTTATGTAACAGCTAATGGGTGCTTACGTTAAACACTTGGTTTTATTATACTAACTGGTGACTGAAGAAGTCTCTTGTGTTCCCAGTTTTTAGCAGTAATGAAAGAGTTTTTAGTAGCTTTTAATTCATCCAAATTGTGAAAGGAACAAGCTGTGTTACATCTTCAGGTCACATCTTTTTTAACATTGCATATGGCATGTCTTGTTTTGTTTTTTAATTGCTTGACACTCGGGTGTTTTTATGGTTCGGTCAATCAATCAGAGTACCGTCCTCATATCTGGTAATGATAATTTTGTGATAAAAAGTATTACCAAAGAACATGGTCAACTGCATAAAATTTAGGGGTTTCAAGATGTTCTTGCCAGATGATGTTCACAATATATTCATGTAGGTACCAGGAAGTTTTTACTGTAGAGTATGGTACCTTCTGCAAGCTTGTACATGATGTCAATCCTGAAAGAAAGTGAAGAACTTCCCCAACACATTCTTTACCAGAGGAATGAAGTGCCTCTTATCTCATTAGATGCCAAAAGTTTATATTTTCATCCTCACACTGATATAAACACAATGTCATCATTCATGCTCATGCCTTCCTCTTCTAGACATTCTCTGTGGGCTAAGGATGTACTTGTCACTTTTTTTTATTGGCTCCTTGGTTGTCTTTAATAGTTGTGATAATCTTGTACTGAAGTAATTTATTTACTCTAACACTGTTCAGGCAATTGTATGTTGAAAGGAGATATTTCAGATGTATGAATATTGGTAATATGTTAATAGACATAAACGAGTTGTGTAACAAACTCTTGATTACTGAGAAATTAGTTGTTCACAATCTGTGGATTGCAAGAGGACTTGCTTTGTTTACACCAATGCAAAAAAATTATCCTTGTATCATACTTTAAAATCTTTATTGCAACTGCAATGCCAACCTACTCATTGGAAAGGAATCCATGTTACCCTTTATCACCTTGGTTCTAAACATAGCTAAATTATGTATGATATAATCTTAAAATTTACTTTTGTGATAGTTTTGGAGGTCTTGAGTCAGTTTCTTTGATTAAAGCTAGAAGGCATTTTGGCATGAAGTTGGTTGTTGTTATTTGGCACTAACAGTATTAGAAATACTGATGGAACTTAACTCCTCTGCCCTCTCATCACACCATGAGGTGACACAGGCTACAGTTAAGCTGTATTCACTTATGTGAAAGATGTGTAGTTGCCAAACTACATTACTACTACTTGTTTGAGGTAAGCAGAAAAGATGTTATTTATGAATTTTCTCTACTACATTGTGATACAATTGAAAGTTTTTAGTGGTATATAGTATTTGTTAATGTCAACAAAGGATTAGTATTTTGGTTTTATATACAACAGTATATGTATACTTTGTATAAAACATAAAGCATTATCTGCTATTGCATTTTCACAAGGTTGAAACTAATAATGTTGTAATTTTATTGAGTGCAGCATATTTTCACTAACATTCCAGCTTGTGTTTGTAACTTGTACAGTATATGGCATAACCATGTTCTAATTTAGATATTTTTGTTCCAAAGCAATAGTTTATGCTTACAGTTCATAAACATTATTAATTGTAAGTTTTGGTGATTCCCGGCGATGTGATCTGGTTGTGATTTAATAGAAAAATATACCTCAGATGCATGACACCACTGTGGAAGGGTTTGTATAGGCTCAATATAACAAGAATGAGTATTTGTCCTGGCTATGATTGCTGGTTACTAGAAAATGAGGAATCTGTTGTTGATTATATTCCTCTGACAAAGAACGAGTACAATACTAGAGTGTATGGAAACCATGGATGTTAACAGCTCTTTTTATTTTTGTTTCATTGTTTTAGTTTACATTGTATAAATCTGGATTATTTATCATTTTGGTAGATCTTGGTCATTTTAGGCATGGTTTACTTTTTGGTGAATTAATTTGACTTGTAGTGTGGAAAATGTGAGCATACAATAATGTGCAATCATTTATGTAACAAAGGGAATACAGTAATATGTACAGTATCTTCATTATGATCTCTGCTTTTAGCTATTCTGTGAATCATAACTATAGGATTCTTTGAGTAATGATATAAAATTAAGTATATTAACATTAGTTCTTACATCAGAAAGAAATGGTGTCAGAGAAGGAAGTTGCAGTTTCATGAAATTTGTGGTTATTTATTTATTTATGTTTGAATGCATGACGTACAGTACATTTCCACATTTAGGTGTACCACTTTTTTTTTCATTTATGTCTGTTTATATTGTACATAAGACAGTGTTCTTGGGCATATTCCATTTAAATTTCTAACAAAATGAGATGTAATTAGTATTTAGAGACAGTTTCTTTCCTCATCTCTGATATGTAGTCTATAGTAACTACAAGTTGAATCTTCCCCTACCATTTTAGCCAGTGACTATTGCATAACCATCCTAGTATTAAAAGCAATTAAACAATTCCTGAAATATTTCCTTAAAAAGGGTACATGTTGACTTGGGTATTATCTAAGTCCAACAGTGAGCACTTGCTAACATTCTGGAAAAAAATGATGTGCAGAAAGGAGCCATGATGCTTCAGTAAGCATAATGGAATGGGAAATTAAAAAGGGGATCAAAGGTAAGGTTAACCAGGGAGATAAGAATGTGTAGACTGAGAATCATGGATGGGTTATGTGGAGGTACCCAGTATAAGAAAAGTGTAAGAGCACATGATTGTAGTTGAGTGTGAATGCTGCTAAAGAAAAACAATACAAGAAGAAGGATAACTTCTTTACTTTAATATGGTAACGCCTTCTCTGTTGACGCTTTAACTCTCTGTTACTTTTTTCTGGTTAATTCAGAATTGCAAGTGGCATGTGCATGCGCACACACAAAATTTTTTCTTCTTTCAATGCTGTACATTCATTCTTTCTACCGATTAGTTGAATTCTGCTATGGTACTCCTTTCCCACTTCAAGGTCCCAAATATGCACCTATGAGAAACATGTGTTTCCTTCTTCAGGAATCACATTAAACCATGTTCTCAGTTCATTTGCACATCCCCCTTACTTCTACTATTAACTTTACCCAATCTTTCCATCTCCTTGGTCCTCCTATCTTCCATCTCTGAATTATACCCACCTTACCAGTCTTCCACTTCCCATTCTCTCAGTATTTATCTTGCCTATCACTAGCCAGCTTGTTGTTTGGTACAGCTGTCATTTATAATTTCAACATTAATTCTCTGGATAACAATTCCCCAGTACGAATATTAATAAAACTTAATTCCAGCTGGCTACCAAATACAGTAGTTTTTCATGTGGGATGCTGTGTTGAGCAGAAGTGTTTTGCATTTACATACATTGTGATAAAAAATTCATTCTTGGGGTAAGTAAAGTTAACAGGGGTCTGTGTGTTGTGGTATGCATTGAACTGGTTCTTCTGTTAGTCATGACCGCAAACTAATCCTTTCTTGTGTGGGATAATTGCTGATGACAATAATAAGACTAAAACACATCTAAACAGTTGCACTGAAACTAGAGGCATGTATATTTTCCCAAGTATGTAGTGAAGTATGTCTTAAACCATATAGATAATCATTGAGGCCCTCTTTTATAACATTGCAGCAATAAGTTTTTAAATATACAAGTCACTATAATTTTTTATGGTTGACATCAAGTAGTAGGACAAGTATCCAGTAACAATGTCTATTATCATGAAAGTAGTCAGGTTTTAGCTGCAGTGATGTGATGCACACACATCTGTTGTGCTACAATATATACTGTACTTATATTTATATACAGAATCTCTATTTATGTTCTAAAAATAAGTGTACAGTACATGTACAGTCGACCAAAAAACTATCCTTACAAAATTGTGTTAGACAATATTACAATGGACGAAGGATTTTTGCAACCCTACCGACATAACAGGAAACAGGAGTCGCAGTGTTCATTCTGAAATTCATTGAGCACCCCCTCCCCCCCGTGCAGATAGTTTTTTTATCGAATGTTCATGTTAAATATAATCGGAAATGCATACAGTACTTTTAAATGATGAAATATTTGGATGTAAAATGTAACTTTAAAAAAATGCTATTAACTTTATGGTGTTATTATGTGTTGTTTAATATCTAACAAAAACATATGGCCTTTGTGCCGTAGCTCTAATGTGGTAACTTGCAATTGGCTCAAATATTAATAAGTTCTTCATATGCTGTGCGTATTTTTAAAGAATTATTTTATTTTTTTAATGAAAATGGAATTTTTATCAAAGAAAATGGGGATGATTATTGAAGGAAATGGGAAATTTTTGTCTTGGAAAATCCAAAATTGTATCAAAGAAAATGGGATATATATATATATATATATATATATATATATATATATATATATATATATATATATATATATATATATATATATATATATTAAACCAAATTTTTATAAAAAAATGGGATATATATATATATATATATATATATATATATATATATATATATTTTCTCAAAGGAACGGGGTTGTTTTATCATAGAAAAAGGAAATTTTTTATCAAAGAAAATGGGTCAGTCTGTGATGAATACACACGTCCTGTACACAATAAACCCTGGATACATGGCAGTTTCTCGCTAACTACAGTAAGATTTCGTTTAAAGTTATTACATATTTTCATTATTCTTCCTCTGATATTCCCAAATAGTAATTCAAAATTTTCTACTAAACACTGCGGGCTCCATAATGTAGTTCCACAGGTGCCATGCACTACAGGTTGGGGACCACTGGTAAACATATCCCAAAGTTTTCATTGAAATTCCGAGGCAAATATTTTACATACTGATAATAAAAAGTGAAAAAATTTTATCTTGATTCTTGGAGCCGGCCACACCAAATCCAGTGTATTTTAAAGTTGAAGCAGCTGAAAAATGGAATTTGAATCGTTTATATTTATCTTATTATATCTAACAAGAGTACTTTAAGTATTTCCTAATCTTAAGATAAACTGCAAAATATTTTTTAAAGGGGGGTGGGTAAATGTCACCATGATCAGTACTGTTAGTGGTGCCTTTCCTTGTACAGTATCAAGTGCCTTACAGATAGCTAGAGAATATTTCTTCCTTAGCAGATGCCAAGAAATTACATTTTGTGTACAGAACAGGTACTTATTTGTTGATTGTTACCGAATTCTTTATCTAATAGAAAGGGAGGGGTGGATTAAGGATTATATATATATATCATATTTAATATAACAAGTGCTACTATATAAGATTATAAATATGTGATAAGTTAGTACTGTTTAAAAGGAGAGATGTGTCTTGGTGAAACTGCTATAACTAGATCTTTCAACCAAATAAAATGTAAATTTTGATTTATTGTTTTATTAACCACCACTTAAGTAGGTAATACCTATAATTATGCTGTATCTTTGCAGAAGAACAGCAAGTGCATAAAAAGTAAATGTTTATAATTTTATCTTTTGCACCTTTAAACTGCTTTAAATAGGTTCCCACTTAATGCACAGTTGATTATCCTTCAATATTCTCTCATGTTAAGGTTTTCCGAGTTTTGTGTCCTTGTCACAGTGACCAAGGTGCATCTGTAAACACTGTTTTTGACAAAGGTATGGAGAACTAAGGAACTGCACTACCTTACTCGAAAATTTCAAGATAATTCCGGTAAATTTGCATTGTCACACCATTCTCTGTTAGAAAGTCAAAAATATATTTTTCCAGTGTATTTTTGTGTGTTTAGACCGAATATGACCTTCATTTCCGGCGGAAATTAGCCGGGTTTTTTTTTTTTCGTTGGACGTTTTCCGAAAAAAATCATGGCAAAATACACCAAATAACACTAGAAAAACAAAAACAAAAACCTAACCTAACTGACTCTCACCATATGATGGAATCGCCTATTTCTTACCTTATTGGCTTAGTTCTTAATTTTCGTTGCATTCTGGGATTCTTGCCCAACGCCACATAGTATGTTGGTCTTTGCGATATTTACATTGTCTTGCTCTCAGTACACTTTATTGAGGTTGGAGAACATGCGGTCGAAAAAATGCTTTAGCTTCTACGTTTTGTTTTGTTTTTCCAAAAAACTCGCAATCAGCTCCATATACTTTAAGTGACACCCATCGCAGAATTCCATGGTCGGAACTGAACTTGAGTTTCAAAATATGAGACCCAAAATAAAATTCGAATTTGATTGGGTCAAATATACTCCGAATTAAACCCAAAATCATTTTAATTGGTTCCAAAAGCAAAAACGCTTTTGATTGGCTGCGTGAGGAGTACGGGAGCGCATGCGCGTGATGATTTATGAAGGAGACTCGCAGTGCTGGAGGTGAGGCAGGCGATAATGGAAGAAAATAGAGAAAATTTTGGATATGCTATCTCCGTTTTTATACATTTCCGCCGGTAATGTGATAGATGAAAATTATCTTATAATTAGACGTCTTATTCGAATATGATAATAGATTAGTGGTAGGAATGAACGGTGTGTAAAGGCAATAATACCATAATTCCTTACATGACTGTTAGTAGACTCCCCTAACCCCTTCACTGCGGGGACGCCACTATTAATATTTTATTTTGCTAACGCCAGACTATTTTAAGCAGCATAAAGGGGATCCCTTACACATTCGAATGCAGTGTCGGCTATTCTGACCACTTGTGTACCGAAAGGGAGTTAATTAATAGTGTGCGAGATTCCACTTTCATAGTGCGATAAAAAATTATTTATACTTCAGTCAGCATGATATGCGGCAGTAAGATGTACTTTTTACAAATACATTGATAATTATACATAATGTAATATTACCTGATCATTCACATTCATGGAACCCTTTTCTATGCGCATGGCTATTGAGAAGGTTTTTGTTTCTATAACAAGGTTTGGTTTATTAACATAACCTGAGCCGTCGTTTACGAATCCCTACATATGCTTCGCATAACAGCATAAGAACCCTTTAACCCACTTTTATAACCTTGAACGAGTACAAATCTATAGTGTATGGATGCACTTATGCAAGTTAATGTTATAAGTTAGTTTATGCCGCTTTTGCATAATTATGCGCACACTGATCTAAGGGTAGGATTCCATTCACACGCTAGCGTTAGCGCCAAAAATAGATCACACTGAAATGTACACGGTTGTTTCCATTGGCACGGTTGCGTTAGCGTTATGCGTTTGCAGTACATGCCAATCGCTCCTTGTAGCGATTGAAAACGTATAAGCACTGCAAACGTGTGAATGGAATCCTAGCTTTAAAGTGTTACATTGCACCCAAGAGAACGTCAAGAACCTGCGTATGTCAAGGCAGTTAGACCAATGTGTTTACATTTACAGACTGTACATAACAACGTTTCGGATTCACATTCTTGTATCATCGATATTAATACCTATAAATTTAAGAAATACTGTTCGACATAATGCTTTATGACCTTGAATAAGCGCTTATAGCCGAATGTGTGTGGTTTAAACTGAGTTCAGTTTATATTAAAATTCCTTATCACTGCATCTCACTCTCGTATACACTTCCTGT
Organism: Homarus americanus; assembly: GCF_018991925.1. NCBI lineage: Eukaryota > Metazoa > Arthropoda > Malacostraca > Decapoda > Nephropidae > Homarus > Homarus americanus. The sequence continues at coordinate 421,800 of NW_024753604.1, read as the reverse complement.
CGCCAGAACGTGATAGATACTCCTGTACATATTCGCCTATAGTGCAGGGTAGTAGAACCATTGATTGCATCCCACTTGGACGATCGTCATTTTATGCAATGTAACGTAACCTAACCTGATCATTTAACTTGGTAAAAATCGCATAAAATAGACGATCGCCCAAGTGGGATGACACCGAACCACCCTTGTAAAGACCGTATTGCTTTCATGAATTTCTCTTTTGCATCACTTCCTTTTTGCTTTCAACTTCCTTTTTAACCTTATATTCTTGAACTGTGTGAAGCCCAATTTCTTAAATATGACATCCTGTAAACGATATGTTGATAAACTTACTTTTTCATTATAGACATATTTTTGTGTCCTTTTGCAACATTAATCGTACACATATATTTTCAGGTCATCTTTCATACACCAGAGGCTAAGAATTGACATGACCCTATCTTTAAAACTTCTTTGTGTATGTATATAGCGTATTTGTGAGCCTAAACATGTTTCATACTATGAGCTTTTGAATGGAAACAAAACTCGGTAGTTCACTGTTGCCATGGGAGTGATTTTGAACATAGTAGTATGAATATTGAAATGCTTACCATATTTATTCTAATTCTGTAACAGTTCATGTTCTCAGAATTACACAAATCAAATATTTGTTGTGATTTTGTCTATTCTTTTAGTCATGTTACCATACGCAGGATTGCCCAAGTCGAGTTACAAGTCTTTCCTTCCATCTAATTGAAATCCATTTACTCTTTATCCTGCCACAGATGTGTTGTCTTGTGGTGCTCTACTTATCTGTTTGTGCTAACTTGCTGTGTTCCTCTTCCACAACAACGTCCCAAATGCTTATCAAGTTGTAGTGATTTTCCCTCCGATGAATATTTATTTAGGCTATGAAGAGAGTATCGAAGGTTTATCAGCTTGGTCCGGGGGCTTGACCGTGTTGTAGGGCCAGTGATGATAAAAGTGAGCCTTACCTAGGATTGGTGACGCTAACATGGTGTTAGTGAAGCTTTAATATGTTGGTGAAGGTAATGTTTTGTTGGAGAAACTAGCGTGGTGTTGTTGAACAGTGTTGTGTTGGAGAACATAGTGTGGTGTTGAAGAAACTAACAGTGAATCATTTTAAAGTGGATGATAGTAGTGTGTGTGTGTGTATGTATGTGTATTAATGATGTTCGTGAAGATAAAACCAATAAAGAAACAACAAAGAAACCAGAAGGGAGGATGTGTTGAGTGGTGCTGGCCGAGACGAGCACTGGGGCAGCAACAGCGTGTCCGGGACGCTCACACCAATCTCCCAAGATCCTCAATACTATCAAGGATAATCAGCGCACCACGCATCAAGCCTACTTCCATACCTCCTCACCCTCCTACAGCTGACCCAGAGTCGGTATGGAGCAATATCAGTACAGTGTAAGGAAAATGTCGTGTAAAGTCATAAAACAGGCACTGGGTAAAGTCAGTATTGTATAAAATGCCGAGTAATACATGTCATGCACAGGAAGCTAGTGCCAAGTGAGAATCGTGTTAATTACTCTCGAATCTCCCACTTCTTAACTTTACCTTTCTTCTACACCGTCTTCCTTTTTCAGAGCAAACGGCTCTCTTGCTCTACATCTCATCATCAGTACAGTAAGTACCACGTAAAGTAATGTTAAGTAAGCCTAGTGTGTAGTAAATATAGAGTACAGTGGTCCATAAAATAAGTATTGTTTGTGCCCATGAGCAGATCTTCATTTAAGGATTACTGACGACCTGTTCCCCCCCCCCCTCCCCGGCCATACACTCTGAATGAATGCACTTGTCCTTGGTGAGCTGCAAAGGCCACAACCAAAGCAAATACATCTTGCAGCTCAATTATGGACCTCATATGCTGAAGGTACGGTACACTGTATATTATATTAAACCTTCGGTACTCGAGGAGGCAGCAGAGTCCAAATTTAACTACCATATAAATAGATTAATCCTCATCTTCCTTGTCTAACCATCTTTTTGCTACATTAAGGCCAACATATACACTCAAAACTCCTAGTGACAGTCATGACGGCAGATAGGCTTCACCCCCCGCTTGATTATAGTGACTTCCGTGGCCTTGGTGAATTCCACATGTTAGCGTGTCTTGATGAAGTTGAGTTGGTTCTTTCCCGTGAAGAGCAAACGTGCCTGTTTTTTATTATAGCCTAACCTGTGTAAAAAGGAAAGTTTTAAACCACCACTTGTACTAATTACCACACCAAGCTATTTCATTGTCACTGCATTTATTTATTATCTGCTCACTAATTAAATGCTTCAGGTTGATTCATTTCATTGAGATCGAGATATATATTTTACTTTTTTTCCGCTTGTATCCTCTGATTGTCTTCGCTCCCATGTATGATGTTTACGAAGCTCATTTATTATCAAACATTTCTTCACAAAAGGCGTGATTACCAGATCGATTTTTTCATAAGTTCTGCTTCCTTCTTCCTAATGAGTAAATTGCGTCAGGTTTGTTGACTGAATAATATTATTGTCCTCTTTGCGTGTTTGTTGTTTCGTGTCTTGTTCACTGGGTAAACTTTCATTCTGATCCCTAAGTAAACCATCTCCACCAAGACATTGTTGTCCTGCTAGATTAGTACACTGTTGTCTTGTTAGCTTAGTACGCGATAGTCCTGTTAACTTAATACAGTCACCCTGTTAGCTTAATTCATTGTCGTCCTGTTAGCTTAATAAACTGTTGTTAAATTAGCTTAATACTGTACACTGTATTCTGTTAATTTAGAACACTTATGTTTGCATGACCTGAATTGATAGGCATGGAGCATTGGGAGCAAACTGATCCAAAAAGGATCTATCTATAGCTATGTATCTCCATGTTCATTATAATATTCCTGGCTCTATTGCACTGGAAGAATTCAATCTATTTCATTGAGGTAGATGCCTCTCGTTGTCTATTGTTTATTTATTTCCCCATATTTTTACTGTTTTTCTCACACACACACACACACGCGCTCAGCAATAATTTGGATCAGAAATTCCATATTGTATGATACACCATACCTTTTATATACAGAAGCAACGTAAGATAAACTAGATAGCAAAATTCTATACTGAGTAGCTTAGTCATTTTGAAACGTCTCGGTAACCTTTATGTATGACAAAGAGTGGACTGCAGGAAACACTCTATTAAGTTTACATTGAGTAATTTTCCATCCGGTCATGAGTCTGACGTGCCCATGTTATTATTAGTCATATGCTTACTCTCCCCGGAAATCCCAATTCTGGTTATACCAGTACAAGTACAGTACTTGTACATCAGCCCATCCAGGCAGCTGGGTGATTGTAGAGACGCCTGAAGTGGAACTGAGGATACGATGGATGACCAGGCTGCCTCGTATTATAATCCTTGTCGAGATGATTTGCACGTGTCCGTCATTCATATTTTCAGTTAGTCTTTAATCTATTGTCCAGTAACATCTGATGATGATCATATGTATTTCCTGAATAATCTTAGGAGAATTTGTGCTGTTGGCAATCGTCACCTAAATTAAACCCACTCTATAAGATCACTGAAAATGCGGCAGTACACATAATCCTCGTTACATGTTTCTTAACCTTTTCAGTGCCGAGTATTCTTTGAAATGTCAGTGCTCAGATCCTAGTGTCAAATCGGATAAGGTGGAATTCTGTTTGCCCTCTCTTTGAGTTTTATAATTTTGAACCACATTTTGGTTTCCTTAACATTTTTTTCTTCATTTTTTGAGATGGTTACCCCTCACTGTTAAAAACTAAGGGCTGGATAAAACAAACAAAATTAACTGCCTGTATTACAGTTTTAATGGAATACACATTTGTCAACACAAAGTTTAATTTGAAAACCAAAAAATAATTATACTTTAGAATTAGATAACGGTATCATTCTTAAAAGAATTCTCATTCAATAAACCATATATTTATTTTGTTTTCGAAATAATAGTTGACACGGAACATCCTTTGTTGCAGCTGGCTAATTCATAATTTATTTTAAGCCTCGAGTAAGAGAAACTCGTCTACTACATGATATAAGAGTGTACAGCGTCACCTGAAAAAAACAATGACTTAATCCGTGCAGTAGGTATACTGTCCCTTTTTGTGAACATTACGCTCATCAAACAACATTCTTTTATCCGTTGATTAATTTGCATAAATATTACGAAACATTACCTTTTGCAGGTACAGTAGATCATGATGCGTATTGTGTATACAACTTTCTTACCTACAGCTAAACACAAACACAGGGATCTTGAGTGGTGAGTATAGACCACTGACCTGCTGAATGAGTGTGTGTGACTGTGTTGACGCGTTGTAAACAACAAATCAAGAAGTGAACGTGAAGCGCGCCGCTCAGCCAGGCCTCTCCGCCTGGCAACAAACAGCCTGGCGCTCCTTATTGCTCGTGGGGGCAGGGGATATCCGGACATGGAATATCTGCTTAAATATCAATATTATTTTTGCACCTATTTATCATGCTTTTCAGTAGTCGCCAACAATGGGTCGGTTAGTTACAGTATATAATTATCTTGGATCCAATTTTGTCGCTGGGAATGGTTGTGGAACTTGTAAGTGGCGTTCTTGCCTGTGTGTAATAATAATAATAATAATAATAATAATAATAATAATAATAATAATAATAATAATAATAATATAATCTAATAATAATAATAATAATAATAATAATAACAATAATATAATCTAATAATAATAATAATAATAATATAATCTAATAATAATAATAATAACATGAAGAAGCATAACGGTTTACTGAAAGAACACAACAGCCAGAGGCTGATTATATAAAATGAACAGAGATGGCACTAATTATACTGTATATGACACAAACGTGTGGACGACGTCGATCCAAGTTTACAGTAGAGTACAGTAGTAGACAAAGGAGTGGCCAAGAGTACGGCCAGGGTCCTTAACTCACGTGGTGTTCAGTAGTACTAGTTGTGTGACTCACCATCCTGTAGCCTCTCATGACAACACACCACACCACCCGTCATAACACACCACACCACCCTGTAACCTCTCATAATGCCCTATGCCCTGGCTGTTAAAGATCAATCAATGATACAGTATCGAGCGACGGAAATTCTTGTCATCTAATCGGCAAACTTTTTTTTGGAGGGGGGGCACTCCCCTACATCCTTGTGTAAGGTGAAGCGCAGAAGCGTTTACAGCGCCCAACAGGAAGCATGCTAAGTTCATGCTTGCCTTTATGTCTCATGAGTTAAGGTCGTAGAAGCCTGAAGAGTCAAATGGTTTATGCCTAAGTAAGTTATTGGAAGCTCCAACAACTTGTCCCTGAATACGAATTCGCAACTTTCGATTTACAGCAGGTACCTACTTTGCTGCTAGGTGAACAGGGACCAAAGGAGGCTGGGAAGTGTGTGTGTGTCCGAACAACTTTCCACCGGCCTGGTAATCGAACCCGGGACATCTGGCTTGCGAGGCAAGAGCGGTGCCGTTCTACCCACCGGCGCCCCCTATCGGCAAACTGTACTCCAAACTTTGTCAATAAATTTGTTAAACTAAAAGGTTACTTCTCCAAGATGTATGACTCAATCTTGACACATGTGAATAATGTTTAGAGGTTTGCATTTTACGTTTTGTCAGTCATAATATTGCAATTTCCTTAATGAACTACCGAAACAAATTATATTACATAAACAACTTTGTTAAGTACTTGCTATGAACTTTCATGATAACATCAATCATTCATAAATTATAGTTAACTAAACTTAAGACTGACCTGACAAATACATTATGGGAGATTAAATATACTGATTATGCAACTGCAGTGTTACACAACGATTCTTTGCGGCGCATGCTATTCCAAACTAATCTTTAAACGGCCAGTGTTATAGGCACTGACAATGTTATTAGTTTCTACAGATTACATTATATGAAAAGCAAGCTTACAATATCCAATGATCACGTGATATGTCAACAGTATAATATACTGTGTAATTATGAATAAGCTGAAACAACAAAATCCGTAGCCCTGGAGCACTTCCCCTGATGGTTCAGACTGACTCAGAGCTAGTGGTGGTTGCCAACGAAACCAACCAAATCCTTATAAATCATACCAACACAATATATAGGAAAGCATTTGTTGATGTTTTTAAGAATGAGAAATTGCTTAATTTTATGCACAGGCTGTGAAAATCTTCAAACTTGGCGGTAGAGGGATGAGCGCAGGTGTGTGCGCAGGTGTGGCAACAACAACAGCCGGGTGAAGTTGGCTGGTGTTAGTGTAAACATCACATGACAAGTGGGTCTGTGGTCGTACTTAGCTTTGTGGCTGCTGCGTCATTCACACATCACCACCATGCGAGGACTGTTGGTTTTCATAACTGTGGTAGCAGGTAAGATTAAATTTAAATACAAGTTTAGACATTTGCTAGTTGCTTTATATCAAATGACAATAGCTTACATGGACCCCCCCCCCTCCTGTGCTGAGTAGCAATGGTCAGACTTTGGGATGTACTGCACCGAAAGGTAAAGGTTGTTGGCCCACACCACACTTCTTAACGTTGATCTCAATGCAACTGATAAAAAGATAACTATATTTTATGTCATGGAAATGGGTTATCACGTTGGTTGCTATAAAGCTCCAGTAAGGACACTCGGAAGCTTGGTGTTTTATGTTTTGCAGTGGATATTTTTGCCCAAAGCCAGTGATAAAAGAATAGTAAAATTTTTGGAAGGGCCTGTGCTACTAGTATACAACACTATGTATTCAATAAGAACCAATAATAATGCTCTTGAACTGGTCCTGTTTAACCAGCAACTTCAGGAAACTTTTTGAAGAGTCTTGGGTCCTGGTTAACCAGCACAGTAGGAAACCTTAAGAAACTTTAGTTTTATCACTTTAGTAACACTTTGATAGTGGTCTGGGTTGACCAGCAACCTCACAAAAAATCTCTAGAGAGAAAAAAAATAACTGCAGACCTCAAGAAAAACCAAATCAGGTGGAGGAATTGCATCTGTTGTATTTTAGATGCACTAGAGGTGTAATGGCAGACTGCAGGATGATGCTGACTAAGTGCACTGTATGTGCAGGTAATGGACTGCCAATGAGTTCTGCTACCTGGATAACATGATCAGTGCTGGAGGTGGTGCTGAAGCCAGTACAGTTGCAAGGGTGGCTGGAAGAAGTTTAGGAAACTTATCTCTATTGATGGTGAGACTTTGCTTGAAACGAAAAGTATATGAACCACCATGGGGAAGAGTGTGTTAGGGTCAGCTTGTACCCAAGACAACTCATACCCAAGATAAATCGGATTCAAAGTTAACTCGTACCTAACTCGTAAGATAACTCGTACGCAAGATTACTTGCACCCAATTCAAGAGATAATCCATACCTATTAGTAAATATACCATGCATAGGTAGCTGCTGTCACAGTGTTATTATAGCTTATTATGAACTATTCAGGGCCGGATTAAGGGAGGGGCACGGGGCAAGTGCCCTGGGCCCCCTCAGACAAGGGAGCCCCCTTATTTAAAAAAAACAGAATTTAACACAGTTTGGAGGAGTTATATAAAATTTTAGCTTCATCTATAATTACAAAAAAGATTATGTTAATCTTGTAGGAAAGTGCAGTGAAATGTAATGCACTGCTTTAAAATGGTTGCATCTCATTACATAAGTATCTTATTCCATCACACAAACATTGCACTTGAAGTACATATTTCACACTCTGTAGTGTAGATTAACTTTATTGCAATTTACAGATTTTGGGCTAATAGATTTGGCAGTTCCAATTTATAAACTGGGCGATGTAAACATTTAAGATAGTCATAAGTCAACAAAATATAGACATAGAGGAGTCTAGACATGCATAAAAACATTTATTTTCCAGCTCCAGTTTTTTGTAAACAAATCAGTATTAAAACCAGTCTGGTGATTGTGATGCTCGTGTGAATTATACAAATCTTAGATTGATGGATTTTCAATGTTGACCTTAAATCATAGTTGATTTTTTATTAGTGATTTTAGTAGCAAGAGCTTTACAGGAATTGGTGATTATTCACAAGCCATAGATTGTTTGGGGATTTGGCAATTTTAGCTATGTGCTTTCATAGTTTTGTATTACCCCTGTTGTATTATTCCCCTGTGTGGTTTTCTGCTGCACATTTGTATCTAAAGCTGTTAAAATTTAATAGTGCTTTAGATGTGCTATTTAATAGTGCTTTAGATGTGCTATTTAATAGTGTTTTTAGAATAGCAAAGTATCTTTGTGGTGGTGAGGTGTTGTGTGATCTCCTTCATTGTCATGCTGTCAGAAATTTGTCCATGCTTTATATATACAGCACTGTACTGTATATACAGTATATGGGTACGAACTGTCTCGTAAATTGGGTATAAGTTATCTTGTAATTGGGTACGACTTGACATGTTTTGATGGGTACGATTTGCTTGAGTATGAGTTGTCCAGCACCGGGGAGGAGTGATATTGTATGGCATAGAAACATGGGCAGGTAAAGAGGATGACATAGAAATGCCAATGGTGAGATGGATGTATAATGTGATGGATGATAATTTATAACATCACATGTTACTTATGAGCCACTTTGGTAAAAGAATTATTGAAGAAAATTTGTTTCTTATGAATATCGACAACAGTTTGGACAAATGGCAATTTTCTTACTTTTGATTTTCTTAGCTTTTTATCATGAAGAAAAACCTTTGTGAATGTGCTGCTATGCAGGTGTTAAAAGACAAACATCTTGGAGACAATAATGCTTCCATTCTTTACATGTGTAAAACCAGCAACAAACTTTTGAACATTATTGTACATTATAGTTATATATTTTTTTAAATTAATAGATATATGCAGTACAAAACCTGCAGTTAATGAGGTTTTATGCCAGTTTTCATATTGCTGTATTAGTTTGCCGATTTTGTCTGGCATAGCGCTGCAATACCTGAAGAGAGTCTCCTCGTACCCATGAATAACCATCTACCACCAAAGATTTATTGAAGATGAGGCCAACGAACAAACCAGTCCTGACCTAACCTAACATATCTATCATAGGATGAGAATGCATTATTTTAGGTAATATAAGTTGTTTATGGTGTGGTTTTCTTACTAACTGTTCATTAGAAAAGTTCCCTGGGAAGGTTGCTTAATAGTAAGATTTCTTCACTAGCAAGCACATCAACTGCTTCACCATAAAATAAAACATTGCGGCAGCAACGACTTCTCTGCAGAACTTTCTCTTAAGAAATAGTGGTAAATATTCGTCCATTGGCTGTCCTCAGGATTTGGTTCGACAATAGTATTTTTTTTACGCTCTTTGGTGAGATTTACTCACATCTGACCTTCATTTCTTTTGCAAATTAGTGATTTTTGTAAAACATTAACTTTTTCATTTTAACAGAAACTGCTAATTTGAAGAAAAAAAATGGAGGTCAAATTTGAGCAAAACACACACACACACACACACACAAAAAAAAAAACGATTCTCATACCAAGGGAACCAACCTAACCTAACCTAACCTACAAGGAGGAGGAGGAGGAGGTAAGGAGAAGATAACGGACTCTAAAGTGAGGAGTATAACCTCGGGTAAACATAGCGCGAACCTGCGGACAGCCAATGGATGAATATTAACCGAAATAGCTACTACTGTACTGTATAGAAAAACAACTTTTGGAAAGTTGCAATTCCTCTAAATTTTATTGATTTTGATAGTTAAGAAACAAGATTTCTTCTTTAAATGTTTTTTCCTAAATTGCTTCATAATAACGTGCTGTTGTAAACTATTGCCATGTGTTGTTGAAAGATAGGAAACCATATCCAGAACTAAGCTGGTGGTTGGGTATAGCACTGTTTGTGATTGACGTCACACAGTTGTGAGCTACAATTAGCATCTTACTCATTAAAAGATGTAGAACAAAATACAGTACTGTACACTAAAATATAACCGCTGTCAGCATATGAACTATATATTTCTATCGAGATGTTTGTCCTCTGTTCCGGCATTGCCGTATTGCTGCTGCACTGTTACCACGCCGTCTTGAATCTGATTATAGTAAAATCAGTGAATGACGAACTGTGCTAATGAGAGTATTGGTGAGTCTTTGTAAAGAGGTAGACTGAGATGGTTTGGGCATGTGGGAGAGTACGGATGAGAGCATTGCTTCAGAGATATAAGAACCTGATGAGAGAGGCTGCAAGAGACTAAGCTATTTGGAGAACTGCCATCAGGTAATTATGGCTAAACAACCATGGAAAGTCTCTGGAAAATGGGGGTGATGTTGGTATTCATGTATAGTATATATTAGTTCTGAACCGATACTGTAAAGGATTGTAACCAAATGTGGACTCGCAATAGCACTCTGTATGTATTTACTAGAGATGACTCATTAAGTTTCTTATTTCCTGTGTGAAAATATTATAAAAACCTGTACTGTAGACTGTAGTGTATGTGTTTGTCAAGAGAAAAGATAGGTTTATTTTGTAGGTGTCCAGAGTCGTCTTATCTTATTGTTAATTTTTTTTTATTGTTAATTTTTTTCCTTCGCAGTTTGTGTGCTGTCAGGAGAAGGTTCACTGGTAGGAACTAAGAAATGTACTTACGGTCCTGCTTACTGGTGTGACTCACTCTAGTAAGTTTTCCACTTTTTTCAGTAATATGAAATTTTTTCCCTTAGTCAGATATGTAACTACAATATATTTATAGCCTACAGGTCATTAGATGGGGACCTGTGCAATGCTTTCACTGAAACATCCCCAGCCAATTTCTGCAATGGCTATGGATATGACATGTTCTCGTGGCAGGTTGCACTGATCAGATGGATCATTTTAAATAGCAAACTATTTTTAAAGCACTGCTTCAAACTTCTAGCCCTAGGGTTTCCTCCCTTTAATTATCAAGTTATGTTTGTAAGTTTCCGTTTTTCAGGTAGTGAAATACGTTGGTAAGTGATAAGTTTCTGTAAGAAATAATAAAAATAAAAGAAAAAAGAAAAGCTATTTAAACCTTTTTTACTATTCACCTTTGCAATAAATTGAGGCTGATAATTTATAATTTCAGCAATGCAAAGGAATGTAATGCTGTTACACACTGCATCCAGACAGTGTGGGAGAAGCAGACTCTGCCTGAAGACAATGATGACATATGTACCATCTGTAAGAACATGGTTAAAGAGGCAAGAGACCAGCTTCTCAGCCAAGAAACACAGGTACTGTACAGTAATAATGTCTGAAATGGTATCAAACTTTTTAAATTTTATTTGTGAAATCAGTTTGATTCTCAGTTTAGACTCTTAGCAATTATTTTTATAAAGAGTATACAGTAGTACAGTACTGTACAGTATTGTGAGTGGATCATTGATCAACTTTACTTTGAAAGGAATGGTTGTCTCCACTTTTATTACCCAATCCTGGTTAGGGGGATACTATATAGCAATTGATGTGTTTGTGTGTAGGAGTACCAAATATGTCTTTATCTAATCGTGTCTTTCCATGTGTTGTCATAAGTTTGTAAAATTAGTTCGTGTCATTTTCTCAAAACATGGCAAAATTTATATACTGCATGTGGATAGTGATATGCAAATGCCAAGATGATTCTATTCCATCAAATTTAGGTGGAGTTATGGCATCTTTCCCAATGATCCATGATTGGGGAATAAATCATCCTAGGCAATTTCAACTGGGGGACCTGGGTAGACACCAGACATTTGTGATTGAACCCATTTATTTTAACAGTTCATTTTATAAATGTGGTACAGAAGCAATGCACACATCTCCCTATTGTCCTGGACTCAATTACCATCCTGGGACAGATGTGAAAAGGGTGTTATCCAGTGTACCTACCAAACATCACAGTTTTTTCTGGGTACTCCGGTTTCCTCCTGTACTGACACTGGCTAATAAAGGTCATCAAAGTTAAAAAGAACAGACCAACTGGCCGCTAAGAAGCTAAAAAGTTATGAAATGATACAAATACTGTATACAGTATACCTAAGTACATCTTTCATAATTCACTTATCACTTTTAAGTTAAAAGCTGTGCACTGTGCAGAACAATCTAATTCCATAATTAGTCTCCTACTTGTTAAACTGGAGGGAGGTATTGACCCCTTCACCATGGGGATGCCACTTTTAATATTTTATTTAGTTAAAACCAGACAATTTTACTCAGCACAGAGAGGAGCCTGTACACAGGGGGTTAAAAAAGTGCTGCATAGTAGTTGTTTGTCCTCTGTTATGAGGAAAATTAAACAATTAGTAGACACTGGTGGAGGACATATCTTGTGTAACACTGTTTTCATATTTATGGTGACTTACAGAAATAGTGCTTACTGTACATTGTTTGCTTTTAAGCTAAGCAGATTTCATAGCTAGAGAATCAACTTTTGTGAAGTTGCCTAAAAGTTATTTTTATTTCATACAGTGTGTATTGCATCAGTCTGTAGGATTGTCACAAGCTACTTAGTTAAGAGATGACTTCTAAGTGTAGGTAACAACAAGCCCTGCCTTTTTTGGCTTCCTGTGCTTTCTTTTATTTTCTTCATGGTTTTGGATGTGCTTTAAGGTTGTCTGCCAATGTTTCCCTGTACTATCATATTTGTCATTGGTTACTTCATTTTATATTAATATTTTTGTTTTGTCTACACACAGGAGGAAATTCGAGAAGTGCTTGATGGAGCTTGCCGCCTGATACCAATCAAGGTGGTGTCAGATGAGTGTGTCCATCTGGCAAATGACTTCATTCCTGAGCTGATTGATACTTTGGCCTCAGAGATGAATCCTCAAGTTGTATGTGCTACTGCTGGCCTTTGCAACTCAATCAGGGTTGACAGGTTGCTGCAGCAATACCAGGTAGAGTGAAATAACTGTAATTTGCAGTAAAGGAGCTGAGTAAAATAATGAGATGAATTTTGAGATTGACCTTGTAAATTGATAGACGCTTGCATGCCTAGAGGATTTGGAAGGTTACTTGTCAAAATGCTGTGGAAATGGGAGTGTAGACATGGGTGGGAATAAGCAGTGATTTCGGCAATTCTTGTCATTTTCATCTTTTTTTTCTTTTTTATTACGAGGATTAGCCAACCTGGGCACAGGTCACTGACCCACATCGGGGCCTGGGGGGCAAAAATTTTATAATTTTTTCTAGAAATTAAAATTTATAATAAGTAAAATAAAATAATGATGATAACAATAATAATAATAATAAAGAACTATAAAGAAATACAAAAATGAAAAAAATCAATAGTGAGAAACTATGTTATGTTGTGTTGTCAAGTAAGAAAAGCAATTGAGACCTGCAATTGTGTGTAAATGAGGCAAAAAGTCAAATCAGTAACCTGGGACTTGGTCACAATTTTTGTGATGCCATATAGCAGCAGGGTCTACCATTAGACAACACATGATGCTTCCAATATCTTCCCAGGCGGTAGTACCTCCCTGTTTGATAGCTGCCTACTACTTCAATGACTCCATAATCTGATCAAAATGGGTACAGTGTATTATTTAACACACAATAAACTAAATTATGATCTAATTATTTTCCTCTTTATCAGTGAATCACTTGAAAGACATTATTGTACAAGAACTAATATTTTGTTCTTTTAATACCAACCTGCTCAATAATACTCATTATGTACTTAATTGAAGGGCATTATGAGTATAACCACATGTTAAGTTAATCATTGTGCAAAAGGGATTAATGACCTCAAAGTCCAGAGTAAAGAAATAAAAAATAGCAAAGGAACTATTTTAGTGAGGGGGGTGATGTTGATTGGCATTAGTAGATAGACTGAAAAATTGGACTGCAATTGGGAACAAGAAGTAAGAAATGTGCAAGATTGTTATGTTCAGTACTGCATGTTGATGTTCATTTTTTTTTGTACAATTATCTCTCTCTCTACTTTTATTGTTAATTATAATATTATCATGACCTACTATTCATGTCCCACTTGCTGTACTGGCAGGCGAGTCATCCAGACATATCCAATGAAATTGTGCCGTTGCGCCCAGTTGTAACCAATGGAAGTGTGCAGGACCCACAGCCCGGCGATTGTGAAGCTTGCAAAGACTTCATTACTCGCACCATCCGCTTAGTGAAGACTCATTCTCGTTCTGAGGTAAGACAGAAAACTAAGCAGCAAATCATCTTTAGCTTTAGTTCATATTAAGTCAGGTGCTGGTAGATATAGATGTTTATTCATTCATTTATTAAAATCATCATACAGGTTTACATTGTCCTCCTATACAGTATGTTACGGTCAATATTATTTTCATAAATATACTTTATTAGGGCCTCTTCCTTATCACAGCAGTATGTAGGCAATCAGTGTAGAGTATGAAGTGGCTGTAGAAACTGCTCCCATGGTATTACACAATACCTCATCAAATTTTCCTTCCATTTTTCATCTTGATATCATGACTGAATTCCTATATCGTAAGAAGATACATCTGTAGAGCTTTCCAGATGACTTGGCTGCAAATTGTATCAGTATATTGAAAGTGTTGAAGACCCAGCATTAAAACTGTATTTTATGTATGTTTTTAGAGACACTGTCCACTTATATCCATATCGGATAAATGAAACAGTCGTCACACGCATGAAGCAAAGGCGCATAAATGTGTCAGGATATTAAAGAAAAAATGAAGTGAGTGGAATTAAGACAACAAAGGAAGGAAGAATGAGGAGTAAATGGAAGAATTTTAGTTCTACAGAATATGGATTTTAGATGGATAACAACAGGCTTGGTTGGATATTTACAATAAATGTTTGGTATACGGTATTATTTTGCCCCCAGATACCAACCATACCTGTTATGAATCCAATTTGGCTTCCTCAATCTTAATGAAAACCCAAGGGTTATTAGCAAAGTGTTTGTTAATTCATCACACTCATGTCCGTAATTACTTTACCATCTTGTGGATTTTAAATGGCGAGATGCACATGCTTCATTTATTAAGACGATTTTCCTTTGTTTGATTATGACTTTAAACAAAGCATTAGTATACAGTACAGTATTAGGTTTTGTAGGGATTTATCATATTTCATGATACTAGAATCTGTAAAGGAAATTATTTATCTTTTCTCTCAATCTTTAGCTGATGGATCGACTATTTGCCGTATGTGGCAAGCTTGGCTCCATCTCTGATGCCTGCATGGCCCTGGTAGAAGGCAATCTTGATACCATCTATGATTTCCTCAGTGAGCAGCTCACCCCAGATGATTTCTGTGACCTAGTTGGTAAGAATGTTTTCAGTTGACTTTTTTTTTTTAGAATTACTGTATTGTAAATATTTGAATATTTATTAATTTGTACAGAACCATCGTATGTAGAGGTTCGCCTTTGTTGTATTATGCTGTGCGGTGTGTGACGTGTGAGTAATTGTTGCTCAGTTGTGTAAGCTTGTTGAAGTACATAATAAAAGAAAATAAACATCAGTAATTTAGTAGGTATTAGGCAGTTATCAAACAGAGGTACTACCGCTTGGCAAGATATTTGAAGCATAATGTGTTGTCTAATGGTAGACCCTGCTGCTATATGTCCTCACAAAAATTGTGACAAAGTTCCCAGGTTGCTTATCGGACTTTCTGCCTCATTTACACACAATTGTTGCTTTTTCTTTGACATAAAATATATATCGTTTCTCACTCTTGATATATTTAAATTTTTCCGTTTCTGTATTTACGTTTGGTTCATTTTCTTTTTTTTACGCCTCCCAGGCCCTGATGTAGGTCGGTGACCTGTATCTTGGTGGGCTAATCTCTGTTAAAATAAAATAAAATAAATAAATTGAGGTCTTAAACATTCACATTGGAATTATATTACTGCCAGCAGCACCCTAACCCAGGGCTTAAGGGTTAAAGTAAGCACATACTATATAATATGTATTTCCGTTTCTCATCGGTGCTGTGGAAACCCAGTGTTTGGTGAATTTAAATTCCTGTATTCCTTGTCAGACATCTGATCATGATTGAATTTCTCGATAATCAAATGTGGCAAAATAGTACTGTAATTGATTGCTAGGTTTCAAAGTTTCTACTGTACCCTACTTAGTGTTTACAGAACATTTTGTTTGTGGAAAGCAAGGAATTAATTTCTCATGATAATAACTCCAGATAATATCTTATCTTTTTCATCCAGAAATGTGTGAGCAGAGAATGCACCAAAGTGACTTCTACCAGAGACCTGCTCTGAAGCATAGTGGTGATGAAGCGTGTGATTTCTGTGAGGCAATAGTGCAGCACTGGCGGGATTATTTGATTGCAAACACCACTGAACAAGAATTCAAAGAGGTGAGATATACCTGTACAGTATTTTGTATCAGAAATATTATGAAAAGTAAATTTTCTTAAGCTACTAAGAGTGTCTAAGGACTCCCACTGTACTTACTGAAAGAGCAAGTTCCAAATCAGCAATCAAAATCATACCAACCGGATATGCGATACAATGACTAATATCCTCAATGTGAATACGTAATACAATACATACAGTATATACAAAGTTTGTATGTGGCTCTTCCTGTTATCTTTACTGTTCCTGTCAACACTTGTCTTGCACCACTCTACCATCACTTTATCATCTTGTAAGTTTCTGTACCCCTTTATTCATCTCATTGAAAATTAAGAGAGAAGCAAAGAGATATATGGGTGAGTCATGGTACTCAAAATACCACTAAAAATGAGAGGTTAAAATCAGAGAACATGGTATAAAATTAGGAGATCAGGTCTCTCTAAACTACTTAATCAACCAAGCTGTCATATACATGAATGTTTCTTAATCAGTTAATAAGTATTCATCTTCTTACAGATTTTGGAAGGGCTGTGTCGTCAAACTGGCAGGTTCAGCAAGAATTGCCTGTCGCTTGTGGAAGAGTATTATCTCCCACTGTACAATCTCTTGGTGTCTGAAATTCACCCTAAACAAATTTGTGAGGCTATTGGGCTTTGTGGTGCCACCTCAGTGTTTGCAGTAGAGGTTTGTATTTTTGAAAACCAAGCATGAGCATGAGGAAGTATTTACTGTACAAATATTGTAAATGGATACTTTACAAATATTGTAAAGTGATGAGATTGGAAGTGTTGGTGGGTGTGATAGAACTTCATTTGTTAAAATTTACTGCACTACCCCACAGAAGAACTTTTGAAGACTGACATTGTGCTTGTGGTGGGAATTTTGAATTTGTACTTTAGAGGTGTTCAGACTTTGTGACAGATTCTAGATGATTCATTGTGTAATGTGCTTATTCTTGTCAGTCAAGAAAATTTGTCTATGTTTTAACATTTGAGGTTATGTTTAGTGTAGATTAAAGTATGGGGTAAGTTAGGGGGATTATCTTGTCAATGAGTAACCTAACTTCCTTTTTCCAATCGGGCATTTGCTTTGCCATTTGTAAATTCGCCATCATGATGATTTTCATCTGTGATGTTTTCCATGAACATAACCTCTGTGGATGATGTTTTTCTGTACTGTATTGCATATATCTTGATATTTTGGATTTACAGTCCAAAGGTTGCATTGCACCCATATGATAAGTGACTAAAGTAGTTTCCAAAATCCACATGTTTGCTGAACAGTTGGTAGGACCTAGAGAGGTTCTGCTGTATTGTCATCAAAGATATTTAGTGGAAGACCATCCCACATCATAAAACTTTTCTCTCGCATAGAGGGAGCCTTCCCAGTTAAGTAATTACTGGTCTAAGAGTATTATTGTGATGATTTATCTTGTATGAAAGGGAGTGAAACTTGTTCAATATCTATTGGGTTATAGAGAAAGAAGACTAAACTAAGTATGGAATAAATCTTCATTTCATATTACAGTATTCACTACTATGCACTGTTGTCTTAGTCTGGGGGGAGGGGGGGGAGAATTAGGCTTTCTTATTAAAATTAAATTTTTATCATCTTGCCTTTAGATACTGTAGAAAACAGGGCAATTAAACACACAGTATGGTTCCTCATTGGCAGCATGCTGTATGGCCCTTGTTCGATGTTGGGCAAGCAAATGTGATGCCCCAGACTCTTCTGGCACCTGCTGTCAGTGTTAATGCTGAGCCAGGTTATCGACTGATTGGTGGTGATGAAGCTGCTGCTATCAACTTTGAGCAAGACTCACATTTGCCACTTGTGAAGCTCACAAAGGCAGGCATTGGTAATTATTATTATTTTCTGTATGGTATTGTGAACTGTTGCTCATTGCTATATAAGCATTGGCATTTTATTAAATTTACATTGAGTAGGTAAAAAATAATTTGAGAGAGAATTTCCTTTAAAAAAATTGGAAGCAATAGACAGTGTTTGGCTGGTCCAGGGCAGACCAGTGTTTCCTCTTATTAATTCAGCTTTAAAGTCCTTGATTTCCATTAGTGCATTAATAGAAATTGTACTAGAGGCAAGTGAAGAATAACAGATTTGTGGGGGAGTTTTGATAGATTAAGGAAGTTTGAGAAATTGAAATTAAAGTAGGGTCAGGGTCCTTGGATGGATAAAATGTTAATGTAATTATTGAGGAAAGTTTAAGGGTTTATCTAAATGCATTCTGATAAAATTAAAGATTGAGTGTGGAACCAATTTAGTATGCCAGAGGAATGAGTAGATTCTTCAGTTTCTTGTCATTGTTTTCTTTTGTTTATCCCATCGAAAATACAGATGTCTCGCCTGTTGGTACAAACGGCATGGTTGGTGCTGCCCTCGGCAAGGGTCGCGTAGGGGATAACAAGTGCGTCATGTGTGAATTTGCTCTTCACTTCCTCCAGAACATGCTCGAACAGAAGGACACCCGTGTAAGTATTATCAGGTAGACAATGGCAAGGCATTTGAGGCAAGTGACAAAGTGTTTCTGTAAGTCCTTAATAAAAACAACAATATGGTTGTTTCCATTCTACTTTTGATGATTTTAATCCATCTCTCTTATGACTTTCCCAACTGCTAAAATTGGAACCGTGTATATTTGCTAAGTTATCATTCCATTTACCCTGGCACATAATCGTCTTCACTTTATATAGTACTGTACTTTCACCTTACCTTCAGTCTTCCTTTGTATCCATCCACTCTTCTCAGTCAGATGTACTCGACATTACTTTGGCAGTACCTCTCACCTGTAGTTGTGTTAGCTCTGCAGTGACTGAAGGTATGAGGATTGCCTGGTAATTAAAAAGTTAGGGGAATCTATTGGTATCCATATTTCACCTCAAATGAGAAAATATGCCAAGTAAAGGCTGATGAAACTATATGAAATAAAGGTAAAAGTTAGGATTGGGTGAATGGTACAGTATGTGTACTAGGATTTGAGTAGAACATGTAGCTCATCAGATATTGCAAAGTCATTTTGTGGAGTGTTGCTAGTTATTTTATTTGGTATTTCTGCTCATTTTTTGGCAGTTGCTATTCACCCCTGCTATTTCTGCTCTTTCTTTTAGGTTTCTGTGCTCATTGATTTACTCTTAACAAAAGTATCAGAGAAATAAACAAAATACTGTGCACAAATTGATTATCATTGAATGCATGATGGTTCCTTTTTAATGTTTTTATTTATTCATTTATTATTAATTTTATTTATTATTTATTTTATTTATTTATTTATTAATATTTTTGCATACACTTGGCCTTTGCACATTTTGGTGGCAGACGATTCATTATGTAGCTGTCTTGGGGTCCTGGCTTTGCTGGTCTCTACAGGTACTCCCCGACTTACGACGGGGTTAGGGACCGACATCCAGGTCGTAAGTCGAAATGGTCGTAAGTTGGAAATGCTTAAATAACAAATAGAAAATGCTTTAACCATAAGCTTGCCAGCCATTTTAAAGTGAATTACAGATGAAAATTTTGTCTGTGTACTGACTTTGGAACTCAAAAATACATAATTTGACCAAATTTTGGTACGACTCAGGCAGGTCGTAAGTGCGGGTGGACGTAAGTAGAGTAGGTCGTAAGTCGGGGACTATCTGTATACTGTACTGTAATCTTATTGACAAACTGTAATAGCATTGATGTTTTTATATTTTTATCGTTACTTATATTATTTTTTTTATTATTACTGTACTACTGTATTAGTTAATTGCATTATGATAAGAAAAGCATCAATGGAAGAAGAGAGAACTGTTGTTTTAGAGATTAGTTTAAGCATGTTCTTATGGTCAATTGTTTTATTATTTAATTTTATGCAGCAAATTGTAAAAGTAGGTTAATTCTGGTTCAAGTTCAAAAGTGTTTAGTAGGAATAATATAATTAATGTCAATAGCTTTGTTTTTTGTTTTTAGTTGCAATATTATTCACATTATGGTAATGCTAATAGATACCAGAGATGCATTAGGAACAAATAAAAATCGTATACAATTATTAAATAAAATCATACATACAGGAAGACATTGAAGAAGCAGTAGAGAAGCTTTGTGACATGATGCCTCGTACTATTGCTGAAGAGTGTGATGACTATGTTGAGGCTTATGGGGACCAGGTCATTGAGCTGCTTGCCCAGGAGATTGATCCCTCACAGGTGAGGAAGCATTGAAAATTACTTTTATGTATTTAGTGTTATCTCGCATAATAATTACACAAATTCATAATATAATCAGTTTTTGTTTTAATATTTGATTAACTTTTGTATCATCATGCCCCTTTAAGAAGTGGACTTGGAAATTTTAACTAATTAATTTAGCAGTTTAAATGCACATTTGGATTGATTTTAAAAACCTATGTTTTTTCCTTGTCAGATTTGCCCCATGCTCCACCTGTGCCCGGCAGTTACAGAAACCCAAGTAGCATCATCCCAGGGTGAGGACGTATCCTGTGTTATGTGCGAGTATGCTATGACAACGTTGGAGGAATTTTTGAAAGATGATAAGACAGAGGTAAGAAACTAAATTTGTCTGTGTGGAGTACTTTGCTGTAATTTCTGGGATAAGTGCAGCTTATATCAAACAAATGGCTATGCATGGAGAAATATCTTTTAAACATGATCAACTTTTTTTTTCAGGGTATATTAAATTTGATCATTGCTCAAGTTATTAGTCATTATAGTTTTTATTGGAATTCCATTTTTGACTATCCTCTGCTGACCAAAAGTGATTTATACCTTGGACAAGCTGTCTGGAACTCTCTGCCACAATGTATATTTCCTGTCATACGTCTTCCATCAGTTCAAAACAGTTTGTTTGAAATATCTTTGGTCTAAGGCAGGATGATTCCTGTTTGAATAGTTTTAATAAGAACATTTTGCTTATCATACTTTGTGTTTTTATTTCATAAAGGTAGAAAGCATTATAGAATATGAAAGTTTGGGATTCCTGCTTTTTTCCTCATTAAATAAACAACATTGGTTTGTGATAAAAACTGTTTTGTATGCTTCTCATTATTTTAACCAAGATATACAGTAATCCCTGGATGTAACTCCTTGTGGTATAACAGGAAATTATTAGTACAGTACTTATCGGATGCTGAGTTATGGGGGTTTTAATGTACGAGAATTTTGTGAAATTTGATCATTCTAATTCTTAACTTGGTAAGTTATATAGGTACTCTTAAATCACAGATGTGATGGATGTTTTGGGATTCATTTAGGGTAAGGAACCTCTTTACAAAATTGGGAAAAGACTTTAATTGTTAGTCTCACACATGAGATATGCTGAGTACAGTATATGGAACAGATAATGCTTAGGGTCATCTACCTTATGTAAAATTCACATTTTAGTATATAATAGTTGAAGCTCATTTTAATTAAGTAACGATATCAGGTGTTTATTTACTTTGTTTTTCAGGAAAACATCCGTAATGCCCTTGACAAGCTGTGTGGTATGCTGCCCAAATCTGTTACTGTGGATTGCAAGACATTTGTTGATACATACTCAGAACAGATCATCCAAATGTTGATTGATGATCTAACTCCAGATCAAGTGTGCATTCAGCTTGGACTCTGTAAACCCAAAGGTCAGTGATGTGTATCACTTCTCTAATATATTGCTTTACCTCGGTTACCCTGGATGAACTTACGTAAGAAAAAATTCTGAGTCAAGCTAACATTAAAAATAATCACAGTAAGGTTGCTGTGAACACTCACAACCAGTACAAGATTGAAGAGGGTTAAAAATCACCAGGAAACCTTTAATAAATATGTCAATTTTGAGGTTCAAGTTCTATCCATCCATCCGTCTGTTGGTCTATTATATTAATTTTAATCCTCTATAGACTGGGTGTGGATCAATGGTACAGAAACCTCAAGGCACAGGGAAAAGTAACAGATGCAATATTATTCAAGTGTAGAAAACAACAGATCAGGCCCAAAACAATAGGTATAAATATCCACACTTACTTGCTCATATCCTCACCTTGTGTTGAGTCACAGTACTGTACAGTAATATCTCCATTAGCCAGAATCCCTCAAACCCGGAACTCTCTGATAGCTGGAATTGAAATTTTCTCAGAATTGTCCGGAAATTCTGAGAAAAATTTCCCGGTACTCGGGAAATTCCAGGGATGGGGAGTGTTTTTCCGGGTTTGGGAGATGAAAATCAAGCATATTTTCTGGAAATTCCGAGCAAAATTTAACATTACCTGGAAAATTCCGGGGATACGGGATTTTTTCTGGGTTCGAGAGATGATGTTATGGGCAATTTCTGGAACTTCGGAGAAAATTTTTCCATTACGGTACACAGAAAATTCCGGGGATGGGGGATTTTTTTTCCGGCTTTGAGAGAGTCGTCTCGTTACCCGGAAATCTCTCATTACCGGAAATGCTCTGCAGCAATTGTTCCAACTAACGGAGATATCACTGTATTCATAATGTTTAATGGTTGAATATTGGCTGGACATATACAGTACAGGGATAAAAGGATGGACACAATGTCATTGTCAATTGCTCTACTGATGGTGGGGAACAAGAATGGAAGAGTGAATAAATTTTCTGTAAATTTTTAGGGTTGTGTAATGACTATGAACTTTTGGGAGTGTTTTACCAGAGCCAATATTGCACGGAATAAAATTTCAAAGACGATTAATAAATAAAAGTATGAGTTACTAATGTTTAGATGATTGTTATTGGTATTTTATGCAATTTATATATGGATGTGTAATGGACTTATTGACTGCTGTTGATTATGAGTGCCCTCACAGGCTCCTGTCAACATGTTGCCCCTGCAGTGAGTAAGAGAGATCTTATCTAGGTATATTCTTACATACCGTAGCAACTATCATAAAAAAAACTAGTCTTATACTGTACAAGAAACTTTTATTTGCAGAACTGCCCAGACTGAATAGTTCTCACCAGCTTCCAGTTTCTCGCATGTTTGTGGCCTCTCACTCTAGAGGTAAGTTTGGGGAGTTCCTGTATTTATAGTTTCAGAAAAATTACTTCTATTCAAATACAGCTACTGCTTCAAAGATTACTCTTGCTGTATATCCACTGGGAAGAACTCAGCAGTAGTGTTTCATTACAGGTGGACCATACCAGAATTGCACAAATACACAACATTAATTAAATAATGATTACAGTCTCTACATTAATGGATGCTGATTGTAGTTACTATATTAAATGCGTAATAATATATTGCAATCTATGCATTAAAGTTTAAGCAAACAATGTTTGCAATACCATCAGTAATGAATAGTGATTACAATTACAGTACTGTACTACATTACATGGGTAATAACTGCATTAATTTTATAACCTAAAGAATGATAGCATTTTCGACATTAAGTGAATAATTGAGAAAAATAAAAACCACGAAGGAAAATATTTAAGCATGAATAATCCAATTAAAGTCATGCATACATCTTTGATTCCCTTTGAAATTTAAGATTTTCCTACCCAAATCTGAGGCCCAGTTTTGATTGCTATTGCCAACTCATGGCTTTTAGACTACTAGTGCATATACCTACAAATGATATTGTGCTTTATGTGTGAAGAGACGGGAGTAAACTAGATTGATATCTGGGGCTTTATTATGGAAGGTGAATACCATAGCAGATCACACATCTCACAGCAAAAATAAATTAATGAAGAAAGTGAATGAAGGAGAGTTAATAATAGACGTTTGTTCTTGATTCCAGCCACTTTGCATTATTATTGCAGGAAAAGGCTTGCAAGAGTGAAAAATTGCCTCCTTTGTCCAGTCTGCTGCATTGTGAATGATTGTTTGCGAGTCAGTACTGTATGTTCATATACTTTTCAGATGCAGAAAGTAATGACGTGGAGAAACCAGAGATGTTCCAGTCTGCTGCCTGTGTACTTTGTGAATTTGCTATGTTACAACTGGACCAGATTCTGGAAGACAATGTTACAGAGGTTTGTATTTTGCATTGTTCTGTAATTTCAATGTTCATCAGGAAGTTATTTTCATACAGTAAGCGCTTTAATATTTGTGTGATCTGTAATGAGGGGGATCTTGAGTAGAAAGTAAAGGTAGAAGTTATTTAGTTGTAGGATTGTAAAGAGAGGAAGTTTGGTAGCGTGGCCGATTCATTACTTTCAACTTGGTATTGTATTCGTAGGGGAAATCTTCTAAACACCACTTTCAATACAACTATTTATTAATTAACTGAATGGCATGGACACAGTAATAGATCAATATATCGAAGTTACTAGACACTGACTCTCGGACACAAACATGAAATGGATACACTTCCCTCTGTAAATAACTCGTCCTTGGATCGCTCTGACAAAGACTCACGTGTGACCTGAGGGAGGCCCAGCATGTGCTGTTGAAGAGAGTGCTGGACTATGTCTCCTGTGGGAGACTCTGCTAGCTGGAGACTCGGTGCTGGGGAGGAGCTGTCGGCTCCTTCCCTGTTACAATGATGATCCGAATGCTAATGTTTTTGAAGGGAGCTGCCGGCCCTATTTATATATTGACGATCTCCAGCTGGAAGGTGTCGTCACTAATCTGGGTGTGTCTGGGCAGGTGACAAGTGTGCTGGCTGAGGGGTAGCTTCTTGAGTAACACGGTCATAACGCCGGGTTAACTCGGATACCTTGTCCGTGACCTCTCCTGGGTCAGGTCTTACTGTCTCTGTAGTGTGTATCAACTTATGTGGGCTACCACGTGGGCATCTACTTACTGTTATATGTGTTTTATTTCTCTGGGCTGTAAGCTGTGGTCTGATAAACAATCAATTCAGATCACTATTTGTGGAAGTGCCACGAATACCTTGGTGATTTGAAACGTTGCTAATCCATCCAGAGAGGCATCAAAGCTTATGAACATAATGCCTCCAGTTATTCTTCTAAAACTTTCTGATTTTGATGTTATTGGTTTGATTCTTTTAGGAGTGTTTAAACATTCTAATGCAAATCATAACATAGAATGTGTGTGTTACCCATTGCTGACCACCACTGAGTTGACTGGTTTCTTACGTTATTTGCATTTATATACAGTATTAGTTATTTCCCTTTATAATTAATTAAAAATTTTCTTATATTTTTTACAGCATAACCACGGCAGAGTAAGTTACAGATGTACTTATTCTGTAGTTAGTATAACAAAAAATTGCGCATTGCTGGGTGAACAAAATATGTCTTGAGTATTGCTTGATTGTATTTGTGATGTAATATTGCATTTTATTACAGCTCCTTTTGTATCAGATATTGATATATCTTTAGATAGGAAAAATTTAGACAATAAAAGTTTTCAGTAAGAAAAAGATTCCTTCCTATATGTTAGTATGTGGAAGATGTGAAGTAAGTGTTGTTCTATTGAAATACTGCATAAAACTCAAGGAACTTTTGGATTAGTCTTTTTTATGGTTAGGAATAAAACAAAAGTTGAATGATGAGATCTATAGGAGAGACTAGTTAGGTTACTAGGTAGATTATTTAGCCCTTTAATTATATTGACACTGCAGTTGTAAAAGCTTCTTACTCTCAAATAAAGAATGTTTAAATGATATCCTTTATCTTCTAGGTGTTCCTTGATCACATCACTGCCCTGCCATTTTATTTTCTGCCCTTTGTACCTAGAATCCTTAAGTTCATAAACTCCTATTCCTTATGATAGATTTATGTAGTTTAAGTAGCATTTTATATTAAGTAAATCAGTGTTTCACTTTCTGAAACGAGAAAACAAAAATCGAAAAAATTTGACATGAAAATTAGTGAAATAGTGATTGTATTACTCACAATTATCAAGAGGTTGTAATTTTTCTTTTCCGTAGAATGAAATCATCGAGGTTGTAGACTTCGTATGTGCCCACCTCCCAGGGACACTTCAGGACGATTGCATCGGATTTGTAGAAGAGTATGGTGATGCCATCATCAAGCTTCTAGTTCATGATCTTGATCCCAAAGTTGTGTGCCAAGAAATTAAACTCTGCAAAGCTCCTTCATTTACAGGTGGAGTATTTAATTTGGGTATGATTAACAATATACAATAGAATCTCGGGTAAATGGAAGGTCTTAGGGGGAAAAAAGCTCAAGAGATCCAGTTATTCTAGCTAGCAAGATGGTTATTCTCTCCTGCAAGCAATACAGAGAGATTTTGGGGGCATTTCTAGGGTCAGATGCCCAAAAGGCCAATGAAGATGAAAACTTATTAGTAACAATTATTGTCACAGTTATGGGAATATAAGAAGAGATGTGTCAGAAGCAACTAAGCAGATGATGTATGTAAAGAAACCAAAATCACCCACAAATGGAATCTCTTAGAAACCAGTGATATTAAGGGCCAAAAGAAAACAGAATAGAAAAGTTGCAGTGAATGGTAGGAGACAGAAGTCCTTGAAAAAAGTTGTATAGTAAAGCCCCAATAATATCATATTTCGTAAGGGCTAGAGCCCCTATTTCGAATTATGGGGGGTTTACTGTAATTGGGGTAGAATCATCAAATGTGAAAGGAAAGATGTACAGTCCCCCCAAAAAATATCGTTAGCCACGGGGTCGATGTAATTCGAGCCTTTCTGACCAATGATACTCAACCTGTTTCTCAACAGTTGGTAGTTCTACATCCACGACCTTTGGGCGTGAATGCGTATACTGTACAGTATATGTTTTCGAACATTACATTAATACTGTATAGCTTAATGGACTTCTTGTTATATTGAAGTACTGTACTTATACATTATGCCATACAAGGACAGCTGCTTCTCCCAATCCTACCCTCATCTCTAGCTGTTGCTGATATGGTGAACAGGCTTATGATGATGCACTGGGGATCATATCTAAGCATTTCGTCTAGCGTTTCAAATTGTAGCGACGGAAAATCTAATGATACTTTTTTGGGGGGACTGTATATATATACATATATAAATATACAACTGGTGTGAGAAGTATGATGTTGTATGACAGTGAAACATGGGCAGCTAATGAGGATGACACACTCAGGCTTAAGCAAGTTGAAATGAGAATGGTGAGGTGAAGGATGCGCAGTGTGACATTTAAAGATCGGAAATCCTGTTGAGAGCTATGAGGGAGTTTGGATAGTGAGAGTACTGTATTGACAAAGTTTTGCTTAGAGTTAAACATTATTGGATGTGCCCCAATTTTTTTTACCTGCCTTTTGAGTAACCATTAAAAAGTACTTAAATAGGGACCCTGCTTCCTGATTTTGCTGAACAGTCCTAAGAAAAAGAAAAATATAGTAAAGGTAAATGAGTGGGAGTTGTGTGTTACTCCTTCCAATGAATTTGGTATGGTTTTTTGAATTTATAAATCAAATTAAATAAAAAATTCAAGGGGATTGACAGTCATACTCACATATAAAAAACCCAAAACAATTTAAGGCAATACAATTTTCAGGCCTACTGGTGTTTGCTTCTGGTGTAATATAACTTTAAATATAATGGCAGTGTACAGGTAGTCCCCGACTTACGACCGACTCGACTTGCGTCCACCTGCATTTACGACCGCCTCAGTCGTACCAAAATGTGGTCAAATTACGTATTTTTGAGTCCCAAAGTCAGTACACAGACAAAATTTTCATCTGTAATTCACTTTAAAATGGCTGGCAAGCTTAAAAGCGAGTGTTTTGTGGTGCTGAGAAGAAAAAGAGACCCAAATTTTCGATTTTCTATGTGTTATTTCGGCATTTCTGACTCGACCATTTCGACTTACAACCTGGATGTCGGTCCCTAATCCCGTCGTAAGTCGGGGAGTACCTGTGCATCAAAAAGGTTCTTTTTATTGTTTATGAATTTTGGGGGATTTAATTTAAAAGTTAACCATTGTAACTTTGAATCCTATTAAGTAATTAATTTTTCTTTTTCTCTGTAGGTGTGAGAGCAATGGTGAATATGCACTTGGACAAGTGCCAGATATGTCGAGGTATAGTGAGTTATGTTGATGAGAAGCTGAGGGATGGGCAGGCTACCATCACCATTGATACCCTTCTGGAAGAAATATGCAGACTTTTCCCACACAGTGCCAAAGAACAGGTAAATAAAAAAGATTGTAATTTTTCAGTTGCTTCGATAAACAAATATCCCCAAGCCTTTTCCATCTTATTGCAGGGTGATCAGAACTGAGCATATACACAGTTTTTCTAATCATAAATTATCATTCAGCAAGATTACCGTTTTAAAAAAAATACAGTATATTGTATTCTGCTTTGCTTTGCCTCTTTCTCAGCAAGACCTCAAACCTAGTACTATATTTTCTTGTTGCTTCTCACAGCCAGCATCACCCACCAGCAGCACAACCTCCTTCCCAGAAATCAATTTACAGTACCTGTAGTATGACATCTGTTATTTGTCATACTGTAACTTTTGGTTTTCTTTAATTAATTTTACACTAGTGTCATTTCACAGATTTTGCTGATTGGCAGGGTTTTATTTTTAGTGCCGCATTTGTTAGTACTGTATTTAAGTACAATATAATACAGGTATAGTACAGTGTGTTCCTTTATGCTTAATATGGATAGTGAGGCTATAAGGTAGCCCTTTGACAGATCAATATTTCTTAAGCATCTCGGGATGGTGATGCTATAATAATGTTTTTAAACTTCTCAGTGTCGTAACATTATTGAAGTTTACGGCCCGTACCTGGTGAACCTACTTGCGGAGCTTGGCGATCCTCAAAAAGTTTGTCAAGGAATAAGTTTCTGCCCTAAGAGTTCATCTCAACAGCTTCTAGGAGGTGACAAGTGTACTTGGGGTCCATCATATTGGTGCCAAACTCAGATACATGCAACTGCTTGTGAGGTGAGTAATCATGTGCAACTGTTTTGAGACCTTAATTAGTTCAATATTTCTTTTATACACTCTGCATGAAAGTTTATCTTTCTGAGCAAGGAGCTGGGAATGAAGGTAATGTAGTGCTGTTCACACTTTTAAGCTCTAGGCTGTAGTCATATTCTTACGATTCCAAATTCTGTTTGGCAAATTACTAAAGCGTGTGAAATATGTAAGACGTTTTATGATATATGCAGTTATAATTACCAAGAATTCTGCCTTCCAAAGATAAACTAGTCGGGTAATTGGTTCCCTCTTCCAATTGGATACTATGTTAGCACAGGAAAAAATAGTCATGTGACATTAAAGCCTGCTACACATGCTCAGACTTTTGCTCATACTTGTCAGCACAAACAAAATTGTGTGTAGGGGAGGTTTGTAGATTGTGCAAACCATTTGGTATGTCTGCAAAGTCGAGCATTACCAAAATAGATGTTTGCACAAACTTGACTTGTGCAGACCAAATGGAATGTGTCTAGGCTAGTTTATATCACTTAAGTTGTAAGCAGTATTAACCCTTAAGCCCCAGGTTAGGGTGCTGCTGGCAGTAACCCCCTTGCGGGGATAAATCGAGAAATAGAAAACTTAAAAAATACAAAAATGGCAGGAAAATAGGTGGACGTTCTGGAAAGTCACCCGGGGCCTAAGGGTTAACATCTTGTGACAGTGAATGATTTTTATAATTATTCTGAATAAATCAAAACAGAGTTAATTGAGATCAAACACATTAAAGATAATGAATTAAAAATCTCCCATTTTTCTTTAATTTCCTACTTTGTCTTTTAACCTCCATTGCCATGTATCTCTGATATTCATTAATACTACATACTACAAGTATTGAAAATTAGAAATTAAAAAGACACACTTGGCTTTTATTTAGAAAATCTAGATCAATATATTATAACATAAATTGAACACTGGCAACTTCTGTAGGGCATACTGTAGTTTGTCCCTACCATATGTCATTTTCCACTATAACAGCATTATAACCATGAGTGATTTACTAACTTTTCCAAAGAATAGTTTTTAGAAGTCATAAAAATTTACCCATGAGCCATCATTCTGGAAAATAAAAGTAAGGATTACAGAAACAGTGAAAAGAACCAGCTGCATATGACAAGCTTGTTCAGAAAAAGTGGACTGGGGAAAACGTTATGTTGAAGATAAATAGCATGAAGTGCACATAGAAGGGAACTGAAAAAAGTAATGACCTTAAAAATGTTTGAGTGGGGTACAGAAGGCCAATAGACAGCAGCTCTTTCTCTATGGTAAGCAGGCTCTATGGAAATCTGGCAGCAAATATTGTTCCTGTAGACAAATGAGCAAAATTTGAGTGTGTGTGAAGCGGGCTTAAGTTAAGACAAGCGGCAAGGTTTATAGGTCCTCTTTTTGTCAATTAAATAATGAGACTTCATTCAAATTTATCTTCGAAAATTCTTTACTTATTTTTAAAGGAATAGTGTTGTGTACATAGAGACTTTATGATTAAATTTATTTTTATTCTTGCAGGCAACAGAACACTGTCAGACATCAGTGTGGAAGGGAGTCACTCCTCTGATTTAGATGTGCTGTATGGGGTTTAGGTATAATTTACCCTCATATGTCTTACCAACTATACGAGACTGTGAGGAGATGATTGCCTTGGCAGATCTTAATGTAAACGTTGACTAATGAAGAAGACACCAGACAGATGAAGAGCTGCAATGTGCACTGTTGGGAGAACCCTGAGGCTGATAGGTTATAGTCAATTGGCTGTGCAATTTGATAAATAGTCTGTGATTGAACCCCTTTAGCTTGATGTAATACCCTCCAAACAACTCATGATAAATAGAGTGAAACTTTGTCTTGTGAATATTTTTTTTTTTTCAGGTATCAAATCATATATCCTGTACAAACTAAATTTGATTGACATGTTTCAATTTTGAGTCTTGATAATATCATTGAACTATATCTTCATTCTCTCTCATAGCAATAGTTTACAAATGATATTTGGAGATTGTTTCTTGGATTTTATTTGTTTCACCCTACTTTAAACATTTTGTATTCCTCAGCATTGATAGTTATTTCTCACACTGATACAGTATAAGCAATTGCAAGTGTAAGACAGCCCTGTTAATTAGTTTCTTATCACAGGATATTTTCTAAGAAACAATTTAATGGTTGGTTACTAGACTAATTTTGTACCAATAGTAATGCTCTCCTTTTGGTGAAGTTGTTTGGATCTTCAGCTCTATATCTAGCTGCTGTAGAGAAGATTTACTGGTTTATTTGATTCATTAGCATTATAATTCTTTCAAAGTTTTATGAACAGTGGTCTATGTGTGAGGAATTGTTTGATGTACATTTTACTAAAGAGGGATAAAATCAGCACCTTTTTTTTCATCAATTATATTTTCAGTTTGTTTTTATTTTGATATTGAAGGATTGTAATAATTGTGGAACATGTCTACTTAAAGATTATTGATCGAGAAATTTACTTTATTGTGAAATATAAAAATATAACATGAACTAGACAAAGAACGACCTGTGATCATTGCTAAAAATACATTGGTGCATTACAGTATATCAGGTATAGCCGTTAAGCTTGTTAGTGAAGAAATTTTTTATTATAATTGTATTCTAGTTATACTATTATTGCTATATATATATATATATATATATATATATATATATATATATATATATATATATATATATATATATATATATATATATATATATATATATATATATATATATATATATATATATATATATATATATATATATATATATATATATAACTCACTGATAATATTTAGATACAGTATGGGAAATTTTGTCGTTAGTGTTCATAGCAACATAGTTTTGTGTTTTTGCTACATGTGTAATGTAAGATTTTGATTTACTTCTGAATACATAGTTGCATTACTGTACTTTTCCATTATTTTCTTTGAATAAAAGTTCTATATACTGTAGAGACAAATTTGAAAACCTTTTGCAGTGAATAATGCATATATAGAGTTGGTTTGTAATACATTGTCCATGGTTTTTGTTATGTATTATTGTATTTACATAATAAAGGCCACATATTACACTGTGTTTTGATTCCTTTTCCTGTGCATTGGTGTATGAAACATTAGATCATGAAGGACTGTATGCTTGAAGTATTAAAAAATATGTAACTTGACTTTGGAAAAGAATAAGAAGTAAACAGTATTTGATTAATTAATGAGAATCATTTTGGGAACAAATAATTGTCACTTCATAGGTCAAAGGTGATACTGCTTCCTGAATACTGTATAACATAGTGTGGAAGACATGCAATTTTGTAGAATAAAATTGAGAGTATGCTGCTACAGTATCTAACATTGACCTTCAGAGCACAATTTAATCGATATTTAAAATTGTGCCTCTAACCCATTAACTGCTTCACCATTTGAGAATACTGATGTACAAGTAACCCTTTTTTTTTCTCTAAATGTGTGCCAATTTTAGCATTCATAAAGTGTATCATCTCGGTAAACCTTATGCTACCTATACCTCGATAGTGCTGTATCTACCTTTATTATCATGGAAAATAAACATTTGCTACTATTGATAGCTGTCTTCTCCCAGCTCCTCCTACCCCCACCCTAGTAGATTGGCCTCTCCCACACTCGCTTAAATCACTCCACCACTACTAAAAAAAGTTAAGCAAATTACATATGTTTGTATTTTTTTATTCTAATGTATGTATATCCTTAAGTTTATGTACACTATACTAAATTTTTGGAAGATTTTTTGTTTTTGGGCACAAACTTTACAACCGTATACCATTTTTTCAATAACTGCAGTCTAAGGGTTAATGATTTGTGACTTTTTTGCTATCTTGCCCATCAAAATACTGTCATAAGATAAAAAAAAAAATTCTTCCCAAGCTCAAATATCATTCTCACCTTCAGTTGTGTTCATCATGTAAAACCTGAGCACTCTCAGTCTTCAGTTCTTGTTTCAATAGAGACAGAGAACAGCTACACTGACATGACACGTCTATATCCTACCCAAGCTGCAACCCTTAATGCAATCACTCACGCCACCTGTGCCTCATCACTGTCGCTACCAGCACTGCATTGCTACCGCCCTACCACCATTTGTATCTACACCACTACCTGTACCAACACCAACCACCCCTACCACTTGTATTACCAACATTTACAATACTGACACCACCATATATTACGATTATATCCACTAGTCTCACCAATGCAATTACCAACTTTACTTACAGTATCTTCATCATAACCATTACTTGCACCATTACAATCCTCACCACTTCCACCACTGCTATTACCATGTGCACCATCTGGATTAATATTATCAACACTACAACCACTTGTACTACCAACACTACAACTATACTATCACCACATCCATCTGCATCATCACCACCACCATTACCATCAACACCCCCACTACCATTAACACCACCACCACGATTACCTTCAAAACCACCACCACCACCACTATTCTTACCATCACCCACTACCACTAGACCTACCATCACCCACTACCACCACCACTAGTCCTACCATCACCCACTACCACCACCACTAGTCCTACCATCACCCACTAGTCCATCACTGCACTAGTCCAGCCACACTGTGAGAGGGAGTGTGTGAGGGATGGGTGTTTGTTCTTGGTGTGGAGGGCAGGCTGGAGGCCCATCACCAGTGTGTGTGTAGTGCAATTTAAACATACGTGAGGTCGGCTCCTTTGATCTCGGCGCGGCGTTCCTCTCTATGCCCATATATGGCTAACGAGTACATTACAGAATGAATATGCGATTACGAGGGGAGGCGGGACGATGCGCCGTGAGGGGTGAGGGGACGAGGGATGGGCGGGGTGACGGGATGGATGACGGGAGGGGTGAGCGGACTGGGAGAGTGAGAGGCCCCGGGCAGGGGAACTGGCTTGTTGGCGAGGGGACAGTGGGATCTGGTCTGGTGTGAGGGGTTGCAAGGAGGGGCATACAGTCTAGAGGTGTAAGGACGGGGTGAGAGAAGGAGGAATCTGGTATATCGGGAGAAAACCTGGAGAGAATCAGCCGAGGTAAGAGGACGGGGCTTCTTAACTTTTAAAAAAATACACAAAAGAGCAAACGATATGTGGGAAAACTTTAAATGATTTTTAGAGGCAGGGAAATAATACACAAACAGACCAAGATAGCAGTAGAACGGAGAATGGGAGGTAATTGTGGAAGAATCAATGGAAATGTTAAAATAATAGCATTAATTATAATAACACTATATATTGTACAATCCTACTACTCAATAATTAGTTTTACAATAACATCTTTATATTAATGATAATCATAATAATAGACTCTAATTAATAATATTTAAAATACACATACTTGCCAATCAATGAATGCCCGGTAATTAAATAGCCGAGATGGGATACGGAGTCAGAAATAAAACTGAACACCGACAAATGGGGAAAGAATATCTGCCGACGAATCTATAAAATAATGACTGTTGTATAGGCTATTTTAGGCAATACATTCTATTAAGGTTTTTTAATCACAACATACATAAAGTTCCTGTCATTGTTATTTTCTGGCCTAATTACGCAACCCAGAGGCAATTTTAGTGTATAGTTTCAATCAACTTCAAATTGCAAATAACTAAAGACATTTTGTCAATATGTATCGATAATTAAAGAGCGTTGAGGAGTAAGTATAGATTTATTACTTTTATTGATGTATCAGCTGATTGACAAAAAATGAAAATTTTTATCTATCGAATAGAATTACAGGAATCTACGTTGACTTGGTTTGAACATTCACAACATGCAATCCACCAATTATCAAAATTAATAAATTCACTCTAAAAATACGTCGGCTAAAACTAACTAAAAAAACTGACTACCAATCAGAATGCTCGCGTTCAGTGCGAATACCGATCGACTTAATGAATGATCGGCCAATTTTTAAAGCTACGGACTTTTATATTCTTAATTTCTATTTTCGTTAAGAACCTTTGTCATGGAAAGAGATGTATTAGGACACATGTGGTAATCGGTTACTATACAGTGTTTAACCAGCAGCTGATCGACAACAGTAGATCTTTCTCGTCAGACATTATCTAATATTAAAAAAAAAAAATTTGTGTAAGAAAAATAATAACAATTAAATACAATAGGCTATAAATTCAATGTACACCGCCCTCATGCAATGCCATGAACAAAATATAATAGACAAAACAAAACAAAGCACTTGGTCACTATTGTGTACAAATTCCTAGATTAAAAACGCCTGAGATATCGCCCGGACAAGTGAGAACAAACGGATCAACCACTGAATACAGTACTGTACTATCTTTCCGAACTCATAAGCAAGGGACACCCGCTGCGCGTGCCACCCGGAGACAGAATAGGGGAGGAGGAGGTATGCAATTATAAGATATATTATAAATTCAGATGGACATGATAAATATACAACACAAACAGCAAAGAGGAATGCAGTAAATACTACAATGACCGGTGATGGACACCAGCGCCTCTAGCGTTACTCGGTAAACACTACCACAGCCCAACCAACAAGCAAAATATAAAGACGTAGGGTAGTTTTTCTTGCATAATGTACTTTTTCTTTTAAGATTATAAGGAAGTATACTAATATTATTAGTTGTCCTTTTGGACTGTAATGCCTTGAAAAACAGTGTGGATAGAACAAGGAGAATTTCATTCATTTGTAAAAAAAAATCCGGTTTTGATTGTATTCGTTCTTCATATACAGTAAGTTATTCAATGTGCCTGAGTAAAATAAAATTACGCGAGTGAACACTAACTAAAAACACAACACAATAATCATCTTGGCTAGCGTCAACTGACCACCACAAGAGGTCGAAGCTTCAGTGACAATCACACTAGTCTCATCGGTGTTTACCGTCTGGTATGTCATTATTATTAGTAGTGTTGTCAAACTGAGTTGGTGAATACCTGTGATATAACCTCACCCCCTGAAGCACTAACCCCGCGATTCAGACTCGTGAATCCGTAGCAGTAGACTGATACATTCGTGATTCCTGGGGCAGGATGCTCACTGGAGGCAAGCGATTCGGCCATATAAAGTGACCCAAGCGTTGACGGCCAGTAAATCAAAAGAAGCAAGCGTTTTACCCACGGCCGTAGCAGTGTAGCATTATCAAAATATAGTGTGTCATCGGATGATGGCTCGTCCATAAGGGCTGCAAGGCTGCAGTTAGAATGTTGCCTACATTATATAATGACACTATTTGTATAAGAATAATACACCTAAACTTAGTTGACATTCATAGCAAGTTAGTAACTGTACGTTCTTTTTACACATTTCGCGCCTGTGTCAAGCCTGTGCTACACTGAAATTTGAGCTGCAATATCTGCAGTCCAGTCACTCCAGTGACATGTCTGATACGTTCGAAGGAGTGGTATCATAGCAGCGCTTCGACTTTCCAGTAGACCTACCTTTCAGGTCTCAGATTTGTTAGAAATTATTAATGAAAGCTATCTAAAGTCAACATTCTCAGAAACTGTAAAGTTTATCAAGATAATGATAACAACACCATTGACAACGGCTGAGGCAGAAAGGTGCTTTTCAACCTTGAAATGAATCAAAACTTTCTTGTGGAATATACTATGGTGAATGACAGATAATATGCTTTAACAATGATATCCACTGAAAATAAAATGATCACAGAAATAAGGGGCTTTAATGAAAAAGTAACTAATCACTTTGCTACATGAAAGAGCCGCCGCATGGAGTTTATTTTCAAGTACTCACGCCATCAACTTCAACTCAAACTGGACCTTAAGGTAAATTAATATTTTTTGTGTAGCAAATGTTTAAAAATTGCAGTCCCCCTTATGCATTTTATCACAAGCCGCCACTGCTTCATCCTGTGATATGGCTGCCTTATTGTTTGTTCAGAAAAGAGAAGTGGCGTCTCAAACCAACGTACGAAATTTAAAGACATCTAAAAGCTGATATTTCCAATCACACACTGGGATAGAGCACAAGATATGACAATTCTGCTTGGCTGTAGATTCACGATAGTTCTTGCGGTGAATATTCTCCGCAACTAAAGAGGTACTAATGTAGCTAATTCGTTGACAAGCTAAACTACAAAAATAAAATAAAATTATATAATCTCGGAGATTATTTGCCTTAATATTGGTTCCTAACTGGAGCAATGAAAGCATTTAATCAAGGTAGTCATACAGGGTGTTATAAAAGTCCCTGTGCACCTGTAATAATTAATATAGTTGTTCCTTGTTATACCGACATTGTTATATACCTTGTGCTGCTTACAGTAAATATTGGGAATAATATCTACTTCCAACATTTACTGTGACCATATCTAATGTTTACTGTAAGAAGAAAAAGGTAAGTAACTGTTTATTTCATTATTAAGGCACTCAGACTTTTCTAACACCCTGTAGTAGAATTTGTTATTTTTATAAGCTTCATTAATATTGTACTCCAGCTCGTCCCATTTTCAGATGCACTTTTACATCTTCAATTACATAGAATAGTTATTGTATGAACCATCGTGAACCTCTGGAGCTTCGATGTTGTGAGTAATGTTTTCGTGTCGACAATATTGAGACGCCTAATGAGTACAAAAGCAATATGCAAATTTGCTAATGTGTAGCAACTCCGTCACTTAACAATGAGTCAACAAAAATGTTCATGTTTTCATCGAGTCACATTTTCATTTGCACCACAATAGATATACATATACAGTACATAGATACAACTGTAGGTCTCCAAAATACTGCATGCATCTTTCATTCTGCAGTCGACTGGTAATTAATTATCATTCTGAATTCTATAAAAAAAAAAAAACTGCGGGAAGCCATGTGAACGTGGAAAGATTAATCATTATTTTCTTTTGACAACACATAAGCCGCTTGTCAAAAAGATGGTGACGTTTATGTACAACAGTAATCATGCCTAGATATTAATTGCCTCTTTCCATGCTACAACGAAGACATTATCGTGTAGCTTCAGTGGGAAATTAATTATTGTTGTATCTAATGTTTCGGTAAAGTGAATTGAATAATAAGGGGTATGAGCGGATTGACTTATCCCGGTTTGATTTTCCTGTAATCCTTGTGGTATGAGTTGTTGTCATAGCCTAGTTTTAATATTAGCTTAATCTAATAACTAGTTGATGCAGTGTTATTGTCATCTTCAGTGTTGTGTTAATGTATACAGTATTTTAAAGTGCGATTCATTATATTTAGCTCATTTGATCCCTCAGCACCATGTGTTATTATTTTACCAGAGAATGGTTTAGAGCAACTTTGCAATGGAATGGAGAGTTGCACAGCTATATATATATATATATTTGTTATCCATTGTGGGAGGCTTCGTATACCACTAAGAATAGTAGCAATTCCTCCATCAACCCAATTTGATTAAGAGGAAAATTATTCTTAACGTATTTTTTTTTTCGAAGTAGTTACCGTATATTTGTTATTGTTTTGGATTTTGTAGGATTAACATGAAAAATCATTAAGTAACTTGAATGCATTTGTAAATTGGTATGGGAAAAAATGAGGGAAGAAAGGTAAAAAACGTAATAGTTAAATATTAGAAAATACGAAAACTTATAATTTGTAAAGTTATATTTAGGCTTGGACTGATATTTTGGCTAGGAGGCATATCTCAATAAAGAAACTTTTGTACATTTCTGTTTTATCATGATGACTGAAAAGGTTAACAAAATTCCAGCTGTGTATAAGCTTTTTACACCGAAACAACGGTTTACTCAAACGGGCGGTTACAGTGGCAAATCAGGATGATTTATTGTTTTTGTTTTCCAAGTCACTGTATGAAGGCTACTCATACGGGACTGTGTGTGTGTGTGCGTAAAATTATTCACGCATTGATGAAAAATTTTTCGATGCGTAATAAAAAATAAAACAATATTGCGTTTGCTCTTTTAAATAACAAACTTGGTGTCTTCATTCTCTCATAATTTACCCTTTTATTTTACTTTATAAATACATTATGTGGCAATAATACTCACCTCGTACTTGGCAAGGTGTGACCTGTGTACTTAACTATGACAGTGCAGCTTGAGTGGTCCGACTTGTCTAGTACACTCTTGCTTCCACACCAAAATTAAAGTAATATGATTAATTGACTCGCATTGACGACCAGCCAAAAGTGACGTTACTTTCCGATTCACTTTGTAAAGGTGCTATCATCTACATGAATTCCGAGCAGCCTGCTGAATGTTCTGCTTAATTGCTCAAAACCTCTGCAGTAATTGATGTGTTTAATTAAACTTGCAAAGGAAATTAATAAAATGTAAAGGTCGCCTGGAGCCATTAGTAAAACTAGGAGCCTGACTTGTTGTATATCGTTAGCATCTTTACTCTATTTCCATTATGTAAATGATGTTAGCATCAGACAATTTGGGTCTCAATGATTTTTATGTACGATGAAACGTGTTAGGGCCGGGAGGGTTTAGATCGCTGCCACCCAGTAGTTGTGTTACATTATCTATATCACCTATATAGAGACTTCCAGCGTATGGTATAAGGGTTATGAGATAATAGTGTTTCTTTACCAGTTGTCTATAAAACACACCAGGAAGAGACTTACTTTAAACACAGTGGTGCTGTTTGTATCTTATAGGATATGCTGACAATATCTCAAGAATCACTCATTATAAAGAGTCAACACTGGTATTATATTATAAAACATATTTCGACATTATCCTGCCTTAATTTTGAACTCGATACGATGAAGGGATGACTTTATATCACAATTTGTGAAACGCATCAGCAGATTGTTTCTAGGTAAACGGGAGGGCTTCGTCCGCCCCGCCATTGTGGGTTAACAGTAGCGTCGAGGGATAAAAACCAAAATTTTCCGACAAGTGGGAGTGACAGATACAGTTTATCAATCACCTATCTTATCATGCAAAGCAATTTACAAGCAATATAAAGAATCTTTAAGACGACAGGCAGACACGTCTAACCACCGCATACGCTAAGGGCGTGCCGACCTGGTGATTTCGATATCATTTTCATGTAGTTGAAGTGGATCATAAACAACATTTTCCACCAGCTTGGTAGGGGGAGGGGCAATCGCCCCCCCCCCCCTTCCCCTTCGAGCTACGCCACTGCAATAACATGTATTGCACTGACAGATTATTGCCCAGCTGTTATACAACCAGAGTAATTCTTCTGTTATTCTTCAATGTTAAAAATCTCATAATATATTTCGTGCCAATAGGGAAATTGCTGTAATTTCTATATATTTTACTTAGATATAATTTGGTAACATAATAGTAAGAGACGTTTCATATGAAATGAACAACTTTTAGCGAACAAATTTCCATTAAGTTAAGTAATAAAACGAAAAAATCTTATTTGACTAAAACATCAGTTACATTTTAAGGCTTAATTGGACGATTATCATGCGCTTTAGAGATAATTGCAATATTGCGATAATTTACATATTTTTTTTTTCGAAAGCTCAAAATAGTCAATATCGGGACGATCATGTGGATAATCATTATACAAACCAATTATAGCATCATTATTAACCTAATCCAACCAAATGTGTATACAATTTGATTATATCATGATAGCAAACGGTTTTTCAATGAAAATAAAGACATTTTACCATAAATGAATAATTTTTAGTAAGGTATATAATAATAGAAACAGAATGCTAACCCTATTTATGCCGGTATACGTATATGAATATTCTGTATACAATAAACACACAAGACATACGCAGATACCTACACATGGTACAGACACCTATATTCACATGTGCAAAGGTAAAAATTACATTCATATCATTAGTATCAAAGTTATATTCTGTATTATACCCCACCACACATACGCTCACAAACAGCCACGCTAACACTTAAACAAATTCACATATTGTACATAAAACACGAAAACAAGTACATATATCAAACACACTAACTTAGACAAATAACATAAACACGAATGAGAAGGAAAACATTTAAAATTACCTAAATTACTACACACACACACACACACACACACACACACACACACACACACACAGAATGCATACATGTATACACTACACAAGCCTCCCCCCCACCCCCCCACCCGAGCCCTTCCGTGAACTTGCGGTTTATTTTTATAGGATGTCCATAATTTATCTGAATTTCTAAGTCTTCAAAAAATGTATACTTACTAAATTATCAGTCTCAAAAAATGTGTATATTGTACTGTACTATATTCTTTATGAGAAAAATGCATAATACGTAATTCACAGGGGATAAGACTTAACTGTAGTACCCTCTTCTGGATTAATTATTGTGTATTTTTTTATTCATTAGTATATGCATGTACTTTTCTTTATCTATTATAGCTTTG
This sequence comes from Homarus americanus, assembly GCF_018991925.1. Taxonomy (NCBI): domain Eukaryota; kingdom Metazoa; phylum Arthropoda; class Malacostraca; order Decapoda; family Nephropidae; genus Homarus; species Homarus americanus. The sequence goes on along the minus strand of NW_024753604.1, from coordinate 380,272 downwards.
GGGCTGAGTTTTCAAAATGGGCCAGGTACTTTATGGGGAACCTTGAACAACGTACATATTTGTGTTTTGTTATTTATCTATAAGTGACGTGATGAGCATTTTAAGCAAGTTACCGTTATTAAATGTTATATAGAAAATTTAATTATAACGTTTTCACATTTTTTTATTACGGGTTCCCATTGTTTATCTCGTGTTGCCATGATTTATCACGTGTTTCCTATTTTCTATCATGTGTTGCCATTATTAATCACGCTGCCATTATTTATCGTGTGTCTCTATTATCAGATGTCCCTATTTTTATCACGTGTTTCCATTATTTATCACGTGTTATAATTTATCACGTGTTATAATTTATCACTTGTTCCCATTATTCATCACCTGTTCCCTACTTTTTACGTATTTTTTTATGTGGTCACCTATTAATCAGTAAATGGTTTCTGTGAGCCCGCCTATTTAGACCATTTATTTCTACCCACTACCATATGCAGTACAGTAATTAATTTCCCCTCATTTTATATACAGTATTTACTTTTCCCAGAATTAGTACCGTAACTCCTTGTCTTATAACACAGTGTTCATGAAAATAACTCATAATTTTTTCTCGCGGTTTTTATTCAGCAGCAAACACTGGTAACGGCACGGGCAGTAACAACAGTGCTCGCTATGACTTGTGCGTGCATTAGACAAATTAAGATCACACACACACACCGCACAAAAATTACTTACCCCCCCTCCCCCCCTCTTAGTAATTCTGGCACTTGAAGAATTTTTTTTATGTGAGTTTTTATTTATTATCATTCACTCTTATTGGAATTTTAAGAGTAGATTCATTTTTTTTCAAGGTCGTGGAGATTCGTCTTTTGTTTACATCCGGGAAGTGGCGACGGGTGGTATAGTCTACGCTCCCTCTGTCTCTGGTGTCGGTCCCCTGTATCAAGTCACAGTCATTACCAGTCCACGAGCAAGGTAGGGATCGCCACCTTGCCTCCCTGCCGTCCTCTGGCACTACACAAAGCATTTTATCCCCTCTGGCCTTACTCCCTCCCCTTCCTGCCTTTTCCAATTACCCCTTTTCCTCCACTACCTTTGTTGAGGGCAGTTACTATACTCACTGTGTTATTACTTGGGGGAAAATTTACAGTATGTTATCTCCGTTTTGATGTCTGTTTGAATGTCCGTCTGTCTAGGATTAACTTTCTAGCTCCAACTTTTAGCTACTTTTTGTCCAACTTTCAGATTAATTTCCAGATGGTCATCTCTGAAGACTTATTGATCACAGTGAAGATCTGTAAAGATCAAGGTCACATTGCCATTGCGCCAGCTTTAAACTGTTATATTTAAGTTTTTAAATTGATTTACTAAACCGACTTACGTTGAAAGTTCCTGGAGGACTGATGAAGATTTCTCATCAAGTACCACCAAGGTGACAACCCTTCTGTCACACACACACACGTATATATAAACGCATGAGAAAACCACACAGAATTCTTCAAAACTTAGTTGACTGTATTTCCTGTACTCGTTAATAAAGACTAACCGTCCTCAACAACAGGGCTCGAAATATTTGCCAGAGATTTCTGTGTGTATCGTGTGTTATAACATTATTACAGCTTTAGTCAATAGCTCTTGCATCGCCACCAGGCTATATTTAGGACACTGTTTACTCGAGAAACATACCAGAAGTAGTGTGTAAATACGAGTGTATATATGGATAACATTTCATGTATGTCTGTGTGTGCGTACATATACACATACGCAAGTAAACACACGCACATACACACAAACACACAGATATACATACACAAAAAATATAAAGTGTCAGGTTTCCTTCCCAATTTATACTCAGATGCAGCTTAGAGCGTGAGACGATGACTCGGTTAGTAAGCGTCCGTGATGATCTAAGAGTCATTTTAACGCGTAGAACAGATTAGGGCGGGTAAAGAAACAACACACGAGGCTAGTCCCGGCAGACACACACACACACACACACACACACACACACACTCACACACTCGTTTGATCCCCAGACCAGAAACAAGACTGGAGGCTCGCTGAAGCCACAAAGGCCGGGTTACTGAGAGGTGCAGGAAATGAATAATGTTAGTAGCCAAGTACATTGTGGATTAAACTGAATTTAAACCCCTTGGAATCTTCTCGCTGAGCTCCACGTTTTAGTGAATCTCTTAAGTTTACTATGTCGTAGTTTTAGTAGCTACGACAATTTGTTGGGTCGTAGTTTTAATAGTAACGGCCGTTTGCTGTCGTTTTTGTAGCTGTGACTATCTTGTCAAACATAAGCTAATTTAAACTCTTAACTAACGTAACTGAATCTTGACTAACCTAGCCCAACTTAACCTAAAATTAACCAACCTGACCTAATCTATGACTGGCTCTAACCTAACCTAACCTAACCTAACCTAACCTAACCCAACCCAACTTAACCTAAAATTAACCAACTTGACCTAATCTATGACTGGCTCTAACCTAACCTAACTTAATCTAACTAACTCCATGCGGTACATAAACACCGAAACACTTCTGACGTAACCTAGCCAATGGTTACGGAAGACGAAGTTATTTAATTTTTTATCTACTTCCAATATATTGTAAGATGAATTCTGCTTTGATTTTAGCATCCGAATTTAGCGTAATGTTAAAATTTACTCTCGTCTACTTGTATTAGGTTAGGTTAGTTTACTTTAGGCGCGTAGTATGTGGTAACAGGTAAACCAGATAGGTCTATAGGGCCTTGTTGTGTAAGGGGAGTATAACATCAGAAGACGTATATGACAACAGTAAGAATGAGTGAATGAATGACAGCAAATGAAAGGAGAACGTGTGTGTGTGTGTTCCCGCCACTTTACATTAATAGCTGGAAACTGTTTGAAAATAAACAAAATAAGGTTTACTGTAATGGTAGGATTTAAATGGTTTCTAAGTTTAAGAGTTGGTTTAGAGAACACTTTTTAGTAGTAAATTGAGATTTTATTCGTGTGTTTCTAGTCGTTAGGGAACACAGGAGGATTCGATCCCATACAGATACGTCTCTCACGAACCTTGTAATGGCGGTCTTATTCATTACCCATTTTCACTTGTCTTCTGTTTGATATACTCAAACACGTGAAATTATGGTGAAGACTGAACAATCCTTTGTTCTAGTCCATATTGGTGTTAAGTTCTTCGTATTTTAAACTTACCCGGACATTACGTGCTTATCAATGAAGTAGCCTAGCCAGAGTAGGTGAATGATACTCTTATCAGCAATGTTTATAAACAGTTTATAACATTCCCGGTAAGTAAACTCCAACCAAACATCATTTTAGCTGAACCAACAGACGCTATGTACACAGGGGGGCAATTAGGGGATCATTTGTTGAAAAAAAAAAAGAAGTTTGGTGGAAATCGATGCACTGGTCTAAAAGGATTTGAGTTTACTAAATGTGAATAGGTGGCAACGAACGTCAAAAGAATCGATAACTATAATAGTCTGTTTATGTCGTTTTTAGACCAATAATAATAATAATAATAATAATAATAATACACGAAAATCAATTGCTTATTTTCCTCTATATTGTCGAACTTATACGCTTAAGGTCTTTAATACCCAACAACAGACGGTCTTAGAGCCATCCTGACCTTGAAAATTCCGCTATGTAAACAAACGGGCGTAGATGAAAGAGGTAGGAGAGATGCCGGTGTCCTCAAAGAATGTAAGGGTTTTATTTGAAGTTTTATTCAGTAATTGCTCGTTTAGTTTACTTTCCTCTTTAAATTACAAAGGGAAATGTTTTACCCCTATTATTGTCAAAAGGGAAGTCTGAGCCAACTTTTTTATGGGAAGGATATTTTCGTAATTCCTTTGCTCACTTTTGTTATATGTTGCCTTATGATTATTAGTGTTAAGTACAGTAGTTTAGATTTCATTGACTCAATGTTTAGTCTGTTCAAATATCTGTAAAAAATTGCTTGCATTTGGAGCCCTTTAAATAATCGACCCTATCAAGTATTCCTAACTACGTCTTGTTCTCGTAAGCCAAGGAATAGCCTAGTACTGTATAGGTCAAAGTACCAATGGTATTGTTAACTTTGATCAAAATAATGTTATATATGTCACTTTTCTTTATAATACTTAATGATATACTTCATCACTAAATCACTTATAAGACTTGGTAGTAAATTACATATGTAGTGTGGAATATACTGCACGATGCCTGCACAATGTTACCTGATAATGGGCCTGGTGTTGTTTTTGATGGGGACGAAGAATGCTTGATACACATTGCATTGTACATCACTGTGTGATTCCTACATATATGGCTTTGCATAGATGACTCCGAGAGGTCCAATTTCACGCCACTGTTATGATGTTTATTGTCCAAATTGTGTGTATTGAATTTGATAGTGGGAGTTAGCTTATTATAACATCCATACACGCCTGATTGGCAATACTGGATATGGTTATGTATTAGATCATGTAATTAATACTGGCTACAAATGTGTTAGGTTAGGTTTTTGATGGTATAGTATGTGTAGATAAAGTCTGGATGATCACATTGTCAATAAAAGATGTGTAACTCGTACAGATAATTCAAACTGTGAATAGATTAATTGCGACATGAGTAACACACAACACAACAGGCTCTACACGCATTTATATTCACACAGCTTTTGATACGTCGACTATTTACCATCATACTTACTACTCCGTTTATGCACAACTGATAAAAATCCTTCACAGTTCTAAAACACTGTCCCAAGCAGTGTAGACAAAAGCATGTGACCATGAGCGAATCTCTTATGTCACTGAATAATTTAAAATAAAAACTGGAGCGTTTATATATATATTGTATATACACTACTGCCAGCATTATCCAGACATCAATAACAATGTCAAATACAGAGAATTAACAAAGCGTCCGGAGCGTGTGGGTTGTTGTGGGCAAGTGCTGTTTGGAAGGGTGTGAGTGGGGGGGGGGGGAGCTCTGCTACATCTCCCAGTTACACCAGCGAGGGGTGTAGGGTGGGCTATAATAAGGGAAAATAAGTTATAGTGAGGAGAGAGTGACAAGATAAAAACGTGGTAGTAAAACTCTGTGCGCTAGACCCGTAGACTGTGACGTTCATCCCACTCCTCCCCAGCTCTCACTCGTCTGCCCTCCCTCCCCCCTCACGACCCAACAGAAATGAAGACAATAGACCTTAACACAAGATATTGACACTCGAAGACTTCTACTGCTCGCTACAGAGACGTGAAGATTAAAATATGGGTTGGGGTAATAATTACAAGCTCACCCTGACGAAACCTTTGTCATCCCCAAATTCTGACAGCTTACAAGACAATGTTGGTTTGTGACGCTTGACCGAACACTGATACACAAGATTTTTCTCTGATATTTCGAACTAGAATCCTTTCCTATACATGGATGAACTAGCAAATGTCTATGTCTACATCAAGATAGCGAATGTTTGACAGGTTGTAGATCTTTTGTATTTAATAACTTACAGGGTATACATAATACCTGGGGTAGTGTGTAAACGTCATCCATGTTGGGAAATACGGACGGTAGTGAGGTACGTATGTTGAAGGCTGTCCAAGCTTGTCTCCCTCCATGACGTAGAGCCTTAGATGAATCACTGAAAAAAATTACTCTCTTAGAATGTAGAGCCTTCATAGCATGTTCTTATGTATATTGACAGTACTGCTATTCTTTATTATTAGCTTGTGAAATAGACTCGCTTATCGTGTGCAACCTCAAGTTATAAACAAGAGGTGTTATGATGTCTTACAAGTAGATTAAGGTTGATCTTAGCTTGACTGATATAGTGAAGGTGTCTCTAAATCTCTGCCTGGTGTACATATACTCCTTAATTTTCAATTAATTGGAATCTAAAGTTATTACAATAAGATTTAACAAGACAGATGAAGAGAGTCATTGGACGAGATATTTCCTTGACGTGGTAACTGGTGAAGGTGGGCGAGGTAATGGAAGGTGGAGTATTTATTAGCTCTTAACTCTCTACCTGGTTTGATTTCACTCAACCAGTCTCAAGATACTGATTAGTGGTGGGCAACCTGCGGTCATGCGGTCCATCAAGGTTCAGAGTGCGGCCCGCGAGATTTCTGTTGATCGTTGGTTGTCCTTGAGTACATAATTTATTATAGAAAATGGGTTCACTTGGCGCGGCAACCAATAGTTGCCGAAATAACGTTAAATATTTATTTTTTATTACTAGGAGTTTTTTCCATACTTTGGTTTACCTTCATTGCTACTCATATAATTTGGAAATTGTGTTTTTTATATAATTAACCCAGATTTTAACTTAGCAACGGATTTACAAAAACAAAATAAATATGGCAACAGGGTGGTGGCGAGTCAGGCGTCCAAATTCCGGCAAATTCCAGATTCAATGTGCTACAGCTTAGTCTATATGTGATTGAATATTACAAATGTATTTATATATATTCTGGCTTTTGTATTTGCTTTATGATAAAAATTTTCAAGGTTGCTGCCCAATGAGATGAGGGAGGATTACTCATCTAGTCTACGAACTGACTAACTCGTGTTGCCTACCACTGTTGTGAAGTGTATTGGAGAGAAGAGGGACATAAGTAAGAAAAAAAACGAAAATAAAACGAGGCAACTAAAATATAAACGAAGAAACAAAATAAAAAAAAACGAAGAATAATGCCTAAGTACAGGATGATCGTACGTCCGGCACCGTATATCTGTACAAAACTTTCCCGGGTATAACAGTCGTATCTCATAATATTTAATTGTTGGGCTTGTGTAAATGACTAATCTTTTTACGAGCTTACAGATCATAGTTGTTGAGGCGACAGTGATAACATTATGACAACAACAAAACATAAACACAGTCAGTCAGTCAGTCAACCAGTTAGGAGAGGCAGACATAGAGCTGCCAACTCAACCAACGTAATAATTAATATTTTTCATAACTATTACTCCTAGTATCACCATGACCATACCTCCTAGTACCACAGCTACCACACCTCCTAGTACCACAGCTACCACACCTCCTAGTACCACCATGAACATACCTCCTAGTACCACAACACCTAGTACCACCACTACCACACCTAGTACCACCACTACCACACCTAGTACCACCACTACCACACAAAGTACCACCACTACCACACCTAGTACCACCACTACCACACCTAGTACCACCACTACCACACAAAGTACCACCACTACCACACAAAGTACCGCCATTACCACACCTAGTAACACCACTACCACACCTAGTACCACCACTACCACACCTAATACCACCACTACCACACAAAGTACCACCACTACCACACAAAGTACCACCACTACCACACAAATTACCGCCATTACACTAGTACCACCTCTACCCACCTCTAGTACCACCACTGCCACACCTCCTAATACCACCACTACCACACCTAGTACCACCACTACCACCTAGTACCACCACTACCACACCTAGTACCACCATTACCACCTCCTAGTACCACAACTACCACACCTCCTAGTACCACCATTACCACCTCCTAGTACCACAACTACCACCTAGTACCACCACTACCACACCTAATACCACCACTACCACACAATACCACCACTACCACACAAAAGTACCACTACCACACAAAGTACCGCCATTACCACACCTAGTAACACCACTACCACACCTAGTACCACCACTACCACACCTAGTACCACCACTACCACACTAGTACCACCACTACACACGAAGTACCACTACTACCACTCTAGTACCACCACTACCACTCCTAGTACCACCACTACCACACCTAGTACCACCACTACCACTCCTAGTACCACCACTACCACTCCTAGTACCACCTCTACCACACCTAGTACCACCTCTACCACACCTAGTACCACCACTACCACACCTAGTACCACCACTACCACTCCTAGTACACCACACACTACCACACCTAGTACCACCACTACCACACGAAGTACCACCATTACTACCCTAACACCACTACCACACGAAGTACCACCACTACCACACCTAGTACCACCACTACCACACCTAGTACCACCACTACCATACCTCCTCGTACCACCTCTACCACACCTAGTACCAACACTACCACTCCTAGTACCACCACTATCACACCTAGTACCACACCTCCTAGTACCACACCTCCTAGTACCACCTCTACCACAGCTAGTACCACCATTACCACACCTAGTACCACCACTACCATACTCCTAGTACCACCACTACCATACTCCTAGTACCACCTCTACCAATTCTAGTCCCTACCACTGCCATCTTTCAAGGCTATCGTTGCTAATCGCTACTTTTTTTTATATACTATTGGCAATTCATTCTTATTTTTAATTTGGCGAATTATGGCTTTTAGCGAATTAATTTCTCGATTTTTTCTAATTTTATTATTTTTTTTAGGGAACCAATTTTTTTTGGTGTAATTTAATCACCCAACGGAAAGTTATGTACATCTCATTTGTTTATCAGTTGTTTATCTTGTTTGTACTCTCAGTTGTTTATCTTGTTTGTACTCTCAGTTGTTTATCTTGTTTGTACTCTCAGTTGTTTATCTTGTTTTACTCTCAGTTGTTTATCTTGTTTGTACTCTCAGTTGTTTATCTTATTTGTACTCTCAGTTGTTTATCTTGTTTATACTCTCAGTTGTTTATCTTGTTTGTACTCTCAGTTGTTTATCTTATTTGTACTCTCAGTTGTTTATCTTGTTTGTACTCTCAGTTGTTTATCTTGTTTGTACTCTCAGTTGTTTATCTTATTTGTACTCTCAGTTGTTTATCTTGTTTGTACTCTCAGTTGTTTATCTTGTTTGTACTCTCAGTTGTTTATCTTGTTTATACTCTCAGTTGTTTATCTTGTTTGTACTCTCAGTTGTTTATCTTGTTTGTACTCTCAGTTGTTTATCTTGTTTGTAATCTCAGTTGTTTATCTTGTACGACTTTGTATGTTGAGGAAGTGAAGGAGGTCGAGTGCTCTATGTGTGTGTGTGTGTGTGTGTGTGTGTGTGTGTGTGTGTGTGTGTGTGTGTGTGTGTGTTTGGCGAATGGATGTGGGTTATTCTCCAAACATCCTGCCATTTGTCGCCTAAATGGTATACACATTAATTTGTCTCTGTACTCGCCAGTGTAAGAGAGAGAGAGAGAGAGAGAGAGAGAGAGAGAATTGTAAAGCTGAAAGAAGGTGAACAATTACTGAACATTTCGCTCCTTGGTAGTAGACGACGGACAGACAGACAGACAGACGGATAGGGCATCGCGTCACTGCCTCAGGGGAGCGTCTTTTGAATCGTCGCCATACACAGTTTAAGAGCGTGTAAACTATCATTCACTCACACATGACACAGCCAGTAACCGACCAGAAACGGAAACCTTTACCCGTGGTAGGTTACTAGGCGCACCTCCTACCCGCACGAACCCACGGGAATTAATGTTTTTTTTTTCATACAAAACTGTTAAGAGAGCCATCCCTAGCCCCTCCCGCTAATACATATACTAGTAATTATACACCAAGATCAAATCACGCCCGACCACACCCCCTTCCACCCGCCTCCTGAGTCTTCCCATCATAAGCTGTCGTTGGGGCGCATTCTCACGTTCCTCTGTGTGTGTGTGGCGAAGCTATTGGCGTGTTGCATCCAGTTGCTGCTGCTTCACGTATTACTGTTGCTCTTACTCCTCTTGCTGCTGTAGTGTGGGTAGTGGTAAAAAAAATAGTGATGATGTTATGTTGATGTACTCTGATGTTGTTACTCCAGATAGGAATCACATGATGTTGTTGTTGATGTATCGGGCGGCGTCTCTCGTATAACTTGAGATGTCTTCAAGATGTCGGTTGCCTTCACTCTCTCTCTCCCTTCCTGTAAGCTGTGTGATGATGGTGGTGACTTGTCTTCCGTCCCCGAGGTAGAACGCGCGCACACACACACACACACACACACACACACACACACACGCACACACATTCACATGATTTATAAAGTGAAAATTGATAAGAAAGAACAAGAATAACGTATATTTATGTCAAAAGGATGATGGTTACAACAGCGTGGAAGTACAGGTTACGTGTAACACTTCCTCCCCCATACACACACATAACCTGTACTAACCCTCGAAATTAAACTCAACACTCACAGGAAACACGTAACAACACAATGGCCCGTAAACACTGGGGAACACAACCATCAAACACAAGGAAAACAAACACGAGTGGCTAGTTGACGGCAATGAGAAATGACATAACATCCATCCACACAGACAGACAGACAGACACACACACATCCTAAAAACAAAAACAAAAAAAACAGAAAATGGCGCGAAAATTACAATATAAGAGGTGAAAAATATTAGCCGTGACGCTTAAAATGCTCACCACCAATACTTCCGCTGCTTCAAATGACCGAGATTATACGTAAATCATAGAGATATAAAACCCGGGTAATCATAGAGGTGATGGCCATAGGATTAGAGGTTTAGTTTTACCCAGAGGTATTTGCGTTGAATAGCCAATATCAGCTGGTTTAACATGGGAATATTACGTGGTTTTATTTATTTTTTTTTATTTTTTTTTTAGCTGTTGGGGTTTATTTACAAAGTAGTGTTCGTATGGTAGTGATTTATGCGCTTAAATAACTATTGGTAGCCTTTAAGCGTGTGTTATAATGTATTAGTGTGCTTAAGTAACTATTGGTAGCCTTTAAGCGTGTGTTATAATGTATTAGTGCGCTTAAATAACTATTGGTGGCCTTTAAGCGTGTGTTATAATGTATTAGTCCGCTTAAATAACTATTGGTAGCCATTAAGCGTGTGTTATAATGTATTAGTCCGCTTAAATAACTATTGGTCTTAAGCTTGTACTCTGGATTCGTAAACATTCTTAGTCATCCCCCCCTAATTTTTTTTTTAATCGTTTGAGTACAATATCAACCCAGCCTTGAGTACGACGATTTAATCCTTCGAGTAAAATGACGTAACACCTAAAGTACGATATCTTTTAACCTTTTTTTCACACACACACACACACACACACACACACACACACACACACACACACACACACACACACACACACACTACCACCAACGATAAACAGGTGTTACCCATCCCCGCTTCCTCCTGCCTCACACCCACACAAAAACCCCCTCAGGATACCAGGATATTACCTGCGATTTTTCTTCACCTGTGAGTACTAGGGGCAGGTAATTACTGTGATCAGCGGGGGGAGGGGGTGGTGGGGGTGGGGGTGGTGTCGTCAGAATGGTGTGGTCAGGAGGGGTGGTGGGGAAGGGGGATGGTGTGGTCGGAGGTGGTGGAGAGAGATGATGTGGTCAGGGGGGGGGGTGGGTTTGGGGGAGGGGAGATGGTGTGGTCAGAGGAAGGGGGTGGAGGAGGGAGAGATGGTGTAATATGGGTAGTATGTTAGGGATTGATAAGGGAATTATTAAGTACACGATAAAGGAAGCAGAATTAATTATATTATGTGTAATTAAACTATTATGAAGTAAAAAAGTCTGAGTGTTAATTTACGTAATCTGAATTCCCGTTTTTCTTTTTACTGTTAACGGTAGGACTGAAATTTGCTTTACTAGGAATATATACTGTATAGTAGTATAGCCTATGTTGTGTATTAATGGAGCAGGTTATATATTTTTGGTTATATACTTCAAAGGTAATGTGAATGAATTGTGCTGTGTTGGGTCAGGTGCTGTGTTGGGTCGTGTGCTGTGTTGGGTCGTGTGCTGTGTTGGGTCGTGTGCTGTGTTGGGTCGTGTGCTGTGTTGGGTCGTGTGCTGTGTTGGGTCGTGTGCTCTGTTGGGTCGTGTGCTGTGTTGGGTCGTGTGCTGTGTTGGGTCGTACTCACTGTGTTGGGTCGTGTGCTGTGTTGGGTCAGGTGCTGTGTTGGGTCTGCTGTGTTGGGTCGTGTGCTGTGTTGGGTCGTACTCACTGTGTTGGGTCGTGTGCTGTGTTGGGTCGTGTTAGGTCTGTGCTGTGTTGGGTCGCTGTGTTGGGTCGTACTCACTGTGTTGGGTCGTAGTCACTGTGTTGGGTCGTGTGCTGTGTTGGGTCGTACTCACTGTGTTGGGTCGTAGTCACTGTGTTGGGTCGTAGTCACTGTGTTGGGTCGTACTCACTGTGTTGGGTCTTAGTCACTGTGTTGGGTCGTATGTGTTGGGTCGTAGTCACTGTGTTGGGTCGTACTCACTGTGTTGGGTCTTACTCACTGTGTTGGGTCGTAGTCACTGTGTTGGGTCGTGTGCTGTGTTGGGTCGTACTGTGTGTGGGTCATACTCACTGTGTTAGTCGTAGTCACTGTGTTGGGTCGTAAAACTGTGTTGGGTCGTACTCACTGTGTTGGGTCGTAGTCACTGTGTTGGGTCGTAGTCACTGTGTTGGGTCACTGTGTTGGTCAGTTACTGTGTTGGGTCGTACTCACTGTTGGGTCACTGTGTTGGGTCGTAGTCACTGTGGGTCGTGTGCTGTGTTGGGTCACTCACTGTGTTGGGTCGTAGTCACTGTGTTGGGTCGTACTCACTGTGTTGGGTCGTCACTGTGTTGGGTCACACTGTGTTGGGTCGTGCTGTGTTGGGTCGTGTGTTGGGTCGTAGTCACTGTGTTGGGTCGTACTGTGTTGGGTCGTACTGTCGTGTTGGGTCGTAGTCACTGTGTTGGGTCGTGTGCTGTGTTGGGTCGTACTCACTGTGTGTGGGTCGTAGTCACTGTGTTGGGTCGTACTCACTGTGTTGGGTCGTAGTCACTGTGTTGGGTCGTACACACTGTGTTGGGTCGTTGTGTTGGGTCGTAGTCACTGTGTTGGGTCGTACTCACTGTGTTGGGTCGTACTCACTGTGTTGGGTCGTACTCACTGTGTTGGGTCGTACTCACTGTGTTGGGTCGTACTCACTGTGTTGGGTCGTACTCACTGTGTTGGGTCGTGTGCTGTGTTGGGTTGTACTCACTGTGTTGGGTCGTAGTCACTGTGTTGGGTCACTCACTGTGTTGGGTCGTAGTCACTGTGTTGGGTCGTACTCACTGTGTTGGGTCACTCACTGTGTTGGGTCGTAGTCACTGTGTTGGGTCGTACTCACTGTGTTGGGTCGTACTCACTGTGTTGGGTCGTGTGCTGTGTTAAGCCGCTTTGCATGTTTATTTGTCAGTTTGCGTCTCATCGGTTGGCTGGTCGATTCCTTGAGTGGTTGGCAGGCAGACTGAATAACTGGCTGCCTGACTCCCCGACTATTTGCCTGACTGGTTGGCTAGATGTCTGGCTGAACACAACAGGACCAGGCTGGCTACAACAGTGCCTGACTGGCTACAACAGGACTTGGCTGGCTACAACAGGACCTGGCTAACAACAGGACCAGGCTGGCTACAACAGGACTTGGCTGGCTACAACAGGACCTGGCTAGTTACAACAGGACCTGGCTGGCTAATAGGGACCTGGCTAGCTACAACAGGACCTGGCTGACTACAACAGGACCTGGCTGGCTACATAGGGACCTGGCTAGCTACAACAGGACCTGGCTGACTACAACAGGACCTGGCTGGCTGAGCACCAAATGGTTATATTTACTGGTATTGTCCGGCCGCCCTCAGCGAGACTTTCCCATTTTTAATAAAACTTGCACAAAGACGCTATTAAGATTTATTGTGTGATCCTCCTCTCTCCCTCCTCCTCCCTCTCCCTTCCCTACCTCCCTCCCTCCCACCCTCTCTCCCTTCCTCCCTCCTCAGCCACCCCTCTCCTCCCTCCCTCCCTTCCTCCCTCCTCCTCATCCACCCTCCTCCCTCCTTCTTTTCTTCTCTCTCCCTCCTTCCTATCTCTCCCTCCTCATCCACCTTCTCCTTCCCTCCCTCCCACCCTCCCCACTTCCCGCCGTCCTCCCTCCCTCCCTTCCTTTCATTTACCCCTTCTCCTCCCTCCTCCTTCCACTCTTTCTCTCCCATCCACCCCCCCAGTCTCCTGTTTCTCTCACCTAGTGCCCCCTCTCTACCTCCTGTTACCCACCCTCTCCTTCCCTCTCTTTCTCCCATCCTCCATCCCACCCCACTCAGTCTCCATTCCACTTCCCCATCATGCCACGCCACGCTGGAGTTAGCCTGGAGGTGGAGGTGTAGCCTGGAGGTAGAGGTGTAGCCTGGAGGTGGAGGTGTAGCCGGAGGTGGAGGTGTAGCCCGGAGGTGGAGGTGTAGCCAGGAGGTAGATGTGTAGCCTGGAGGTGGAGGTGTAGCCCAGAGGTGGAGGTGTAGCCGGAGGTGGAGGTGTAGCCAGGAGGTAGATGTGTAGCCTGGAGGTGGAGGTGTAGCCTGGAGGTGTAGGTGTAGCCTGGACTATAGGGGAGCTAATCTTCATGTGATATAAAGTACTTATAAACAAACTATATAATGTACATGAATAAATCTTGACCGGCTTGATATTTCCCTTTATACGATACAACATTTACTATACAGTGAAACCTCCATTTAGCGGACTTATTTAACGGACTACACGAAGAACAAAGTCCGTTATACAAGGGTCTATTTGAAAAGAAACTCCATCTAAGGAACTATAGAGGTGAAAGTCCGTTATATCTTTGTAACCTCTCGAACTAACGGATTATATGGAGAAAGAAGTCCGGTATATGGAGGTTTCACTATAGGCATCGCAGTATATATTTTAGCTTCGTCAGTCAGCTCTATGGATGCTTCTCCCGACCCCAGCTCCATTTACAACAGTTCTCGTTGCGCCCTCCCCCGACTCAGGCTCTACGCTATAATATATTCAGTTTATATATATTATAGGTTCTTATATAATTCAATGAGCACTAAGTGATTTTTTTATATATTTCATAGATTAATATAGAAAGAATAGTTAACTACTACTACTTCTGGCCTCCAACCTCCCTTACTACTACTACTACTGCTGCTACTACTAATACTACAACAACAATAACAACTGCTACTACTATTACTACAAATACTACTAATAATAATAATAACAAAAACAACTATTAACAACATTTAACATCAGACAGAGTGACCTAATACGAGGATATTCATAACAGTTAAATAAAAACTAACATATATTTTTATCATAAATATTAACCACTTGTCAAATATCAGGACATTGTGAACAGCGATCACCAATATTTGTGGTGATCTGTTAGGTACATAGTCAGGCTTCCCACGATGACCTAGCTGTTGAAATATGTTGGGTTTGAGTATGTGGTGTATGTTGGGTTAGAGTATGTGGTGTGGCTTGCAATATGTTGGGTAGATTGTGTGATATGTTTGTGTAGAATATGTGGTATAACTGTTACAATATGTTGGGTAGTATGTGGCATATGTTGGGTTAGAGTATGTGGTATAACTATTGGAATATGCTAGTCTCTTAACCTATAGCATATTACTAGGCTCCTTAGGGGACCAATCAGTGAGGTTTAAAACGATGTTAACAAACACAGCGTTGCCACATCTCTAAAACGCCCCAGATACTGTACCAGGTATTAGTGCAAGCAACTGATACATTGGAAATTGTGTACCTGTATGGTCTTATATATTTGTACACTGTATATACCTGTGTTGTCTGTATACATGCTTAACTGTATAACCTGTAATGTCTTGATACATGCTGAATTAATTGTATACATTCTTGACGATTTTACTGGATATCTTGTTGTTCTTCTTCTATTATTATTATTATTATTATTATTATTACAGTGTAATATTATTATTATTATTATTATTAGAGAGTTACATTAATAGCAAATTGCCTCAGTAATTTTTAAATCCTCCTTGCGTTACAATTATATCTCGATCAGTGCGCAAATCGTGACTCATTTCTCTTTGTGTTGTCCAGAAATTATGAAGGTAGTGCCGTTGAGGCCTAGTGAGACAACAACAGCACGGTACACGGCCAGGGCTCAGCGTGACTACCTGTGTTTCATTTAGCGTGTGGGGGGGAGTTCGCTTTGAAAGAGGGCGTCGGGTAGAGGGAGGGAGATGGGTGTGTCTGGGAGGGAAAGGAGGGTATCTGGGAGGAGGAGGTGCCAGGGAGGGAGGGAAGTATCTGGGAGGGGAAGGGAGGTCTGGGAGGGGAGGGTTTGCCAGGGAGGGAGGGAAGTGTCTGGGAGGGAAGGGAGGTGTCTGGGAGGGGAAGGGTGTGTCTGGGAGGGAAGGAGTGCCAGGGAGGGAGGGGTGTGCCAAGGGGGAGGGGAGGTGTCTGGGAGGGAAGAGAGGCCTGGGAGGGGAAGAGAGGGTATCTGGGAGGAAGGGAGGGTGTCTGGGAGGGGAAGGGTGTGCCAGGGAGGAGGGGTGCCAAGGAGGGAGGGAAGGGGGATTTGCTGGTGGCTGGGCTTCTGTTGATAGTTATAACTTAGCTCTACTGTATAGGACTCGACCGTGACTTGTTTTCTTTTTTATCAATTCGGTTTTTTGGGGGGAGGGGTGGAGGAAAGAGGGGGGGGGAAGAGGGTAGAGGGGATGAGGTGGGGTGGGGAAAGAGGGGACATACACACCCATACCCCGGTGGAGGAGACTGCCTGTGTGGTGGTGTGTGTATCGATAGTTAGGTTAGGTTACTGTCCTGATGGTTAGGTTAGGTTAGGTCAGTTCAGGTTAGGTTGAGTTAAGTTAAGTTATTGTCCTGGATGGTTAGGTTAGGGTCAGTTCAGGTTAGGTTAGGTGGAGTTACTGTCCTGGATGGTTGGGTTAGGTCAGTTCAGGTTAGGGTTAGGTTAGGTTACTGTCCATGAGATAGTTAGGTCAGTTCAGGTTAGGGGTTAGGTCAGTTCAGGTTAGGTTAGGTTAAGTTACTGTCCTGATGGTTAGGTTAGGTCAGTTCAGGTTAGGTTAGGTGAGGTTACTGTCCTGGATGGTTAGGTTAGGTCAGTTCAGGTTAGGTTAAGTTAAGTTACTGTCCTGGATGGTTAGGTTAGGTCTGTTCAGGTTAGGTTAAGTTACTGTCCTGGATGGTTAGGTTAGGTCAGTTCAGGTTAGGTTAGGTTAAGTTACTGTCCTGGATGGTTAGGTTAGGTCAGTTCAGGTTAGGTTAGGTTAGGTTACTGTCCTGGATGGTTAGGTTAGGTCAGTTCAGGTTAGGTTAGGTTACTGTCCTGGATGGTTAGGTCAGGTCAGTTCAGGTTAGGTTAGGTTAGGTCACTGCCGTTGGCGGTGCTACAAGACCAATGAATAAGACAATACCAGATTCGACGTTTTAACGCAGGATTTTTAAGGCCAGCGTTTAATTTTGTCTGATTTAACCAACACTGGACGTCTATCACAGCAAATAATAATATCATGATTTACAGACCTGGGAATGACTGACTACAAAATTAACTTGGTCACCTGGGATAAAAATGTCTTTGAAATGATTAATTGATATGACATGTGAGTTCATTTAAAGAGGCATTATTTCATGTGCACGTATTTCCTAACCTGACCTGACCTGACCTATCGTAACCTAACCTAACCTGACTTGACCTTACATGACCTAACCTAACCTAACCTGACCTGACCTAACCTAACCTAACCTGACATGACCTGACCTGACCTATCGTAACCTAACCTAACCCGAACTGACCTAACTTAACCTAAGTAATTGTATTATGAAAAATAAATACAAAATTAATAAATAGGTTGATAATTAAACAAATAATACAATAAAATAATAGATAGATAGATAGATAGATAGATAGATAGATAAAACTGAAAAAATAAATAAAAAAAATGTAAAAAACAAATGTGTGGAAGATCTAATATGTATTTACTAACACCTTGTGACATATTGTTAATCCAGATGATACTAACTAAATCTGATAACATACTGTACTTTCCTTGAGTTAATGTACTGTAGAGGATATATTATACTGTATGCAGATAAGACCCGCTCAGCCTCCCACTTACCTCTGGCATGTGTGTTGTTGTTGTTGTTGTTGTTTGTTTATTATTGTTTGTTGTTGTTGTTGTTGTTGTTGTTGGAGTTTGTTGTTGTTGTTGTTGTTGTTGTTGGAGTTTGTTGTTGTTGTTGTTGTTTGTTTGTTTATTATTGTTTGTGATTGTTGTTGTTGTTGGAGTTTGTTGTTTTTGTTGTTGTTGTTGTTTTGTTTTATTATTGTTTGTTATTGTTGTTGTTGTTGTTGTTTGTTGTTTTTGTTGTTATTGTTGTTTGTTTATTATTGTTTGTTATTGCTGTTGTTGTTGTTGTTTGTTGTTTATTGTTGTTGTTGGAGTTTGTTGTTTTTGTTGTTGTTTGTTTATTATTGTTTGTTATTGTTGTTGTTGTTGTTGTAGTTTGTTGTTTTTGTTGTTGTTGTTTGTTTATTATTGTTTGTGATTGTTGTTTTGTTATTTGAGTTTGTTGTTTTTGTTGTTGTTGTTGTTTGTTTATTATTGTTTGTTATTGTTGTTGTTGTTGTTGGAGTTTGTTGTTTTTGTTGTTATTGTTGTTTTGTTTATTATTGTTTTATTGCTGTTGTTGTTGTTGTTTGTTGTTTATTGTTGTTGTTGGAGTTTGTTGTTTTTGTTGTTGTTTGTTTATTATTGTTTGTTATTGTTGTTGTTGTTTTTGTAGTTTGTTGTGTTTTTGTTGTTGTTGTTTGTTTATTATTTTTTGTTATTATTTGTTGTTGTTGTTGTTGTTGTAGTTTGTTGTTTTTGTTGTTGTTGTTTGTTTATTATTGTTTGTTATTGTTGTTGTTGTTGTTGTTGTTGTTGTTGTAGTTGTTTGTTTATTGTTGTTTGTTATTATTGTTGTTTTTTTGTTGTCTTTGCAGTAAAATACCCGATAATCTAAAGGATCAAGTGATTTGATTTAAGTATTTCTCACTACCATTTTCCTGTAGATGGTGACAAGAGTGTGGTATGGTTGTAGTGTGGTGTGGTTGTGGTGTAGTGTAGTGTGGTATGGTTGTGGTGTGGTTGTAGTGTGGTGTGGTTGTGTGAGTGTAGTTGGGTATGGTTGTAGTGTGGTTGTAGTGTGGTGTGGTTGTGGTGTAGTGTAGTGTGGTATGGTTGTGGTGTGGTTTGTGGTGTAGTGTAGTGTGGTTGTGGTGTGGTGTAGTGTAGTGTGGTTGTGGTGTGGTGTGGTGTAGTGTGGTATGGTTGTGGTGTGGTGTGGTTTGTGGTGTATGTGGTGTGGTGTGGTTGGTGTAGTGTAGTGTGGTATGGTTGTGGTATAGTGTAGTGTGGTATGGTTGTGGTGTAGTGTAGTGTGGTTGTGGTGTGGTGTAGTGTAGTGTGGTATGGTTGTGGTATAGTGTAGTGTGGTATGGTTGTGGTGTGGTGTGGTTGTGGTGTAGTGTAGTGTGGTTGTGATGTGGTTGTAGTGTGGTATGGTTGTGGTATAGTGTAGTATGGTTGGTTGTGGTGTGGTGTGGTGTAGTGTAGTGTGGTATGGTTGTGGTATGGTTGTAGTGTGGTTGTAGTGTGGTATGGTTGTATAGTGTGGTTGTAGTGTGGTATGGTTGTGGTTGTAGTGTGGTATGGTTGTAGTGTGGTATGGTTGTAGTGTGGTATGGTTTGTAGTGTGGTTTGTGGTGTGGTGGTTTGTAGTGTGGTATGGTTGTAGTTTGGTATGGTTGTAGTGTGGTATGGTTGTAGTGTGGTATGGTTTGTAGTGTGGTATGGTTGTGGTGTGGTATGGTTTGGTGGTATGGTTGTGGTGTGGTATGGTTTGTAGTGTGGTTGTAGTTTGGAGCTTAATGAGTCTCAGGTGATGAGGAGGTTTGTGTCAATAATTGTTTCTCATTGCCAACATTGATCTTCTCCTCTCTCTCTCCCCTCTCTCTCTCTCTCTCTCTCTCTCTCTCTCTCTCTCTCTCTCCTCGTTATAAAGTGACTAATGATATCATTGAGGTAAATGTGATATCTTTCTCATCTTATTATATTGACATTCTGATTGTTCTCACTGTTACATTATGACTGAAAACATCTCACTAGGGGACGACAGATAATCAACCCCTTAATATTTACCACATTAACTCTGGTTGTAAGTAGAGAGAGTTCCGTTTCTCTCGTTCATTTTCTTATTCTCTCTCTCTCTCTCTCTCTCTCTCTCTCCTCTCCTCTCTCTCTCTCTCTCTCTCTCCTCTCTCCTCTCTCTCTCTCTCTCTCTCTCACTTTTCACCCTTTCTCTTCTCACATTTTCTCCTCTCTCTCTCTCCTCTCTCTCTCCTCTCCTCCTCTCTCCTGGGTGTTTCGCCGCGGTATCACCCGCTAGCGCTGAGAGTATCATCGCAGCGCTGAAGTATCACCCGCCAGCGCTTGAGTATCACCCGCCGCTTGAGTATCACCGCCAGCGCTGAGTATCACCCCGCCAGCTGGTATCACCCGCCAGCGCTGAAGTATCACCCGCCAGCGCTGAGAGTATCACCCCGCTGCGCTGAGAAGTATCACCTCGTTCTTCGACTACGTTTCTCTCTTTGTTCAGCTAACAAACTCTCCACTGGTAGTCTCAGTAGCCTCCAGTGATGGCGTCAACGCAGAAGACCTCCACCATTGGTAGTCTCGGCACCTCCAGAGTCGAACTAGCCTCCAGGGTAGTATTGGCCTGTAACTCCCTTCCAGTGGTAGACTCGGCGCCTGTTAGTCTTGACCTCATAACTGGTAGTCTTGACCTCATAACTGGTAGTCTTGACCTCATAGCTTGGTCTTGACCCCCTAATTGGTAGTCTTCACCACTGGTAGCCTCGATCCACCACTGGTAGCCCCGACACCACACTGTGGCCCGACCCACCACTAGTAGCCTCGACCCACCATTAGTAGCACCAACCACCACCCTCACCACTAGTACCCCCACCCTGCCGCCCACCACTGGTAGCCTCGACCCACCACTAGTAGCCTCACCCACCACTAGTAGCCTGACCCACCGCAAGTAGCACCGCCCACCATGGTAGCCTCAACCACCACTGTAGCCCCACCCACCACTAGTAGCCTCCAGCCCACCACTAGTAGCCTCGACCCCCAACCCAACCCCACCTGGTAGCCTCACCCACCACTGGGCTCGACCCACCACTAGTAGCCCCGACCCACCACTAGTAGCCCCGACCCTTCAAACAACAACAATTTGCGTCAAGTACAGCCGAGGAAGGGGCAGAGAGGGGTGGGTGGAATAGCTCCTCGCTCTACCTGAACTAAGAGAGAGAGCTCTATATACACCAGAGCTCCAGAAGAGACAAGTTTTCTCTGGCGCCCTAAAGCTTTCTTCCGAGTCGTCGTCCACTGTGGGTCTTAATATTTGACTATAGATTGTTTATTTGTCTCCGTGTTGCTGCGAGGAATACTTCAAGTAGGTGATGCCAATTGTGTACGTCAACTATTCCTACACACCCAGCCAGCGTCTCTGTCCCTCCCTCCCTCTGACCCCTTTCATCCCCCCCACCCCCCACCAACCCCCCGCCCGTGTGTCCTGTCCCGGAAAATACTGCGAGAGCAAGACAAATAACTACACTGGCTTGAATATAAGCAAGTCCAAAATATCTTGGCGAAGCGCTCCCAGAAAATAGCCAATAGTGCGCCAGATAGCCAGCCTCCCTCCCCCCATCCCCCTCCCCCTCCCCGTTGAAGGTCCTGGGCGCGAGCATTGTGTTTGGTCTGGCCCGCGGCGGTGGTGGCGACGGCTATGTTATGGCGGCAAACACTCCCGCGACGGGCTATGGCGGAGACCCCTGATTGTGTCAACACCCGCTCCTCCAGTCGCATAGAGGCTAACATGCCAGCGTTGACATATTTTACTCGCCAGTTACAATTTACCTTCTCGTGAATATTTTACGTTAATCTGAGAGAAGTGAAGGCAACAGGTGGACCGTGGATTGGAGGAGGAGAGTGGAGACTGTGTTGGAGGAGTGAGGGAGGTAAGGTGGGAGGGAGGAAGGTTTAAGGGTGTTGACAAGCATGACACCCAACATGTCCTTCTCTAATACCTCAACTATTGGCCAGCCATCTTGTATACCACCGTCACCCCTGCACTTGACTCACCATCTCAAGCACTTCACAAACATCATCACATCAGCTCGAGGAAAGAAATTCAGCTTTTATTTTTATTTATTTTTTCTGACCCTCACGTTTAAAAACAAAAACAAAACAAAAGAGAAGTATTGTTAAAAAATCTCGTGTTTGAAGAGATATAACATACATAAGACTTGAGTTACCGTTTTTGTTGATTTACGTTTTTGTTATAGTTTCCCATCTAAAGAGAAAATGGGTAAGAATAAAAGAAAATGGTGAGTCGATTGGCGAGATTTAATCCTGTATTTAATAGATAAGGGATCACCTGAAGATTGACCTCCCCCCCCCCCCACTCCCATATACAGTTTATTTCACCTGAAGATAAACCACCCTAATGCAGTCTGGGGGTTGGGTTAGGTTAAGTTAGGTTACGTTAAATTAGGTTAAGATAAGTTTGTGTTAGGTTAGGTTAAGTTAGGTTAGTGTTAGGTTAAGTTAGACTGACAAACTGACTGAATGACTAACTCACTGAATGGCTGACTGATTCACTGACTGAGAGAACTGCACCTAACCTGACCTAACCTAACCTAACGCAACTTAACACCAATTTTTTTGTCGTCAATTTCCTGGACTTTGACTTATTCAATTTTGTTTACTTAAAATTTCCTAAATATTTATAGATTGTAAGGATAACCATAGATAAATATTATACCTATTTCCACAGTCCTATTTCCTACCTATTTCCACAATCGATTTCATCCCTATTTCAACACATTATTTATATACCTATTTCAACAGACTAATTTGATATCTATTTCCATACTCCCATTTTGATTTCCATTTTCGCGATCAAATTTATCCCTATTTGAAATGCCCTATTTTGTACCTATTTCCGTAGTTATTGATTTAGTACATAATTTCAACATGGATACCTATTTTCATGGTGTAATTTAATACCTATTGGCCTATTGCAAGGAGAATAGGTTGCCATACTGTGGTGTGTAAGGGCTGAAGGGTGTGGCTGGTGTGTGGTGGGGAAGGTGTATGGTGTGGTGGGGATGGGAGGTGTGGTGTTAGATGGAGGAGAGGAGGAGGAAGATAGGAGGGGGGGAGGTTGAGTAGGAGGAGGAGGGGTGAAGAGGAGAAGGATAAGGAGAGGATGAAAGTTGGGAGGAAGGAAGGGAAGGAGGAGACATGGGGAGGGAAAGGAGGATGATGTATGGGAAGGAGGTATGGAGGAAAGGGGGGAAGAGGAAGGAAGGGGGAAAGGGAAAGGAAGGAGGGAGGGAAGAAGAGGGAGGGGGGTCAGCTTGTTAGCGAGCCCCTGACCGGTAATGACATAATACGGGCGTCATAAACTCCGCTTAATTACGGTTATTACGCGCAGGATATTTTGTAAGGCTCCAATATATCACGCCGGGCGACCAACTTTTATTCCTGTGGCTGACTTAGTGAAAGGTGGAGGGGTGAGAAGAAAGTAAGGGAGGGGTGTGGAGGGGTGAGAAGAAAGTAAGGGAGGGGTGTGGAGGGAGTGGAGGGTGAGAAAAATGAGGAAGGGAGTGGAGGGGTGGAAAAATGTAAGGGAGGGGTGAAGGGTAGGACGGAGGGAGGGGTGAGAAAGTGTATGAGGGGTGGGAGGTAGAGGGGTTAAAGTAGAGGGGCAGGGAAGGAGTGGTGAAGCAAGAAGAAATATAATGGAGGATGTGGAGGAGTATATAAGAATGGAGGAGAGAAGAGGTGGAGGGGTTAGGGAATGAAGGGAGGGGGGGTGATGGAGGTGTGAGTGTTAAAAAAAATTCAACTAAAAATTGTCCTGAAATGTGATGGGAGTTAATAGTCCATATATATATATATATTTATTTCACTCTCTTAAAACACTATACAAATACCCATTAGGTCTTAATTACCTTGATGACCAGGTGGATAGGACGCTGTAACACGTGATCAGCGGCCAATCAGTAAACAGTAGGCGGGACACAGTAGTCTAACCTAACCCCTCCAACCTTAACCTAACCTGTCACCAACCTCAACTAACCTAACCAAACCTAACCTAACCTACCAACCTAACGTAACCAAACCCAGACAACCCCTAACCTAACCTAACAACCTAAAAATCTCACCCTTCTAACTACGTAACCAAACCTAACGTAACCAAACCTAACGTAACTTCGCTTCTAACCTAACGTACCAAACCTAACGTAACCTAACCTAACAAAAAACATAACCCTACCATTACCGTATTTTATTTTTCTCCTATTAAGGTTGGGTTGATTAGGTTATTTAGGTCAGGTTGGGTTAGGTTAAACAAGTCAGGTTGAGTTGGAGTTGGATTAAATAAATCGGTTGGGTTAGATTAGATTAAATTAGGTCAGGTGGGTTGGTTGAATAAGTCAGTTTGCGTTAGGTTAGGTTAAATAGGTCAGGTTGGGTTAGATTAGGTTAAATTAGGTCAGGTTGGGTTAGTAGGTTAAATTAGGTCAGTTGGTTGATTAGGTAGGCTGGGTTAGATTAGGTTAAATTAGGTCAGGTTGGGTTAGGTTAGGTTAAATTAGGTCAGTTTGGGTTAGGTTAGGTTAAATTAGGTCAGGTTGGGTTGAGTTAGGTTTCAGGTCAGAGGATTAGTGAGCCGTAGAGAGTCAAGACGATAATGATATAAGTATGACCCGTGCTTGATGGTGGTAGTCAGTGCGCCTCAGTCTGGGCACTAGAGAGGGTCAGTCTGGTCTGGTTCTCCTTCCCGCCGTCCACGCAGGCACTCAGGACCTACTACACCGTTTGCTAATGACAACCTCTTCTCTTCTCCCCTTTCTTCCTTCTCCCCTCTTCATTTTCCCTTCCCCTCTCCCCTTTTTCATATCCTCTCCTTCCCCCTCCCTTCCCTTCCCCCTCCTCCAAAACACCCTCTTTATGGTTGTCTCAGTGTGTCAAGCCTTGGTATTTTGTGAAAAGGCTTTGATCTCGACTCCCTCAAACTCTCTCTCTCTCTCACACACACACACACACACACACTGGGGTTCCCTCTCTCTCTCTCTCTCAGGAGGTAGAGGAGGAGGGGGCCTCGTCGCTCGATGGCCAAAACTAATATTTTGGATATATGAAAGGCCCCGACCATCGACTACCAGAATTATAGAAAGACTTTTTTAGGGTCTTTTTGTCATTAAGATGTCTCGGGTGTGTGATGTGTGTTGGAGTGTTGGAGGTGTGGTGTGGTGTGGTATGTTGGAGTGTGTGTTGAGAGGTGTGTGTTAGTGGTGTGTTATGTTGGAGGTGTTTTGATGTGTATGTGGAGGTGTGTGTTGGTGGTGTGGTATGTTGGAGGTGTTGTTGTGATGGTGGTATATTTGGAGGTGTGTGTGTTGGTGGTGTGGTATGTTGGAGGTGTGTTGGAGGTGTGGTATGTTGGGTGTTGGAGGTGTGGTGTGTTGGGTGTGGTGTGTTGGAGGTTGGTAGTGTGTTGGAGGATTGTTGTAGTATGTTGCAGGTTGGTGGTGTGGTGTGTTGGAGGTGTGGTGGAGGTTGGTAGTGTGTTGGAGATGTTGTAGTATGTTGCAGGTTGGTGGTGTGGTGTGTTGAAGAAGTATTGGAAGTATGTTGTTGTGCTGAAGGTATGGTGTTTTGGATGTGTTGGAGGTATGTTGTGTTGGAGAAGTGTTGGAGGTGTGTGTTGGAGGTGTGTTATTAATTACATCTGTATTGCCTATCACCCTTTCACCTCTCTCCACCTCCTTACCTCTTCACCCCCCCCCTTCCCCCTCTCTCCCTCCCCTTCACTTCCCCTTCACCTCCCCTTCCTTCCCCCTCCTCCCCTCTTTCACTACCTCCCCTTCCCCCACAACCTCCACTACCTTCTGCTCCCCTTCCCTCCTTCCTCCACCTCCTCCTCCCTTCTCATCCCCTCCCCTACCTCTAATGACGGTGGTAGCTGTTAACCTTAGTAGCTGTGTTAACTACCCTCGTTACTCCCTTGTTCCGCTCTTGCATTAAGCGCCCAATAGTTTTCATTGCGTCTTAATTGTCGAGGTTTTTTCTCTGTAAAACTGGGTTACTATTTTTAATTTTTTTTCATTTTTTTCTTGTAAACCAGATTTATTTAAGCGGATTTTTGTTCTTGTAAACCAGATTTTTGGGGGGTTCAGGGATTTTGTTCTTAAAACGATTTTTGCAATGCGGATTTTTTAAAAAGTGGATTTTTGTTCTTGTAAAGGATTTTTTTTTTTGGGGTCAGTTTTTTTTATTTATTCCCATTCACGTATAAAAATCGGTGTACATAGGATTATCTTCGTGTGTACGTTCGTCTGTCTGTGTGTATGTATGTTGCCTAAGTAATGACATCCTGGCAACATGAAGTCAATTAAGCTTGGATCACACCTCGCTTGACCTGACTGATGGAAGCAGCTTTTTATCACTCGAAGGTTTTATTCATTTATCAATTTTCCCTTAACAATTCTAGGTCATTCTTCCTTACCTAACCTCCTTGTTACAGGTCAGAATATAGAGGCGTCCATACCCCCCCCTCCGCTAAGGCAAGTCTATTATATAACTTGTATTAATTATTGAAATAGTGCTTTTACTAATGTGTTTTTAAATACCAGTTGTGTTGATGGGTTTTATTTCATTATCATGCTTTTGTTAATTTGACCTTTTGTTGTCTTTTTTTTCTCTATTATATAACTCGTATTTATTACTGAAATATAGCTTTTACTAATGTGTTTTTAAATATCTGTTATGTTGAAGTTTTTTGTTTTTAATTTCATTGTCATAGTTGTGTTAATTTGACGTTTTTCTTGTCAGTTCTTTTACTCTGGAAATATTTGTGTGTGGAGAGAGTAGTGCATCCACGCGTGTTTGTGTACATTCAAATCATCATGTTTATGTCCTGTGTGTGTGTGTGTGCGTGAGTCCTTCCTTCCCCATGTAACATTCTCCCGTACTTCTTTCTCTCTTCTTTCCCTCCTTCTTTCTTCTTCCCCATCCTTCACCTTTCTCTTTTTCCTTCCTTCTTCCCCCCTCTTCTTTCTCTCCTCCTCTTCCTCCTTCTCCCTTCCTTCCCTCTTCTTCACCCCTCCTTCTCCCCTCCTCCAATTCCTCCTCTTCCTCGTCTCCCTTCCTCTTCCTCCTTAAAGCACATAATTAGACTGATCATCACATATAGATGGATAATTCGGTATGGGGAAGCGCTTGTATGATGTGAGGGGTGGTGATGGTGAGGGGTGGTGATGGTGGTGGTGATGGTGAGGTGGTGATGGTGGTGGTGAGGTGGTGATGGTGAGGGTGGTGATGGTGAAGGTGGTGATGGTGAAGGTGGTGATGGTGAGGACGATAATGGTGAGGGTGGTGATGGTGAGGTGGTGATGTGAGGGGTGATGGTGAGGGGTGGTGATGGTGAGGGGTGAGGTGATGGTGAGGCTAGCAGCCTACTTCCCTAGGTATTATATCAAATCAAATCAACCTTTATTAACTAGAATAAGCCATCAACCCCCCTCCTCCCCCCCCCACACTTCTATTAACGAGAGACAAGACTTGAAATTGACTGATTGATTTGGTCATGGGAGAGTTGAGTCACAATGCCATTCTGACCTTCACGGTGACCTTTCCTAATGACCAGTTTAAGATGACCTCGTGTCCTCTCCCTCTTGAAAGGTCTTGTTTTTTGTGTGTGTGTTTGGTATCGGTGTGGTTGTTGTTGTTATTGTTTGTGTTGTGGTTGTTGATGTTGTGGTTATTGTTGTTCGGTTATTGATGTGATTGATGGTGTGTGTTTGTTTTGTTTTGTTTCTGGTGTTTGTTTGTTTTTTGTATTGGGTTGACTGACTGACTGACTCACTGACTGTTTAACTGATTCTCTCTCTCAAATATTTTCTTATTAATGATGTGGGAAATTGAGGTCGATGGAGTGTTTTATAATCTCTCTCTCTCTCTCTCTCTCTCTCTCTCTCTCTCTCTCTCTCTCTCTCTCTCTCTCTCTCTCTCTCTCTCTCTCTCTCTCTTCTCTTTCTTCTGTTTGTCTGTCTGTCTCGCTCTTTCTTTTCTCTTTCTGTGTGTGTGTGTGTGTGTGTGTGTGTGTGTGTGTGTGTGTGTGTGTGTGTGTGTGTGTTCTGTGTGTGTGTGTGTGTGTGTGTGTGTGTGTGTGTGTGTGTGTGTGTGTGTGTGTGTGTGTGTGTGGTGTGTCAAGACCTTGGGAGATACAATATAGTCACCATAGACTCAATCCACATTAGATATCATTAGTTATTCTGACTGATGCTTAAATGCTCAAATACTATTAGTTATTTTCTTATGTAGAGTTCATGGCTGCCCTTGTCACAGTGTAGAGGGCAGGTTTACAGGTTAGGTCAGGCAGATGTACAGGTAGGTTAGGTTAATGTTAGGTCAGGTTAGGTTAATGTTAGGTTAAGTTAATATTAGGTTAGGTTAGTTCAGGTTTGGTTAATGTTAGGTCAGGTTAGGTTAATGTTAGGTTAAGTTAATATTAGGTTAGGTTAGGTTAGGTTGTTATGTTAGGTCAGGTTAGGTTAATGTTAGGTTAAGTTAATATTAGGTTAGGTTAATGTTAGGTCAGGTTAGGTTAATGTTAGGTTAAGTTAATATTAGGTTAGGTTCATGTTAGGTCAGGTTAGGTTAATTTAGGTCAGGTAGGTTAATGTTGTAGTTAATGTTGATAAGTTATTAGGTTAGGTTAATGTTATGTTAGGTCAGGTTAGGTTAATGTTAGGATAAGTTAATATTAGGTTAGTATGTCGTTAGGTTAATGTTAGGTCAGGTTAGGTTAATGTTAGGTCAATTAGGTTAATGTTAGTCAGGTTAGGTTAATGTAGGTTAGGTTAAGTTAATATTAGGTTAGGTTAATGTTAGGTCAGGTTAGGTTAATGTTAGGATAAGTTAATATTAGGTTAGGTTAATGTTAGGTCAGGTTAGGTTAATGTTAGGTCAGGTTAGGTTAATGTTAGGTCAGGTTAGGTTAATGTTAGGTTAAGTTAATATTACGTTAGGTTAATGTTAGGTCAGATTAGGTTAATGTTAGGTCAGGTTAGGTTAATGTTAGATAAGTTAATATTAGGTTAGGTTAATGTTAGGTCAGGTTAGGTTAATGTTAGGATAAGAATTAGGTTGGTTAATGTTAGGTCAGGTTAGGTTAATGTTAGGTCAGGTTAGGTTAATGTTAGGTCAGGTTAGGTTAATGTTAGGTCAGGTTAGGTTAATGTTAGGATAAGTTAATATTAGGTTAGAATGTTTGGTCAGGTTAGGTTAATGTTAGGTCAGGTTAGGTTAATGTTAGGATAGTTAATATTAGGTTAGGTTAATGTTGGTCAGGTTAGGTTAATGTTAGGTCAGGTTAGGTTAATGTTAGGTCGTTGGGTTAATGTTAGGTTAGGTTAAGTTAATATTAGGTTAGGTTAGGTTAGTGACCTCTCCCAACACATGGCAGTACAGTAGCGGGTATGATGTGTTACTCCCGCAGTAGGACCAGTGAGGGGCAAGATAAAATTAGAGTTAAGGATAAATATTTACCGTAACAGCCTAGGAGGACGAGGCGCAGGCGCAGTGTGACGCCTGGTCCTGGGTGCAAGTGGTGGTGGTGGGGGTGGTGGGGTGGGGGTGATGGTGGTGGTGGGGTTGGTGGGGGTGTTGGGGTGGTGGTGATTTAATGAACTATGAATTACAGTGTTGAGTATATTTGGTGAGATTTTTTTTAGTAGAGCGAGAAGAAACAGACAGACAAACAGACAGACAGACAGATAGACAGACAGACAGACAGACAGACAGACAGACAAATAGACAGACAGACAGACAGACAGACAGATAGACAGACAGACAGACAGACAGACAGACGACAGACAGACAGTAGAGTAGAGAATATAAGAGGAAGAAGTGAGAGGTGTGAAATCAGAAGCCCCCACACACACACACACATTAATCACAGTCCGCCAGTTATTGCAACATTTGCCGCAGTGTCAAACTATAAAAACAAAACCAAAAAAACAACGGAGTCACCCGGAACTGTAGTCCACTTGTTCAGGGTTCAATTTGAGGAGACGCTCGTAATCTGATTATTAGAGCAAGTGGCCGCCGACATGCTCTTCAGGCGAATTAAATCAAGGGAAAAATATTACACGATAAAAGTGATATATATAGCGAATGGCTTAGTTGCTACTCTCTCTCTCTCTCTCTCTCTCTCTCTCTCTCTCTCTCTCTCTCTCCTCTCTCCTCCTCTCTCTCTCTCTACAGTAAGTTGTGGGTGGGGAGTGTGTGTGTGTGTGTGTTTATGGAATAATACATACACCCCCCCCTTCCTCCCTCAACCCCCTCACCCCTCACCTCTCACCTCCCCTCCCCTCCCTCCCCTCTCCCCTCACCTCCCCTCCCTCTCTCCCCTCCTCTCACCTCATCCCCTCTCCCCTCATTATCAAGCCTCATAAAGTGAGGTAATACTCCTGGTCTATTATTGGCTGATGTAAAACTCACTCACAGCTGTTAAAGTAGTGATTTATTACCACGTGACGACGACCTGCGTGATGACCTGTGATGATACCTTGAAACTTGTTGATGACCTATGATGACCAAAACCAAAACCAAACAACACTGATATGACCGAATGATGACCTGATGATGACTTGTTGATGACCTTAATGACTGGTGATGACCTTGATGATAACTGTGATGATGACCTCCTCCCTCACCACCTTCCCCACCTTCCCCTCCCCCCTCAAGGTCTCAGGGTATAATGGGACCTTGGTTATAGTCAGTCCTCTCTCTCTCTCTCTCTCTCTCTCTCTCTCTCTCTCTCTCTCTCTCTCTCTCTCTCTCTCTCTCTCCCTGTGTGTGTGTGTTGTTGAACCTTCATGTGGCTGTCGTGAGAGATCTTGAAGGAATGGGTTGATGTTTATAGAATTTACACCAAAATATTTATATCCCTTCCTTCTTCTTCCTTCCTTCCTTCCTTCCTTCCTTCCTTCTCATTGCTCGTCTTCTCACTCATTGCCCTTCCTTGCCTTTCCTCTCACCCCCTTCCTTCCCCTCATTCCTTCCCTCCCTCATTCCTTCCCCTTCCTTCCTCCCACCTTCCTTCCCTCCCCACCCCTTTCTTCCCTCCCACCCCTTCCTTCCCCACCCTTCCTCCCCCTCCCCACCCCTTTCTTCCCCCCCACCCCTTCCTTCCCCTCCCCACCTTCCTTCCCTCCCCACCTTCCTCCGCCTCCCCCCCCCGCCATCACCACAATCACCACAACCACCACCACAATCACCACCACCGCCACCCTCCGATATATAATCGGTTCTCGATATCTTCGTCGGCAGGTCCCCCCCTTGCTCTCCCCCCCCTCATTGTCTGCTTCTTCCTCTTCCCCCCTCCTTCGTCTTTCTCTCTTCTTCTTTTCTTCCTGCTCATTTCCTTCCTCCCTCCCCCTACTTTAACACCTTACCTTACCTTACCCTACCCTACCTACCCTACCCTACCCTACCCCTCCCTACCTTACCTTACATACCCCTACCATAGTAGTACCATACCCTACCTACCTTACCTTTTCCCTACCCTACCCTACCCTACCCTACCTACCCTACCCTACCCTACCCTACCTTACCTTACCTTACCATAGTACTACCATACCTTACCTTACTTACCCTACCATAGTAGTACCATACCCCTACCCTACATACCTTACCTTACCTACCCTACCCCTCCCTACCCTACCCTACCTTTCCTTACCTTGCCTTACCTACCATAGTAGTACCATACCCTACCCTACCTTACCTTACCCTACCCTACCCTACCCTACCTACCCTACCCCTACCCCTACCTTACCTTACCTTACACTTACCTACCCCTACCCCTAACCTACCTTACCTTACCCCTACCTAACATCACAGCTTTCCTCCGTCAAAAGGCATCACCACCACCTCACTCACTCCTCACCACTCACTCACTCCTTCCACTCCTCACTCCACCATCACCCGTGTTGGTCTGCCTTGCCCTTGTTTCCCGCCAGGCCAGTCTCGCTGTTCCTTCCTTCCTCAACACTTTTTAAAACGTCTTAAATTTGAGAGCCTCTTCCTCCTCCTCCTCCCCCCCCCCCCCCCCCCCTCCTCCTCCTCCTCCTCCTCCTCCTCCTCCTCCTCACAGCCCTCGGTCTAATTATCATCGTTGGTAATCACCCAACGTACACAATACAACCCCGTCTCTCTCTCTCTCTCTCTCTCTCTCTCTCTCTCTCTTTGAATGGATCCGATGGTAATTTTTTTTTATTACAGTATGAATGACGTCACCCAGTTAAAGTCATTGACCGTAAGTTGAGTCCTAGACGTCCTGGTGATAAAGACATAATTATTTCAACCTATTTTGTTTGGTTAGGTTAGGGTCTTGGTTATTGTTTTTGTTTAGTCGTGTTTTATGTGTCAAGTCCTCCCTTCCCAGACGACCCCCCCCCTCCACACACACACACACACACCAGGTGACAAGTTCGGTGTGTTTTTAATAGGATTTTTTTTACCTATAATCCACCTGGAACTTTCACATGGATCCGTTCACGTTTACAGGTGACATAGTAAACATCATAAAGTTTCAGTGGGATGTGGATCTTCTCTCTCTCTCTCTCTCTCTCTCTCTCTCTCTCTCTCTCTCTCTCTCTCTCTCTCTCTCTCTCTCTCAGGTGTATTTTCAGGAAGAAACTTAGGATCAGTCTCCTTCATCCCCTCCTCCTTACTCCCCCACTCCTCCCTCCTCCCTCCTCCCTCCCTCCCTCCCTCTCCTCCCTCCCTCCTCCTTCCTTACCTCCCTCTCTCTTATCTCCCCTCCCTCCCTCCCTCCCCTCCTCCCCTCCTCCCCACCTCCCTCTCTCCTTATCTCCCTCCTCCTCCTCCCCTCCCTCCTCCCCTCCCTCCCTCCTTCCACCTCCCTCTTTCCTTACCTACCTCCCTCCCTCCCCTCCTTCCTTACCTCCCTCTCTCCTTATCTCCCCTACCTCCCTCCCCTCCTTCCTTCCTTCCTTCCCCTTACCTCCCCTCTTTCCCTTACCTCCCCTCCCTCCCCTCCTTCCTTACCTCCCTCTCTCCTTATCTCCTCCTCCCTCCCTCCCCTCCCTCCTTCCTTCCTTCCTTCCTTACCTCTCCCTCCCTCCTTCCTTACCTCCCTCTCTCCTTATCTCCTCCCTCCTCCCTCCTTCCTTCCTCCCTCTTTCCTTACCTCCTCCTCCCCTCCCTCCCTCCTCCCTCCCTCTCCTCCCCTCCCTCCCTCCCTCCTCCTCCTTACCTCCCCTCTTCCTTCCCTCCCTCCCTCCTCCCCTCCCTCCCCTCCCTCCCCTCCCTCCTCCTTTTACCTCCCTCTTTCCTTACCTCCCTCTCCTCCCCCTCCCCTCCCTCCCTCCCCTCCCCTCCCTCCCTCCCTCTCTCCTTCTCTCCCTCCCTCCTTCCTTTCTTCCTTCCGTCCTCTTTAATCCCCTCTTCTTCACTTCTTGCCTCCTCCCCTACCCCTCTCCCCCCCTCATCTCCCCCACCCCTCTGTCTCCTCCCCCCCCTCCTCCTCCCCACCCCTCTCACCCCCTCATCTCCCCCCCACTCTTCCCCTCCCTGTCTTATCCAACCCTCCCCTTCTCTTCCCAAGCCTTTCCTTCTTCCTCCCCACCTCTCCCCCTCTCCTCCCCCTCCCTTCTCTTCCCAAGCCTTTCCTTCTTCCTCCCCACCTCTCCCCTCCTCCCTCCCCCTCTCCCCATCCTCTCTCTCTCATCTCCTCCCCATATCATTTCCCCAACCTCTCCCCCAAGACTCATTCCTCTCCATTCCTCCCCACTTTTCTCCCCGACCAGCCAACCCTGCACCTCCTCTTCTTCCTCCTTCTCTTTCTTCCTGCCTCCTCTTCCTCTTCCTCTTCCTCCTCTTCTGCATCCCCTCTCCATCCCTCTCTACCTCCATTCCAACCACTCACCTCTTCCTCTCACTCCTCCTCTCAATCCCTCCCTAATTCCACTCATCCTCTCTTCACCCCTCCTCCTCTTCCTCTGAAATCCCTCTCTACCTCCTCAACCCCTCTTACCTCCTCTTCTTCTTCCACTCCCTCCCCTCTTTACCTCCTCTTCTTCTTCCTACCTCCACTCAACCCCTCTCTACCTCTACTCAGTCCCTCTCTACCTCCACTTAACTCTCTACCTCCTCTCAACCCCTCTACCTCCTTCTCTCTCTACCTCCCTCAGTCCCTCTCTACCTCCCTCAACCCCTCACCACCACCTCCTCCCCTCTCTACCTCCTCAACCCCTCACCACCACCTCCTCCCCTCTCTACCTCCACTCAACCCCTCACCACCTCCTCCCCTCTACCTCCTCCAACCCCTCCCACCACCACCTCCTCCCCCTCTCTACCTCCACTCAACCCCTCACCACCACCTCCTCCCCTCTCTACCTCCACTCAACCCCTCACCACCACCTCCTCCCCTCTCTACCTCCCTCAACCTCCCCACCACCTCCTCCCCTCTCTACCTCCCTCACCCCTCCCACCCTCTTCCCCCTCTCTACCTCCCCACCCCTTCCTTCCCTCCCCTCCTCTCTCTACCTCCACTCCCCCCTCCCCACCCCTCCTCCCCCTCTCTACCTCCCTCCAACCTCCCCACCACCTCCTTCCCCTCTCTACCTCCCTCCAACCCCTCACCCTCCTCCTCCCCTCTCTACCTCCACTCAACCCCTCCCCACCACCTCCTCCCCTCTCTACCTCCACTCCACCCTCCCCACCCACATCCTCCCCCCTCTCTACCTCCCTCAACCCTCCCCACCACCTCCCCTCTCTCCTCCCTCAACCCCGCCCCACCACCTCCTCCCCTCTACCTCCTCAACCCCTCAACACCTCCTCCTCCCCCTCTCTACCTCCCTCAACCCCTCCCACCTCCTCCTCCCCTCTCTACCTCCACTCAACCCCTCCCCACCACCTCCCCTCTCTACCTCCCTCAACCCCTCCACCCTCCTCCTCCTCCCCCTCTCTACCTCCTCAACCTCTCCCCACCACCTCCTCCCTCTCTACCTCCCACTCAACCTCCCCACCACCTCCTCCCCTCTCTACCTCCCTCCTTCCCCTCCCCACCACCTCTTCCCCCTCTCTACCTCCACTCAACCCCTCCCACCTCCCCCTCCCCTCTCTACCTCCACTCAACCCCTCCCACCTCCTCCCCTCTCTACCTCCCTCCAGCCCCTCCCCCACCTCCCTCCCCTCTACCTCCACAACCCCTCCCCACCCACCTCCTCCTCTACCTCCTCCAACCCTCTCTCCTCCCTCAACCCCTCTCCACCACCTCCTCCCCTCTCTACCTCCTCAACCCCTCCCCACCACCTCCTCTCCCCTCTCTACCTCCCTCCAACCCCCCTCTACCTCCCTCCACCCCCCACCACCTCCTCCCTCTCCTCCTCCAACCTCCCCCACCTCCTCCCCTCTCTACCTCCCTCAACCCCTCCCACCACCTCCTCCCCCTCCCCTCCCCCTCCCACTTCACAGTTGAGCAGCGGCGGACAGTATGGACCAATCATATCTCCGTCTCATTTTAAATCATTTTCCCAGCCAGTGGTCGCGGACAAGACAGGGGGGGCAGGGGGCTCTCCTCTTACCCCTCCCCTGCTAGATATTTACCTACTTTTATGTGTGTCTTCCCCCTCCTCCTTCCTTCCTTCACTCTCTCAAACACTCAGTCTTTTTCTCTCTCTCTCTCTCTCTCTCCAATTCTGCCGCTTTCCTTCTTTAGTCTTACCTCCTTCCTCCTATTTCTCTCTTCCTTCCATTTACCTCATCTAGGCCCTTCCTCCCTCCTTTCCTATCTCTTCCTTCCCCTTCCTTCCTTCCTTCCTTCCTCTCATCCATTCTTTCCTCCACTTGCCCTTTTCCTTCCTTCCTCCCTCCCTCCCTCCTCTTTTACCTTCCTTCTTTCCTCACTACAACTCCTCCTCCTCCTTCCCTGCCTCCCTCCTCCTCTTTCTTTCCCTCCCTTACCCCTACCCTCCTCCCCCTCCCCTCCTCTCTTTCATGTGACCTGCTCCTCTCATTTAATGTAGCGATACTGGGTAAAAGATCCGATATTGCCGATTACATTACGGTGATAAAGCCACAGGAAGTAATGTAACTGAAGGCCCCCGATGGTGTCGTTCTTTCCGATTGATGATGACGAGGAACCGATATCGTTGTTGGGCCCTTCCCCTCCATGCCGATAACACCACAACGATTACACTTGAGCCATTTTTTTTTGGCCGATTACGCTACAACGTTACAGTTAGATATAGGAAGTAAAGGGTCCGATATTGCTGTTCCTTCCTCTGGTGATAACGAAGAACCGATATTCACGCTGGTTGCCGAAAACTCCCCGCCCATAAAATTCAGCAAGGGCCAAGATGACTTAATTGGGCCACCGATTACACGCATAGATAATGATAATCGTAGTAGTTGTAGTAGAAGTAGTAGTGGTAGTGGTAGTTGTAGTAGTAGTAGTAGTGAACGAGAGCTTCTGCCCCAATTCCGACAACAGTTGCAGATATTGACTATGAGGCTACAGTCACTGAATGCCGCATAGATCTGAGGCTCAACTAATTTGACACAGATAGGATAGCTACTTATGTATTAGGATATTTATTATTAAGGTAATAAAATGGTGGCGAAGGTGTGGCTATTGGGGGAGGCTGGAGGCCATAGTAGTAGTAGTAGTAGTTGTAGTAGAAGTAGTAGTAGTAGTAGTAGATGTGATGGAGTGTCGTTATTGTCGTTGGCAGCTGATAACTCCACGACAACGAGTTTCCATTCTAACCTAACCTAACCTAACCAGCAAGATGAGGTGTTCAGTCTTAAAGAACCTAAATTTTAATGGGTTTTGTCCTAGTGGTACCAACCTAACCTAACCTAACCCAACCCAAACTTTAATGGGTTTTAATCCTAATAGGTCTATTTGTACTGGGACCTATTTTTTGAATGGGTTCTCTTCGGAATAGGATCTCCTTTGATTGAAGCCTATTAGGAACTGGGGCCTATTTGACGTATAACCGGCTGGGTCGTGGGGTAGGGTAAATAGGCTGGTGTAGGGTAAGGTAGGGTGATGTAGGTTGGTTAGGTAGGGTGATGTAGGTTGGTTGAGGAGTGATAGGCTGGTGTAGGGTAGGTAGAGTGATGTAGGTTGGTTAGGTAGAGTGATGTAGCTTGGTGTAGGAGTGGGTAGGGTGATGTAAGTTGGTTGGGTAGGGTGATGTAGGCTGGTGTAGGGTAAGGTAGGGTGATGTGGGTTGGTTAGGTAGGGTGATGTAGGTTGGTTAGGTAGGGTGATGTAGGTTGGTTAGGTAGAAGTGATGTAGGTTGGTTAGGTAGGGTGATGTAGGTTGGTTAGGTAGGGGTGATGTAGGTTGGGTAGGTAGGGTGATGTAGGTTGGTTAGGTAGGGTGATGTAGGTTGGTTAGGTATGATGATGTGGGTTGGTGTAGGGTAGGGTGTTGGGGTGATGTGGT
The DNA here is from genome assembly GCF_018991925.1 of Homarus americanus. NCBI lineage: Eukaryota > Metazoa > Arthropoda > Malacostraca > Decapoda > Nephropidae > Homarus > Homarus americanus. The sequence continues at coordinate 342,873 of NW_024753604.1, read as the reverse complement.
TGGTTAGGTAGGGTGATGAGGTTGGTTAGGTGAGTGTAGGTTGGTTAGGGGGTGATGTGGGGTGGGTAGGGAGATGTAGGTTGGTGTAGGGTAGGGTAGGGTGATGTAGGTTGGTTAGGTAGGGTGATGTAGGCTGGTGTAGGGGTAGGGTAGGGGTGATGTAGGGCTGGAGTAGGGTAGGGTAGGCTGGTGTAGGGTAGGGTAGGCTGGAGTAGGGTAGGGTAGGCTGGTCTATGTCATTATTGGTCCCTCAGGTTAATTTGGCATATTTAATTGGTGTTCAGAAGAAGAGGGAGGTAGGGAGGAGGCGGTGAAGAGGAGGAGGAGGAGCTGAGGAAGAGGAGCAGGTAGAGGAGCAATAGGAGGAGGAGGGAAAGAAGAAGAGGAGGAGGAGGACCTGTATGTATGTGTCCGTCGGTTGCCCTTCCTCCCTCCCTCCCCCTCCCTCCCTCCCCTCCCCCTCCTCCTCCCTCCCCCCCCCAGCCTCAATTCTAAGTGTGGGTAAAGTTTTGTAAAAGCTCCTCCTTACCTATTGGCTCTTGTGGCGGCTAATCAGAGCCCAGATTGACTATAGATAGTAAACAACATAGAGAGAGACGGTACACAGAGACGGTACACACAGAGACGGTACATACAGAGAGACGGTACATATAGAGAGACGGTACACAGTGAAACGGTACACAGAGAGACGTACACAGAGAGACGTACACAGAGAGACGTACACAGAGACGTACACAGAGAGATGGTACATACACAGAGACGGTACATACACAAAGACGGTACGTACACAGAGACGGTACACATAGAGACGTACACAGAGAGACGGTACATACAGAGAGACGGTACACACACAGAGACGGTACACAGGCGGCTCATGTAACCTTCACCTTCAATTTTCAGGTCAATTTGGTTAGATCACTTGATGATTAGACACCCCAGTTTGTTTCACGTGAGGATTAAAAACCTTAACCTAACCCAACTTAATGCTAACCCTAACCTAACCTAACCTAATCTAACCTAACCTAACCTAACCCAACCCTACCACGTACTAAGTTAATTTCACGTGCTGTGTTTGCATCTTGAAAAGTCAGATTCTCGAGATTTGTAAATATCTTTCCAAGTGGCAATTGGTACCGTGATTATTATACCTTGTACTGAGAGAGAGAGAGAGAGAGAGAGAGAGAGAGAGAGCAGTAAATAAAACAGAAGTAAATGGAGAGAATAGAGAAAAGACAGACAGATATATGTCAATAGAGAGAGAGAGAGACAGAGAGAGAGAGAGAGAGAGGGACACAGAGAGAGAGAGAGAGAGACACAGAGAGAGAGAGAGAGAGAGAGAGAGAGAGCACACCACTAGGCAAGGTACTACTCGAATACAATAATTTGCCTAAAAAAAAAACGCAGGTCATTGTTTATTTTCGGGAGTCGTCTCTAACAGCCAATTATAATCTGGAGATAATCAAGCGGCAGCCAATTAAAAGTGACGCCCCATTCCTAATTGTTCGTGCAGTATAATGACGGAAACTCGGCCCTGCTGAAGGAGGCCGAGTCGTCTGTTCTGACACGTGGCCGAGTGAGGATTCGAACACGTGGCCGACTGGAGATTCGAATACGTGTTTGAGTGATGATTCGAATACGTGTTTGAGTGATGATTCGAATTCGTATTTGAGTGATGATTCGAATTCGTATTTGATTGGGGGATTCGAATATGTCGTGGCTATGGATTCGGATACGTCTCATGAACCAAAACATGTGTTAGATTCGAATATGTGTTTTGACCAAAGATTCGAATGTGTCACGATCAACGATTCGAACATGTGTCATAACTGAGGATTCGAATTCATATCTGATTAAGGATTCGAAAAAGAGATTTGACGATTCGAACTCAACTTACTGTCCTGAATCAGAGTCACTTAATTACTGATTCAACTAACTCCCCCCCCTCTCTCTCTCTCTCTCGTATTTTTTATTTTATTTTTTCGCATTTTTTCTCTATTTCTCTTGTCTGTTCCCCTCTTCCCTCCTCCCTCCATTTCCCTTCCCCTATCTCTTCCTCCCTCCCTCCCTCCCTCCCTTCTTCCCTCAAAAAATATACGTATGGGTAAAAAAGCTACATACATACATACATACATACTGTACATACATACATACATACATACATACATACATACATACATACATACATACATACGTACATACATACATACATACATACATATAGTACAGCTTGACTCACAGACAGACAGACATATATTAATGATTGAAGGCAATGAATGATACATACCATCAACAGAAGCTTGATTTTTCATATCATCACATTCATACATTCATTCACTCATACATTCACTCATACATTCATTCACTCATTCATTCATTCACTCATACATTCACTCATACATTCATTCATTCATTCATTAGACTTGAATGTTGAGGTGGACATTAGTTCACTACCATAAGAGAGGAGATTAGAGTGAGAAGAACTACACAGGTGAGAAATTTTTGGGACATGTTACCCCCCCCCCTCCCCTTCCTTCCCCTCATCCCCCACCCCACCCCCCCTCCCCCCCAAATAAAAAAAGGAGCCACATCGACCTCTTTGTCTCATTATCCCCAGCTGGCGCTCTCCAAGGCATAGGAGACCGCCGGGAAGACCTAAAGAAGAGAGGTTAAGACAACATGAAGGAGGCCATGAGAAGGGAAGGTTCTGTGTACTGAAGGAGGGTTGAGAATCGGGCCTGGAGGCGCAGTAGTAGACTTGGCCATGATAGATGTCAGATGTGTGAGGGGGAGGGCTAATAGAAGGTGGTGGAGCTAGTGTTGATGTCCTTAAAACCTTTCTTGTTTTTGCTTTTTTTTGTGATTTTCGTAATTATTGTTATTGGAATTGCGGAGATTTTAATTATTTTTGTTGGTTTTTGTTTTCGTTCGTTTTTTGTGTTGATTTTGCATCGAATTTACTTTTTTTTATTTATTTTTTTTTCGCTTCTCTTTTGTTTTTCCTTGAACTGACATTATAAAGACTTTAAATTCTATAACTTTGATTTGCTTTTGTTTTTATTTTTATTCTGTTAGTATCGTGAAGACTTTTAAAACACTACCGCCCTTTTTTTTTGTCTTTTAATTTATCATCCTCACTATTTCCTCATCATTCTTCTCTCTCTATCCTGTATTTATCGATTTTTTTCTTAATTATTATCATCTACCTACTTATTCCTTGTCCTTGTATGCTTTTGCTTATATTTTTTGGTCTTATTCTCATCCTTATATAATCTACGTTATTGCTGTCTTCTTCATCTGTCAATACTTTGAATTTCATTAACCTATCTACCAAGTTTCATAAAAAATCTATTACTATTATTGTCCAAAAGAGACACAGAGCAAATTGACCATAAGCATCCAGGGTCAATCATCGCCATCGAAAATTAAAACTGGCTATAACTCCCCCAAACTATGAAGCTAAACTAATGATTTTTGAACACGTGTGAGATCTTATGCAGTTACACCTACATACCAAATTTCATCGATATCAATATGTATCTGTTCAAGTTATCGCTTTTAAAAGATACCAGAATGAACGACGGACGGACAGATTGACGGATACTTATTTCTGCATCTCCCCGCCACCTGTCTCCAACAGCTTGATGGAGGACAACAAGGAACCACACACACACACACACACACACACACTACACACACACACACACACACACATTCAAGGCCCCGCTAGAGGTATGATGGAGAAGCATTTAGGCTCAAGTCCACCTCCTCCATCACCGACTCCCATTCCCCTTCTCCTCTCCCCTCTCCCCCTCATCTTCCCCTCTTCCCTTCCCCTCTCCCCTCCCTCGTCCCTTTAGTCGACGACCAGTGGAGTGTGGGGGGTGGTGAAGGGGATGGGGAGAAATAAGAGATGGGAAAGGATGGGATGGGGAATGTGGAAAGAACGTCACGTTAGAATGAAAGAACAATGTAGTAAAAGGAGGAAGAATGTCAGTCAGGTATGAGGAAGAGAGGGAGGGAGGACCACGAATGAGGGAAGGAGGGAGGACCACGAATGAGGGAAGGAGGGAGGACCACGAATGAGTGAAGGAGGGAGGGAGGAAGGACTACGAGTGAGTGAGGGAGGGAGGAAGGGAGTGAGAGAGGGAGGGAAAGAGTGAGTGAGGGATGGTGGTACTCACGGGTGAGGTGATATAATGGTTGATAAGCTCCGTTGAGGGCAGGCGGCCGCGGTATCAATACGAGCGCACGGCCGAACGGGGAAAAAACCCCCTCTTTTGTCCCTCACGGCGACGGACGGACCAATAGACTCCCCTCGTTATGTCCCCGATTGAAGGAAGGGGAACCATCGTCATCTTACTGCCGCCGACGGTGACAACCAGGCAGTAGTTAGGTCGGGTTTTTTTTGAGGTAGTTACATGAGATGGGTGTTAGGTAAGGGTTTAAGAGTCGTGCTTGGTTTATGTCATGGGTGTTAGGAAGGGTTTAAGAGTCGTGCTTGGTTTATGTCCCCGATTAACGAAAGGGGGGGGATTATTGTCGTCTTCCTGTCGTCGTCAATGATACTCAACGACTAGTTAGGCTGTTTTTTGAGGTGATTCAGTGTAGGTAACTTTCAAAAAAGGCGAGTTAACAGCGTTGAACGAATTGATTCGCCTCATTAAATCACCCGATTGACGGCAAGAGGGTCGGGGAAGAGAACTATGGTCGTCTAGCTGCCGCCACCAACCACGACACCGGGATAGTTAGACACGTTTAGACGAGTTTAGACAAGTTTACAAGACATGTTAGAGCAGGTAACATCGTCTGGGATTGAATTATCGGGGTTAGAAGTGACCAGTGGAGAGAGAGAGGGAGAGAGAGAGAGAGAGAGGGGGAGAATCTTGGTCATTTTTATTTACATTTTCCCCGTGCCTTTCAGTCCTCTTCAAAATATCCCTGGGGGGTGATATTGAAATGTTACCTTCCTGGCCGTCACCCACACTCATAATAATAATAATCCTACCTTACATATTCTTGGGGGGGGGGGTCCTCAGTTTTAGATGAATCCGCCGTAAATCCGGAAACTCACCGCTGGTTTATTTACAAATCCGGATTCATGAGTGAGGGAATGACATATAACATACGTAAGGGACAGGTGTGTGTGTGTGTGTGTGTGTGTGTGAACTAACCGTACAGAGATGAGAGGGTGTCCGAAAGATAGAGAGACAGGGACGAAAACCTTTGCAAAATGAGCCACTTGACGGGAGTAGAGTTGAACCGATTATAAGATTTTCGAATATTCAGGGATGATAAAATGGTAGAAATTTGATTCTCTGGTGGCGGTGATAGTGGTGGAGGGGATGGTGGTGGTGGTGGTGATGATGGAGAAGGTGGTGGTGGTGGAGGTGATGATGATAGTGATGGTGGTGGTGGTAGTGGTGGTGATGGTGAATATGGTGGTGGTGATGATGATAGTGATGGTGGTGGTGGTAGTGGTGGTGATGAGGGTGGATATGGTGATGGTGGAGATTGATGATGATAGTGATGATGATGGTGGTGATGATGGTGGATATGGTGATGGTGGAGATTGATGATGATAGTGATGATGGTGGTAGTGATGGTGATAGTGGCGGCCGACCAGTTACTAACACCCATAATATATTAATCGTAATAATTTGACTTTTTTTTTATTTATTTTTGCTTTTTACTTTTATTTTCCTTTTTTACGGTGAATTATATTTTATTCTCTATATCGTCATCTGTTTGTATCTCTGTTTTATATTTTATTATTGTTTATTATATCTGTTTATTCCTGTTTTCTTTTAATTCCCTTTTTTTCTTAATTTTTTTACCTGTGAATTAAAATTTCTTTATTATTTACTTATTATTTATTTTGTTTTTGTTTATTTGTTTAACTTTTTATTTGTTTACTCTTTAAGTCTTATTTACTTATTTTATTTTCTCTTCTTTATCACTTATGTTTAATTACTTTTTGGGGGGAATTATCTTGAGTATGATGACTTAGCCTCTTGAGTATGATGACTTAGCCTCTTGAGTATGATGACTTAACCCCTTGAGTATGATGACTTAATCCCTTGAGTATGATGACTTAACCCCTTGAGTATGATGACTTAACCCCTTGAGTATGATGACTTAGCCTCTTGAGTATGATGACTTAACCCCTTGAGTATGATGACTTAGCCTCTTGAGTATGATGACTTTAACCCCTTGAGTATGATGACTTTAACTCCTTGAGTATGATGACTTAGCCTCTTGAGTATGATGACTTAGCCACCTTGAGTATGATGACTTTAACCCCTTGAGTATGGTGACTTTAACCCCTTTAGTATGATCACTTAACCTCTTGAGTATGATGACTTAATCTCTTTGAAGACGATGACTTAGCCGCTTGAGTACAGTGATTTAACCTATTGAGTACAGTGAACTGACTAAGTACAGTGATTTAATCCCTGAAACACCATAGACACCATAGTAGTTGTTGAAGTGCAGTAGTACGCCATAACATCACCATAGGTACACACACACACACACACACTTACACACACACACACACACACACACACACCCCAGCACACACACACACACACCCCACACACACACACACACACACACACACCCCACACACACACACACACACACCCCTACACACACACACACACACATCCCACACACACACACACACACACTTACACACACACACACACACACACACACACACACACACACACACACACTTACACACACACACACACCACACACACACACACACACACACACACACTTACACACACACACACACACACACACACACACACACACACACACACACACTGATCGCTATAAGAACAGCCCAGTCCCAACCATTGTAAAAGACACAACTTGTAATAAATCAGTGTATCTACTCCCAGTAAACACTGCTCCTTACACTGTCACTTATGTTGAAATGAACGTAGTTTGAGCTTTTCCCCATCTAGTTATTATATGTCTTATTTGTATCACTTATGTTACTTGTATATTATTTGTAATTCGTAACCCATTCCTCAAATATGTAACTGTATATTTTCAGCCTTCTGGCTACAAGCTCTTTCAATAAACCGTTAATTATTATTATTATTATTATTACACACACACACACACACACACACACACACACACACACCTAATATCACATTGACTCCTGATAAAGAAATTTTATATATATATTTTTTTCTGATAAGCCTATCGAAAATTAATTTGCCGGTGAATAGGCCGAGAAGGGGAGGCTGAACGGCTGAGTGGAAAGGTATAGGCCTCTTACCTCCCCCCCCCCACCCGCGTCTGTGTGTGTGTGTGTCTGTCTGTCTGTGTTTACATTGAAGTTATTTGAATTTGCTTTTGATGATGTATGTAATGGGTACTGAGGGTTTTTTGGTGTGTGTGTGTGTGTGTGTGTGTGTGTGTGTGTGTGTCAGTGTGTGTGTGTGTGTGTGTACAGAACATTATCCGTCCATCTGTCTGTCCTATTCAAGGCTGTTCAGTACGATCAAGCAGACAGTACTCAGGGTCGTTTCAGCGTCGTTAAATTTCCTAAGGTTAGGTTAGGTTAGGTTATATTGATCCATGGATCTGAGCTCATATTTGTTCTATTAACCCTTTGAGTACGATGACTTGACCCCTTATACGATGACTTGACCCCTTGAGTACGATGACTTGACCCCTTGAGTACGATGACTTGACCCCTTGAGTACGATGACTTGACCCTTGAGTACGATGACAACCCTTGAGTATGCGATGAAACCCCTTGAGGTATGATGACCAACTCCCTTGAGTATGATGACTTTAACCCCTGAGTATGATGGCAACCCCCTGGGCACGATGACAACCCCGGTATGATGTAACCCCTTGAGTATGATGACTTAACGAGTATGATGACTTAACCCCTTGAGTATGATGGCTTAACCCCTTGAGTACGATGACAACCCCTTGAGTATGATGACTTAACCCCTTGAGTATGATGGCTTAACCCCTTGAGTATGATGACTTAACCCCTTGAGTATGATGACTTTAACCCTTTGAGTATGATGACTTAACCCCTTGAGTACGATGATTTAATCCTTAAGTACGATGATTTAACCCCTTGAGTACGGTGACTTGACCCCTTGAGTACGATAACTTGACTCCTTGAGTACGATGGCTTAACCCCCGTGAGTATGATAGCTTAATTCCTTGAGTACGATGACTTGACCCCTTGAGTACGGTAATTTAACCCCTTTGATTTTGATGACTTAACCCCTCGAGTGCGATGACTTAATCCTTGAGTACGATGACTTAACCCCTCGAGTGCGATGACTTAATCCTTGCGTACGATGACTTAGCCCCTTGAGTACGATGATTTAACCCCCTGAGTACGATGATTTAACCCCTTGAGTACGATGATTTAATCCTTGAGTACGATGATTTAACCCCTTGAGTACAATGACTTAACCCCTCGAATACGATTTATTCTATGTATGTATGTACAGTATGTACACTATGTATGTATGCATGTATGTATGTACCTGTATGTACCTGTATGTATGTATGTACGGTATGTATGTATGTTTGTATGTATGTTATGTATGTACAGTATGTATGTATGTAATATCTTGAATGTTCATTTTTCTGGTTTTTTATAACACTGCTCAAGTTCACTTTTGATCTGATTCACTCCGGTGGTTCATCTTTCAAAACCTTCCACAGAAATGACAATGAGTGGCTACGTTTTCTGTGTGCTAGTTAGTCCCTCCCTTCCTCTTGCCCTCCCTCTCTCCTACCCTCTCTCCTTCCCTCCCTCTCCCCTTCTCTCCTTCCGTCCCTCCCAGCCAACAGCAACACAAGCAACACCACCTCTTGGTTAATTCACATCCACCTCCATCTGATATTCTCTTTAACACCCTCCATTAACTATTGACTGTGATCGAGAGATACACTCAAACACTGCCCTGGGAAAAAAAAAAGATGGTAAAAATTAAATAAGATTCAAAGAAAAATCTACTAAATGAACGAAAATCAATATATATTTTTTTTAAGTTGAAGTTAAAAAGTTCCTATTGTTTTTTGTTTTTGTTTTTGTATTTGGTTTTATTAATTGTTAGTCTTTATTAATTTTTTTATCTGTTGTTTCATATATTGATAATTTTTAAGCCCAGTACTGTTCTCGATTCCATAGGTCTAGCGTTGAGCCTCTGTGTGACAGTATTTCCATAGCGAGCTTGTAGTTTTGTCCTCTCGTATTGGTGGTGCATGATATCACAAACGAGTAGATTATAATTATAGCGATATAGGTGTTTACATGTCATTAAGTCTATATAATAATGAATTGATATAACTAGTATATAATAAGACCTATAACTTGTATTTTCCCCGTTTTCATTAACCGCCAGAAGGTATAACTAACACATATATGAATTAGTTTATACACATTAATATAAATTACTCACAAAAGTTAATGTATATAGCTAATGTATATAATGTAAAATAATAATAAGTTTTTAAAATTCAAGGGTAAGGAAAATTTAATGATGTTATTTTTTTTAGTTATCAAAGACTGAAAGACTTATCACTTGTTTAATTATACAAGTAAACAATAACACTATAACATACTATAACACGTAACACATGATAACACGGTATAACATAACACACGATACCTCTGTATAACACCGTATAACACACCATAACACGTAACACACAATAACACTGCATAACATAACACACGATACCTCTGTATAACACCGTATAGCACACCATAACACGTAACACACAATAACACTGCATAACATAACACACGATACCTCTGTATAACACCGTATAACACACCATAACACACAATAATAACATAACACACGATACCTCTGTATAACACCGTATAACACACCATAACACGTAACACACAATAACACTGCATAACATAACACACGATACCTCTGTATAACACCGTATAGCACACCATAACACGTAACACATGATAACACGGTATAACATAACACACGATACCTCTGTATAACACCGTATAGCACACCATAACACGTAACACACAATAACTCTGCATTACATAACACACGATACCTCTGTATAACACCGTATAGCACACCATAACACGTAACACATGATAACACGGTATAACATAACACACGATGCCTCTGTATAACACCGTATAACACACATAACACGTAACACACCATAACATAACACAATAACTCTGCATAACATAACACACGATACCTCTGTATAACACCGTATAGCACACCATAACACGTAACACACAATAACACTGCATAACATAACACACGATACCTCTGTATAACACCGTATAACACACCATAACACACAATAACACTGCATAACATAACACACGATACCTCTGTATAACACCGTATAACACACCATAACACGTAACACACAATAACACTGCATAACATAACACACGATACCTCTGTATAACACCGTATAGCACACCATAACACGTAACACACAATAACACTGCATAACATAACACACGATACCTCTGTATAACACCGTATAACACACCATAACACGTAACACACCATAACACGTAACACACAATAACACTGCATAACATAACACACGATACCTCTGTATAACACCGTATAGCACACCATAACACGTAACACACTATAACACTGCATAACATAACACACGATACTCTGTATAACACCGTATAACACACCATAACACGTAACACACAATAACACTGCATAACATACACGATACCTCTGTATAACACCGTATAACACACCATAACACGTAACACACAATAACACTGCATAACATAACACACGATACCTCTGTATAACACCGTATACAAACATAACACCGACACACCATAACACGTAACACACTATAGTATAACACCAGTAACACGCCCACTTAACACAGTGTGTGGCCCCGCCTATACTTGGACCGCCAGCCAGCAGTCATCACACAGAATATCAGATTAAGGCAGCATTTTATCTCCTTTGTACTACATTATCCCTTATATTTTCTCTCCATTTTTTTAACCTCTCTGTTTATTTATTTGTTAATGATGTTATTGGTGACAGAGAGTGAGTGGTGGTACGTTTCGTTAATTATGACAGTTAAGAAGTGTGACGCAAGACTTTTATGATTCGTTTTGTTATTGTTTTGATTATTGTTATTTATTTAATTTTGAAAATATATTAAACTTGAATTAAATATTATAAGTGAGATAGTTAAGTATTTTCTTTCTTTTCTAATTACAGGATGATAATAATATCCATTCCAGCGAAACTACGTGTACTGCCATCACCAAGCGCTGGGTGAGTACTGACACGCTATTGGTGTACACATGTATTATAAACTAATAATACGTATTTAAATATTTTAGCTTTGGAGTGAATAAAAAACAAATAGGTTGGCTAATTAATTTAACGATTTTATCAGGATATTTCCTTTCTGATTTAGGTAGATTTTTGTTTGTTTTCTTAATTTATTTTATTTATTAAGGGTAATTTATTTTAATGGGTTTAACGGAGTTCTTAATTTGGTGATATTTAATTTAATGATTGAGGAAGAGTGTTATTTTATTTTGATGGTTAACTCTGTGTATTCTCTTTTAAGTCACTGAACAATGCTTACAGTATTTAAGATAAAAACGACTTGGGTTACTCGTATATATTTTCTAAAAGAATATTTAATGTTACTCGGGAATTGGGATGAGATTAGGATAGCGGCGGCGTCAACTTACTCACTGAAATACCTCGGCGGGAAAGTTTATTTTTTGCTTTTGTAGTTTATCGTTGGGTGACAAATGACAAACGCTTCTGTATATCATGTGAACTATAGTCATTTATAGTAAGGTTAATAAAATATAGATTTGCCGATTAGATACAAGGGATTAGCATAAATACTCATAGGCTGACATAATCTTTCAACAGCATGAAATTTAATTCACTACGTACCTAGAATAAACTCGGTACGTAAATTAAAACATAATTATTGAAGGTACAGAAATACAAATGACATACAACTATACAGAATAATACAAAATAAACAACAGTAATATTAACTTAGCTGAGGCTACTGAATGTTGCAGCACTCTTAAAAGGCACTTGATAAATACTAAACTATATTTATCTCAAGAAAATAGTTATATAGAACATGATAGAGCGGCGACCTTAGATGAGAAAAATTAACTGTAATTAAATATTTGAGTGAATTTAACGAATATTTTATCCATAGTGTTTAAGTGTATGTTCATAACACTTAGTGATATGACGTTCTCTCTGTGTGTGTGTGTGTGTGTGTGTGTGTGTGTGTGTGTGTGTACATGTGTGAGTATAAGTGTCGTACATGTATGAGTGTATGTGACTATCGTACATGTTAAAGCCGAGACTCATATATAAAATAAACAACCTTATATTATATCTATACTACGCTACCTTTAACACTGTTACATAACTGTATATATATATTATATATATATATATATATATATATATATATATATATATATATATATATATATAATAGACACCTGTATATATCACCAAAGCACTGCTACATAATTAACATTGGTCAGACAAATAATAAAATGTTGTATTTCATCATCAAGCGACACTCAGTTGAATTATTTGTATTCTGTCAAATGTCATGTCTGTCACCTCCCCACCCCCTCCTCATCCTTCCCTCCTCCCCCATCCTCTTCCTTCCTCCTCTCTCTCCTCCACTGTGAAGACAACCAACCTTTTCTCACCAATCATCTACTACTGCCAGGAGGTACTACTACTACTACTACTACTACTACTACTACTACTACTACTACTACTACTACTACTACTACTACTTTTATTTTTTTTAATTGGCCTCCAGCCTCCCCAATAGCCATACGTTCGCCACCATTTTATTACCTTAATATTAAATATCCTAATACATAAGTAGCTATCCTAGCTGTGTTGAGTTAGTTCAGCCGCAGATCTATGCGGCATTCAGTGACTGTTGCCTCATAGTCAATATTCTGCAACCGTTGTCGGTTTTGGGGCCGATGCTCGTTCCCTGAGGCAGAGTAAAGCCGACCTAAGGAGAGAGAAGGACAGTCGACATCTCATCCAGGCTGTAACATAACTTGGGCTGCTGCTTCTGTTCGATATCACCTCCGCGAGTCTGGCGTAGAAACATCTTGCACTTGGTCCCATCCCACCAGAGGTTGTGAACACTAGAGGAGTGAAGCTGCCTTGATCAACGTTTTGAATTCTCTCCCCTTATGCCTCTATCTTGTCGTTCTCGTTCCTCCTGTGTGCAGCATCGAGAGCTAGGTTACGGTGACATGCGGCCATGGGATAAAATGTCCTTATGTCGAAAAAGGCTCGCTGTCCCCGTGTCCAGAATCCTCGAGCACTGACGTCAACACGGGCTTCGTTAGATATGTTTGAAGTCCTATGTTGGAAAATCTCACCGTCCAATGGAAGGAGGGTCGGTTCTACCATGACATCCCGGCAGATTTCCTTCAACATAACTGCTGTGAGATCCCTTACTTCGTCATGCCTCATGCATATGAAGCCCCCCTTCTGCACACTATGGCGTGATCGACGTCATAAAGAGCCACACACGCATTGGGAGGACAAACTCTACTGGCCTACCATACCTTAGAGCATTGGCATCTGTAAATTCTTGTTTATTGAGACTGAAACCATTTGCCCTTATTGGTGACGTAGTTAACCAGTTCTAGGCGCCCACCTCCTGCGCTATAGCTACTTTTTTTCTTCAAATTCTCTGGTACCTGCAGCAACAGTTGCTGCAACTTATCACTTTGGCCGTGCTGTCGTTCTGTTGTAATGGACCTCCGGATCTTGTTTACTTCACTGGTATCCACCTCCCCTGTTGCGTTCTGAGCTATTATGTGGTCCGTGAGGGCTGCCGTGAGCTTAACTGAGTTTTGATGTTCGGTGGCAGCAATCTCCTCTGGATTGGTCAATCCCATTCCTCCCAGTCTCGGTAGTGCAAGGAGTGATCTTTTCTGGGGTTAAGTGAGGGTGTTTCTCATTTGGGAATGAAATTGGCACTGATAGCTTCTTCCATAGGGTGGAGGAGGGGTCCGATATCAGGGATAGTGCGCATCAGGTAGTTCCAGCGATGCTTGACTCCATGGATAAATTGCCGCAAAAGCCCCTATCGCATTGCGGCCGCACGACGCCCTTATCGCGTTTTTGACCGCACGACGCCCTTATCGCGTTGAGACCACACGACGCCCTTATCGCGTTGAGACCACACTACGCCCTTATTGCGTTGCAACCGCGCCACGCCCTTATCGCGTTGAGACCACACGACTCCTTTATCGCGTTGCAAGCACACGACGCCAAAAGTTATAAAATTACCCCCAAAAACATTACTTTCAGTCTGACAATTTTCCTTACTCTTTTCTGCAATTTCGATTTTGTTTTCGGGATTAGCCACACACACACTATAGGTATTTTATATATATATATATATATATATATATATATATATATATATATATATATATATATATATATATATATATATATATATTGTAGAATAACTCTACCATATGCAATAACCTGAACAATATACATGGTAAGTTATGAGTCAGTGTACTGCTTGTTGTTACACTGTAGATAACTACGTAATGCCTTGCCCCCGAACTTGCTTCTAACTTAATTTTATCTATCTTAATTATCTAACTTAATCAAACTTAACTTATCTTTGATTTACCCTTACCTTAATCTAATTTAACTTACAATCTAACAGAATCTAAGTTAATTTAAGCTAAATGTAACTCACGTAACTTAATCTGACCAAATCTAACTTTGCCCAAACCTAACCAAACCTAACCTAACCCAACCCTCTGTCAGTCATTTCAACTCGATTCAAAACACAAATTCCTCACTTAAGTAGTCAAACACACACACACACACACACACACACACACACACACACACACACACACACACACGGTAATACCACCACCACCACACACATGGTGTTGTAAAATGTTCTCAGTGAGCGTTTACAAGAGTCTTTCACCTGTCTGTCTGTATGTATGTAGTCACCGTTCTTTGTAATCTCCGTAGTCTCTCTCTGAATTCTCTGTATTCTCACGGTCTGTATCTCTTCTTTTCTGTATTCTCAATCTTTCTCTTGTCTATTTTTCTTTTCTTTTTTCTTTATTCTGTCTTGCTGTCTGTCTGTCAATATCTCTCTCTCTCTCTCACACCAGACTGTCGCTCACGCCTTAATTTCCTACTGACGGTGTTGGACATAAGGCGAGCGGCTCTCCTCTATCGCTTGTCGTCTGTGTAATGTTTTGATTTTTGTTATCTCGTGGTGGAGAAGGGCAACGCTTAGATCTTGCTTCTGTGTGTGTGTGTGTGTGTGTGTGTGTGTGTGTGTGTTATATTCTGTTGCTTGTGTTTTTGTTTTGTTTTTGTTATTTTTGTTTTTATTTTTTTCTACTATTACTATGTTACCACTATCACTATCACTAAGGTCCAACACACTCCTTCATTACTCACACACACACACACACACACACACACACACACACACACACACACACACACACACACACACACCTATAACACCATCTGTGAGGAATTACTACACCACGTCAGGTCCCTATAACACCATCTGTGAGGGAATTACTACACCACGTCAGGTCCCTCATAACACCATCTGTGAGGGAGTTACTACACCACGTCAGGCCCTCATAACACCATCTGTGAGGGAATTACTACACCACGTCAGGCCCCTCATAACACCATCTGTGAGGGAATTACTACACCACGTCAGGCCCTCATAACACCATCTGTGAGGGAGTTACTACACCACGTCAGGTCCCTCATAACACCATCTGTGAGGGAATTACTACACCACGTCAGGCCCTCATAACACCATCTGTAAGGGAATTACTACACCACGTCAGGGTCCCTCATAACACCATCTGTAAGGGAATTACACCACGTGAGGCCCTCATAACACCATCTGTGAGGGAGTTACTACACCACGTCAGGTCCCTCATAACACCATCTGTGAGGGAATTACTACACCACGTGATGCCCCTCATAACACCATCTGTGAGGGAATTACTACACCACGTCAGGTCCCTCATAACACCATCTGTAAGGGAATTACTACACCACGTCAGGTCCCTCATAACACCATCTGTAAGGGAATTACTACACCACGTCAGGTCCCTCATAACACCATCTGTGAGGGAGTTACTTACACGTCAGGTCCCTCATAACACCATCTGTGAGGGAGTTACTACACCACGTCAGGTCCCCATAACACCATCTGTGAGGAGTTACTACACCACGTCAGGTCCCCTATAACACCATCTGTGAGGGAGTTACTACACCACGTCAGGTCCCTCATAACACCATCTGTAAGGGATTACACACCACGTCAGGCCCTCATAACACCATCTGTGAGGGAGTTACTACACCACGTCAGGTCCCTCATAACACCATCTGTGGGAATTACTACACCACGTGATGCCCTCATAACACCATCTGTGAGGAGTTACTACACCACGTCAGGTCCCTCATAACACCATCTGTGAGGGAGTTACTACACCACGTCAGGTCCCCTCATAACACCATCTGTGAGGGAGTTACTACACCACGTCAGGTCCCTCATAACACCATCTGTGAGGGAGCACACACGTCAGGTCCCTCATAACACCATCTGTGAGGAGTTACTACACCACGTCAGGTCCCTCATAACACCATCTGTGAGGAGTTACACACCACGTCAGGTCCCTATAACACCATCTGTGAGGGAGTACTACACCACGTCAGGTCCCTCATAACACCATCTGTGAGGGAGTTACACCACGTCAGGTCCCCATAACACCATCTGTGAGGGAGTTACTACACCACGTCAGGTCCTCTCAACACCATCTGTGAGGGAGTACACACCACGTCAGGTCCCCATAACACCATCTGTGAGGAGTTACACCACGGCCTCACCATCTGTGAGGGAGCTACACCACGCCAGGTCCTCATAACACCATGTGAGGGAACTACTACACACGTGAGTTCTCCTAACACCATCTGGGAGGGTGTACTACACTACGAGTTTGCTGTTCAACACCTACATTAATCTGTATGTTCACTGTATGTTCCTTTACCTTTCTCTAATGAAGGCTTTTGTTAAACCACCAATGTATGTAATAAGTCATTTATGTCCAATGTATATTTTCAGCCTTCGGGCTGCAGAACTTTTTCAATAAACCGTCAATTATTATTACATTCTCTCTCTCTCTCTCTCTCTCACCACTGATTGGCTTTTATCATTTTACATTAGGTTCGGTTAGGTTAGGTTAGGTAAGGTATTCTGTAATGTGTCTCTTCTGATTTTCCTTCACTGAGTTGAATTTCGTTCTGAGTCTTTATTTATTTATTTTTTCAAGTTATAGGGCAAATATTACTAACTTAAAAACACTGGGTAAGTTATTTATGGTCAGTATGAGGTCAATGGTCATCTTTATTTATGATCATTATCAAGGTCAGAGGTCATTGGTTATCTTTATTTATGGTCAATATCAGCTCAAGGTCAGAGGTCATCAATCCCCCCCCTCTCATGCTATGAAAAGATCCATTGCTAATTGTGACTAATGACCAGCACCAACTTAACTCCTGGTCAAATTCACTCCATTAACTATCCCCAGGTCAGGGTCAGGAGGTATTTTTTTTTTTAATTGGGCACCCCTCTACAGCCTGTGTAAGGTGAAGCGCAGAAGCGTTTACAGCGCCTGAAGAGTCAATGGTTTATGTCATCCAGTTTTTTGTCATCAAGTTATTGGAAGCTCCAACAACTTTCCCTGAATACGAATTCGCAACTTTCGATTTACAGCAGGTACCTACATTACTACTAGGTGAACAGGGACCCTTGAGGGCTAGGAAGTATGTCCAAACAACTTTTCCGCCGGCCCGGGAATCGAACCCGTGACATCTGGCTTGCGAGGCAAGAGCGGTACCGTTCTACCATCGGCGCACCCAGGGTATCTGATAGACCTAAGCTAAGTGTGGTTATCAAAGGTCAGGTCAAAGGTCACTGAGATAGGTTACACGACACTTGGTCATTATGGGTAGGTGGTGGGGTGGTGGTGGTGGTGGTGGTGGTGTGTGTGTCAAGCCCAGTACAGTACTGTGTTTATTTGGATCACGTGAAGATTAGGCAACCCAGTTTATTTCAGCTTAAGATTTAAAAACCTAACCTAGCCTAACTTAACCTAGTCTAACCTAACCTAGTCTAACCTAACCTAGTCTAACTTCTTCACCACCCACCTCATTAGCCCCAATAAGTAGTACGGTGGTATCACTTCATCTGCAGCTATTTTGTGAAGTTTCTTTTACACTTTTATTCATCATGTTCTCAGTTTAAATGACGTAACCCTCAGTGTTTTCACCCATAACTGACTCACCTGTGTGTGCTCTGTAAACACCGCCTCACCCAGCCAGAGCCGCGTGGGACTTCTTCTAGGTGTTAGTTTTACTCTCTACTGTTATATCGTGTTATTTTCCTTGTTATACATTATATAGGTATACACTTGTAAGTTTTAAAAGTATTTATACGACTCAGACCTACTGATATATATATATATATATATATATATATATATATATCGTCTTCACATTTGCAAATTTAGTTTGGTCCCCCTGCACCTTCCCCCGGAGAGCGCCGAGGCATTGCCAGCGAGGCCAGCGTAATCCCAGCCCAGTCCAGCCTCGCCGCTCGTAATCGGATCACAGAAAATGGGAACAAAATGGAGGGGATCCAACTCACTCCAACCTCGGACAATAAGCAGATCAGAAATTCATACGATTCCCAACTGACCATTCCGAGTGGGTAGGTGGCTGTGGCATCTGCTTCGTCGGGGTGTTGGTCAGCAGGTGTGAGGCTCCTGCCGGGGCAGGTGAGTGAAGGAATGATGGACAAGTGCTCATGAGAGGTGAGGAGTGTATCTCTTGAGGAGGACCAGCAGGAGAGGTCATGAGAGGGCGGGAGGAGGTGAGGCGGCGGGCGACGAGGCCAGGGGACGGGACGCGGCGCGCAGGGACATGTGGTTCCCCAGAAAGGTATTAGCGGGAGCAGCGGGATGAAGAAGACCGT
The DNA here is from genome assembly GCF_018991925.1 of Homarus americanus. Taxonomy (NCBI): domain Eukaryota; kingdom Metazoa; phylum Arthropoda; class Malacostraca; order Decapoda; family Nephropidae; genus Homarus; species Homarus americanus. Next base: position 323,736 of record NW_024753604.1, on the reverse strand, counting down.
AATGCCAGGAATCGGGCTACACCTGAACTGTCGCCTGGGAGTCACTGGGAGCACCCCACTCTCCCTCCCCCTCACCCCTCTTTCTCTCCCACCTCACTCTCTCTGCTTCTTTCCCTCACCTACCACCGGCCTCCACCACGCCCAGTGCCACACCCACAACACAAGGTAGGACCTGAGTCGTCTTCACCTGCTGTACACTGTGTTGTGCTTCACCTACCACCACCTCAGGCTACCACTACCCGTACTACCACCTCGAGTACACCGCTACCTCACTATCACCACCAGTAATCCACCTCATCATCACCACCAGTACTACCACCACCTCGAGTACTACCACTACCTCGAGTACTATCACCACCTCAGTACTATCACCACCTCGAGTACACCACCACCACCTCAGTACTACCACTACCTCAGTACTATCACTACCTCGGTACTACCACCACCTCAATTTTCTCACTACCTCGAGCACTACCACTACCTCGGTACTGCACCTACCACCTTGATTACTACCACCATAACAACCACCACCTCGAGTACTACCACCACCTCGAGTACTACCAAACCCACCTTGATTACAACCACCACTTGAGTATTAAAACCGAATGTTATTGGTTAGGTTAGGGGCGGTTGGTTTGAAATGGTATGGGTGTGGGTTGGGGCCTGTTATTGGTTAGGTGGGTCCAGGCTGTTAGGTTGGGTTAGGTTAGGTTAGGTTAGGTCGGGGCCTGTTAGGTTAGGTTAGGTTAGGTCGGGGCCTGTTAGGTTAGGTTAGGTCGGGGCCTGTTAGGTTAGGTTAGGTTAGGTCGGGGCCTGTTAGGACTGGTGGGGCCCTTTTACCAGAACACCTGAAGTAACTGGTCCATCTGTAGTTGTAAGTATAAGCAGATCAACGCTGTGGTCACCGGAGGAACAAAATTTCCTTCATATCACCACCAATAATAATGTTTCCTGGTCACCTGTACAATATATTTCTCTCGAATTTATGTCTCATGTGTCTTAGGTTTTTGGCAGCACTTAGTCAGCCGAGTGTCAGCCTCAACCTCTCCTGACGGAGGTGTGGGGGCAGCTTAACACAGCCAATAAACACAGGGTCTTGGTTAGGTTAAGTTATGTTAGGTTAAGTTAAGTTAGGTTAGGTTAGGTTAAGTTGAGTTAAGTTTATATTTTACTGTGATAGATTTAGTTGAGGAAGAATGATTTTGAGGAGGGAATCTTACCTTCTCTAGCAATCACAGTTAAAAGAGTCGAAACTTTGAAAATTCATTATAAAACCTTCCTACAGTGGCTGAGTGGATACAACGCTCGCTTCCTGTGTGTTTTAAGAACAGTTCGAGCCTCAGACCCCCCCCCTCCCCAGGTTGCTTCCGAGTGTGTCATGTATCAGGGGAGGTTGATGTGAGGTGAATGAGTAGTGATAAAATAATGTTATGGAGAACGGCAGGTGAGAGAGAGACAGGGAGGTGAGAGACATATGCTAACAACACCAGGTGAGAGTGAGAGAGGTAGGAAGGTGAAAGAGACAGGAAGGTGAAAGAGACAGGAAGGTGAGAGAGACAGGTAGGTGAGAGAGACAGGTAGGTGAGAGAGACAGGTTGGTGGGAGGAAACAGTGAGAGCATTAAAGAAAATCTGATACTTGGGTGACGTGAACGCGACCGCAGGTGGAGGCTGGAGGGTTGGGGGAGGGGAACTTGTTCTGGAAACACTGTAGTGGAAACAAGGACGGAAACACAGAGGAGGTAGTGGGAGAGGGGGTAGGAGGGAGGGAGCGCACTAGAATACAGAGAGGATAGAGGAGGAGAGGTGTGTGTGTGTGTGTGTGTGTGTGTTCTGAGGGACGTGTTCTGGAAAAGAGATGAATTGGAGGGAGGGAGTGTGACAGTTCGGACCAACACACACACACACACACACTGAAAGGTACTGTCCGTCCGTCCGTCTTTCCGTCCGTCTGTCCGTCCGCCTGTACGTACTTCCGTCCCAATTTAGGCTGTTAACTAATACATCCAGCGAAGAAACTTAGATTTTTTTTTTCAACACGTAAAATTGAGGAAAAAAAATTGTCTTTTAAATGATTTTTTTATATAATTGATTTGTTTTTCTTAAAGATCTAATTTATATCTAATTATAAGTGATTAATTATACCTGGTGTTAAATTTACTATATGTGGTAATTAACTATAAGGTTATTTTTTGTAGTTTTATAGTGTTGTAGTATTTTGGGTACTTTGGAGAGATATATCTGTTGTCTTTAAAACTTTCTACAATATAGGATCACTTTTTGTGTCTACTTTTATGCGTCTCTTTTTTGTGTCTTCTTTTATGTGTCTTCTTTGTTTCTTCTTTTGTGTATGTGTCTTCTTTTGTGTGTCTTCTTTTATGTCTTCTTTTATGCGTCTACTTTTATGTGTCTACTTTTTGCGTCTACTTTTGTGTCTACTTTTGTGTCTACTTTTGTGTCTTCTTTTATGTGTCTTCTGTCCTTTTTGTGTCTTCTTTTATGCGTCTACTTTTATGTGTCTTCTTTATGCGTCTACTTTTGTGTTCATGTGTCTTCTTTGTCTACTTTTGTGTCTTCTTTTACTTCTACTTTATGTGTCTTCTTTTATGCGTCTACTTTATGTGTCTTCTTTTACGTCTACTTTTATGTGTTCTTTTGCGTCTACTTTTATGTGTCTTCTTTTATGCGTCTACTTTTATGCGTCTACTTTTATGCGTCTACTTTTGTGTCTTCTTTTATGCGTCTACTTTTATGTCTTCTTTTATGCGTCTACTTTTATCGTCGTGTCTTCTTTTATGCGTCTCTTTTGTGTGTCTTCTTTTATGCGTCTACTTTTATGTGTCTTCTTTTATGCGTCTACTTTTATGTGTCTTCTTTTATGCGTCTACTTTTATTCTTCTTTTATGCGTCTACTTTTATGTTACTTTTTTATGCGTCTACTTTTAGCGTCTCTTTTATGCGTCTACTTTTGTGTCTTCTTTTATCGTCTACTTTTATGTGTTTTCTTTTAGCGTCTACTTTTATGTGTCTTCTTCTTTTATGCGTCTACTTTTATATTATTTGTCGTCTACTTTTTGAGTCTAGTTCTTTTTCTTGTCTCTTTTTGTGTCTTCTTTTATGCGTCTACTTATGTGTCTTCCTTTTGTTATCTCTTTTTATGTGTCTTCTTCTTATGCGTCTACTTTTGTGTCTACTTTTATGTCTATTTTATGTGCTTCTTTTTTATGCGTCTACTTTTATGCGTCCTTTTTGCGTCTCTTTTGTCGTCTTTCTTTTGCGTCTACTTTTATGTGTGTCTTCTTTTGCGTATAGTTTTGCTGTCTTCTTTTATGCGTCTACTTTGTGTCTGTTTATCTCTTTATGCGTCTACTTTTTGCGTCTTCTTTTATGTCTTCTTTTTATGTTCTTCTTGCGTCTACTTTTGTGTCTTCTTTTGTGTGTCTTCTTTTATGTGTCTTTCTTTTATGCGTCTACTTTTATGTGTCTACTTTTTATCATGTCTTTTTGTGTTTCTTTAGTCTACTTTTATGCGTCTACTTTTATGTGTCTTCTTTTTGTCGTCTACTTTTATGTGTCTTCTTTTATGCGTCTACTTTTATGTGTCTTTTTGTCGTCTACTTTTATCGTCTACTTTTATGCGTCTACTTTTGTGTCTTCTTTTAGCCGTCTACTTTTATGTGTCTTCTTTTATGCGTCTACTTTTATGTGTCTTCTTTTATGCGTCTACTTTTATGTGTCTTCTTTTATGCGTCTACTTTATGCGACCTACTTTTGTGTCTTCTTTTAGCCGTCTACTTTTATGTGTCTTCTTTTAGCGTCTACTTTTATGCGTCTACTTTTGTGTCTACTTTATGCGTCTACTTTTGCGTCTTCTTTTATTCTTCTTCTTTTGTGTCTCTTTTGTGTCTTCTTTTATGCGTAGTGTTCTTTTATGCGTCTCTTTTGTGTCTTCTTTTATGCGTCTCTTTTATGTGTCTACTTTGCGTCTTTGTCTCTTTTGTACGTCTACTTTTGCGTCTTCTTTGTGTCTTCTTTTATGTGTCTTTTATGCGTCTACTTTTATGTGTCTACTTTGCGTCTACTTTTGTGTCTCTCTTTTATGCGTCTACTTTTGCGTCTCTTTTATGCGTCTACACTTTTATATCTTCTTTTATGCGTCTACTTTTATGCGTCTACTTTTGCGTATAGTTTTATGCGTCTACTTTTGCGTCTACTTTATGTGTCTACTTTTATGCGTCTACTTTGGTTGAGTTAGATAAATTAAGGCTAAATTATTTGAACTTAGGTCATTTTAAGTTCAATTAGTTTAGATAATTTTAGGTCAGATTAGGTTTTGTTAAGTTAGGTTAAGGCGAGTTAATTTAGGTAATATATTTTAACTTAAAACAATTATTAAAAGTATATTAAGTTAAGGTAGACTCAGTTACCTATTGATTAAGTCAAGTCACGTTAAGTTAGGTAAAAATTATTAATGTGTGTGTGTGTGTGTGTGTGTGTGTGTGTGTGTGTGTGTGTGTGTGTGTGTGTGTGTGTGTGAGAGAGAGATCAAAGCCACGACCTTTACCTAATACATCTTCTGAGTGACGCAGTTATCGGGGTCAAGAAGCCGGGGGCAGATAACCTGACGGCATGAGATAAGATGACTTAGTTGTTATCTATGTTATTAAATGACTCATGTTGGCTGGTTGTGTGTTATAGGTTAGGTGAGTATAGGTTAGTTAAGAAGTTGTTGTAGGTTGTGTGTTGAGTGTAGGTTAGAGTTAGTTAGGCTAGGTTAGAGTTGGTTGGTGTGTTAGGTTAGGGTTAGGTAGGTTAGGTTGTGGGTTAGGTTAGTTTAGGAGTGGGTAGGTGGGTTAGGTGTGTGGTGATGTGTGTGAGGTGAGGTGTGAGAGTTGTGTGGGTAGGTTAGGTTAGGTGGAGGTTAGGGTAGGTTGAGTTAGGTTGTGTTGTGAGGTATGTGTGTGTGAGTTGAGGTTGGTTGTGGTGAGGTTAGGTTGTTGGGTTGTGTTGGGTGTGGGTTAGGTTGGGTTGGGTTGAGGTTAGGATGTTGGTTGGGGTAGGGGTTGTGGTTAGGAGTGTTGGGTTGAGTTGAGTGTGTTAGAGGTTGAGTTGGGTTAGGTAGGTTGGGTTGGGTGAGTTGGGTGTTGTGAGTTAGGTTAGGAGGTAGGTTAGGTTAGGCAGTGTTGGTTAGGTGAGGTTGGGTTGGGTTAGGTTGGGTGACTGAACTTATGTTATTGGTTCTCGACAGGTAATAGTGTGATTTTTTTACCTTTTTTAGTTGATACAGTTTTGAGGGTTTCAGAGGACGTTTTTGGGGGTTATGAGTCCGGCTTTATGGGGGTTTTAGAGTACAGTTTTAGGATTTTGAGTGAGGTGATGTGGATTTATACAATGTGAGGGTTATTGAGTACGTTTGGGGGGTTTGAGTACGGTATTTTTTTGGTAACGATAATACATACATGGAATGAGTGTGTAAATCAATATATGTGTGTGTGTGTGTGTGTGTGTGTGTGTGTGTGTGTTGAGCGAGCGTCAGTATCACCACCTGTCAATATAATGATTTATGTCTATTACAATTTTCTATATCAGCCACATGTCTAGATTCAGCTCCTCGTTTTCCGTGACGCTCCTGACTCATCCATGATTCATCCACCACTCATCCACCACCTTGTTTCTATGTTAGGACTCATCAACCACATGTTTTTCTATTGTTAGGACTCATCCACCATCTCTTTTCTATGTTAGGACTCATCCACCAACCTCGTTTTCTATGTTAGGACTCATCCACAACCCCGTTTTCTATGTTAGGACTCATCCACCACTTTCTATTGTTAGACTCATCCACCACCCTGTTTTCTATGTTAGGACTCATCCACCACTGTTTTCTATGTTAGGACTCATCCACCACCCCTGTTTTATGTTAGGACTCATCCACCACCGTTTATGTTAGGACCACCACCCACTTTTTCTATGTTAGACTCATCCACCACACGTTTCTATGTTAGGACTCATCCACCACCCTGTTTCTATGTATCACCACTTATGTTGGACTCATCCACCACCCCTGTTTCATGTTAGACTCATCCACAACCCTGTTTTCTATTAGGACTCATCCACCACCCAGTTTATGTTAGACTCATCCACCACCCTGTTTTCTTATGTTAGGACTCATCCACAACCCCGTTTTCTATTAGGACTCATCCAACCAACCTAGTTTTCTATGCTAGACTCATCCACCACCCTGTTTTCTATGTTAGGACCACCCACACTGTTTTCATGTTAGGACTCATCCACCACCCAGTTTATATTAGACTCATCCACCACCTGTTTTCTATGTTAGACTCATCCACCACACGTTTTTCTATGTTAGGACTCATCCACCACCTTGTTTTCTATGTTAGGACTCATCCACCACCCTGTTTCTATGTTAGACTCATCCACCACCCTGTTTCTTATGTTAGGACTCATCCACACCTGTTTTTATGTTGGACTACCACACTCATCCACAACCCCTTTTCTATGTTAGGACTCATCCACCACCCTGTTTTCTATGTTAGACTCATCCACCACCCTGTTTTCTATGTTAGGACTCATCCACCACCCTGTTTTTATGTTAGGACTCATCAACCACACGTTTTCTATGTTAGGACTCATCCACCACCCAGTTTTTGCTATTAGGACTCATCCACCACCTTTTATGTTAGGACTCATCCACCACCCCGTTTTTCTATGTTAGGACTCAGCAATGCCCCCATACGCGTGTACTCTGTCAAATCATCGCCCCATTGTTGTTGTTGTTGTTGCGTCTATAATTACCAGCGTGAGGTCTGGTTGTCATATATTCTTACTCTCTTGTGTTGTGTTGTGTTGTGTTGTGTTGTGCTGTGTTGTGCTGTGTTGTGCTGTGTTGAGCTGCACTTTGCTGGATATAGTTTACATATTGAATTGGAATGAATATTGACACATTATTACTTATAGTATCAAATTATGAATCAGATGAAACACACAAAAAAAAACATCGGGAGGTCAACAGTTAGTGTGTCGAGTGGAGGTCGGGGAGCAAATGATATACACAAAAAAACACAGACGTTGCGAGGTCAAATCGGAAGGTCGAGAGGTCAAGTCGGGAACTGCGGTAATGACGATCGTTTTTATTCCCAGGTGAACAGAATAGAGGCCACTGAAGGAGGAGAAATTATGTCAAAGTATCCGGTAGGAAATAAATTGTGGAGAGGGAAAAAAGCGGTGCCGAAATTAGAATGTGTGTGTGTGTGTGTGTGATTAATCTGATGGTGTTAAGTGGTTTTATTAGTCTCTTTGTGTGTGTGTGTGTGTGTGTGTGTGTGTGTGTGTGTTTCGTCTGTCTGTCTGCATTTGTCTGTCTTGCTGTCAGACCTCTAACACAGCTTCTGGGGAGGGGGGGGAGGCAACGGACTGTCAAAAATTTCAGCTTTGTTTATGAAAATGTGAAGGAAGATGAAACCAGAATGAGTGAATGTTTGTTTTTGTTGATGATTGTGTTTGTGTGTTTGTAACGTTGATAGCGATGTTTACAACGGTGACGTCATTCTGTACGTTGATAGCGATGTTTACAACGGTGACGTCATTCTGTACGTATACAGTATTCTATGTGCGTGGCTACTGAAGTGTATATACTGTACATGGAGTATCAGGTTTACACACACACACACACACACATACATACATACATACATACATACATACATCCATCTCACTTACACATGTGCAGCCACACCTGTGCTCCCTCACACACACACACACACTTGTTGGCTGTCATAAACACACTTGTATTTCCGGAGTAAATCTGCACTTCTCTATATTTCTCTCTTACTTTCTGTCATTTTCTTTCTCTCTCTCTCCTTCCCCTTTCTTTTTCTCACCAAACACACACACACACCTCTCCCCCCCCCCCCCAGATAAGTTTACTAACGCTGGTCTTGGTCATGTTCAGTTCGCCAGGAATCTCAGCAAATCCTTTAATATTTCCTTATCGACGCCTGAAATACGTCACGCGTCACAAAATACGTCGCAGATTGTTAAATGTTGCTTTATTTTTGTTCGATTCTTGTTTTAATTTACTTATTTTTGTTTTGATTACCTACCATTACAGTTGTTAATAAGAGGACTCTAGTTTAATTATTGAACATTATAATTCGTCAGATGTGTCCAGGAGATTGAGATGATAAATTTGATTGTTAATATCTTATGGTGGTGGAGCCTAGGGGGTGGTGGTGGAGGAGCCTAGGGGGAGTGGTGGAGGAGCCTAGGGGGAGTGGTGGAGGAGCCTAGGGGAGAGGTGAAGGAGCCTAGGGAGAGTGATGGAGGAACTTTGGGGGTAGTGGTGGAGGAGCCTAGGGGTGGTGATGGGAGGGAGCCTAGGGAGTGTGGAGGAGCGTAAAGGGGTGATGGTGAAGGAGCCTAAAGGGGTGATGATGAAGAGGCCTAGGGGGTGATGGTGGAAGGAGCCTAAAGGGGTGATGATATAAGAGGAGCCTAGGGGGTGGTGGTGAAGGGCCTAAAGGGGTGGTAGAAGCCTAGAAGTGGTGGAGGGCCTCCCATGCACTCTCAGGCGTGGTACTCGACTCCCACACTACAATATAATCTCCTTTGCCACACACTCGTGCCACACCCCACCCTCGCTCCTTCCTTCCTTCCTTCCTTCCTTCCTTCCTTCCTTCCTTCCTGCCTATCTCCTTCCTTTCTTTCTTCCTATCTCCCTTCGTTCCTTCCCTTCTTCCTTCCTTCCGTCCTTCGTTCCTCCCTTCCTTCCTTCCTTCCTTCCTTCCTCCCTCAGTCTTGACCCTTCACCACCACCACCACCACAACACACCGAGGTTGTACTTTTGTGTTCGTCCTCTGTGTGTTGTTGTAGTTGTGTTGTGGTTGTTACTGTAGATGTGTTTTTTGTGTTGTTGTAGCTTCGTTGCGGTTGTTGTTGTTGTTTTAGGTATGTTGTGATTGTTATTGTTGTAGTTGTTGTGGTGGTTGTTATTTTTGTTGTTGTTAGAGAGAGAGAGAGAGAGAGAGAGAGTCCTACAGAATTATGATAAGTGTTTTGGTTATTAAGGTGATTTGTATGTGAATGTTTTTGTTCAGAGAGAAAGAAGATTTTGCACCGAAGTGTTTGTTTGTTGTAGTTTTGTTGCTGTGTGTGTGTGTGTGTGTGTGTGTGTGTGTGTGTGTGTGTGTGTGTGTGTGTGTGTGTTGCAGGTGTTGTAGTGGTGATTAGGGAAGCGTATGTTACAAATGTATCTTGGTATTGTAAAATTTAAGTAACTGCATTGTGTCATAAATCATGTGCTGCTGACATACACAGGTGTTGGGAGTGTTTATGTACAATGGGAGACAAGACACTGTTACATTGTTCTCCCTCACATGTTCTCCCTCACATTGTTCTCCCTCACATTGTTCTCCCTCACATTGTTCTCCCTCACATGGGAAATATTTTAAGTATTGTGTTTGTAAAATAACTAGTGTAAACAGGTATCGGGTAGTTTATACAGTAGTCAGGTGTGTAAACAAACAATAGTCATCTGTATAAACACACATTACCTTGTGAGTCAATAACAGGTGTGCTGGGGGACGATATATACAGTACGCGTTAACAGGTTCACAGGTGCCGCCGTCTCACCTGTGTTAAGACCTTCCTGAAGCCAACCAGCCTGTAAAGTACTACAGTAGTGCGTCAGGGTTCAGGCTGTGTGTGTGTGTGTGAAGCTGGGTGGCCTGCATCTAACTTAAACCTACCCTGGTGTTGACAACCCCCCCCCCCCTGTGTGTTTGTGTTGATAAAGTAGTGAGCGCCTTTGGGGGTTACCCGTGTAAACATCGTCGTCTGCATATAATGGTAACTCTTCCTCGTGTCCCTTGTCGTGGTTGAGACTTGAAGGTGGAGTGGAAGGTATCACGAGCCTTCAAGTTCCACCTTCAAGTCTCAAGACACAGCTGTTATTATGATGATTATAATTAACCTGTACAGTAGAAAACTGGTGGAGTCGTGTAAACATGTACATATATCAAGGATAATGATGATGATGATGGTGATGATGAAGTGATGATAATGATGGTGATGAGGTGCAGGTAAAGTAAGGTGATGAGGTGATGGGTAATAATGATGATGATGATGAGATTTTGATGATGAGGATGATTGATGTTGATAATGATGGTAAGTAATGATGAGGATGACTGTTATGATGATGATGAGGATAATGATAATAATAATGACAATGATGATAATAATAATGATGATATGATACAGGTAAGGTTAAGGTTGATAGGCAGGTGGTTAAACAGCCCCTCCTCCCCCACCCCTCCTCCCCCCACCCTCCCTCCCCCTTTAATAGTTCATGGGCAGGTGTGGCGAGGGACATGGTGCCACGATTATCTCCTTAAGCATTGTTTATTTATCCTCTTGTACTGTTTGTGTCTGTTTAAGTGTCCGTCTAGATTCATTCTCTCTTCTTCATTACCTCTTATTCACTCACTTTTATGTATATTTCTTAATTTATTTTATTTATTATCACTTTTTTTTGTTTAGTGGCGTTCATGTGTGTCAATTTATTCTAATTTCTTGTATTTATTCGCACTTTTGTTTGTATGTGTCGTTCGTGTGTGTGTCATGACGCAATTTAGTAAATAAAAGCGTTATAAATTAGGAAAGTAAAAAAAGACTGACATATGCGTAGTTGAAATCCGGATAGGTGTAAAAGAACGACTACGAGTGCTCAGTTTATTAAGAGACATTGATATAATAACTTTCTCCTGAAACGAAAGCGTAAAGAAAACATTCGTAAGATTAGTTAAAAAAGAAAACGACCATTATTAAAAAGAAAACGGCAACTATTAAGAAGAAAACGACAATTATTATAAAGAAAACGACAACTAATTATAAAGAAAACGACGTCATCGATACGGGAACTATGATAAAACGAGGAATCCGGATTAGGTGTTATGGTAGGCAATGACGTCATCACAACACACACGTCCTCCTCACAAACAACTGTATACACGTTAAACAACAGCACATGAAAAAGATATTGTTATTGGGAAGAGATTTCGTTGTTTACATAGTAGTAGTAGTTTATAATAGGATAATCATTGTTTACATAGTGTTAGGTGTTTACTTGTTTATCATTGTGAACCACCTAAGCTAACCTTCCTGGCTGACGCGCCCCAGACTGAGAGATCATCGCCTGGGTCTAGTTTATTTGGACGGTGTTGTGTGAGGGTCATCTTCAGGCCCGGCCACTTATACCTCAAGTACTGTAATAAGCTTCAGGATGTGTCGGTAAGATTGCACACATACACACACACACACACACACACACACACACTCACAGAAACTCACATACATACATGCATACATATGTTGGGCTCAGAAACCGAAAATCGACCACAACGCGTTGTGGTTGTTTGGAAAATAACCAGAACTCGAAATTTAGCTATAGGTTAGGTTAGGTTAGTTAGGATTGAGTTAAGTTAGTTTGGATTGGGTTTGATTTGGTTAGAATAAAATCCAAGAGGCAAAATTTCGCTTTCTGGTTATTTTCCAAACAACCATAACTCGTTGTGGTCGCTTTTCGGTTTCTGAGCCCAACACATCCATACATCCATGAGCACTTGGGACGTTCCGTTCGAACAGGCCAGTTAATCACAAAACCACCACATTCAGCTATCCGTAACCACGCCCACCAACATGACCACCCGTTTTCGCAGTCTGATTTCTCAGTTCTTGGCAGGAGCAACTGTGAGACGGACCTCCTCATTATGGAAGCCTTGCATCAGTTTAAAGTAAAGCCATCCGTTTGTGTTATGGCTTCCTGTGAATTGTTGGTTTTTCTCACTAAGGCTCGACTCAATTAAGGTAATACCCCCTGTATGTTTTAGTTGTTGTTGTTTTTCAATGATTTTAGTTTAATTCGTAGGTCTCCCGTCAATTTTATTATTGTTTTAAATTATAATACATACCTACATTCATCCATACATACATACCTACTAACTTCACCTAACCTAACCTAACCTAACCTAACCTAACCTAACCTAACCTAACCTACCCTACCCTACAGGTGCCATTAGGGTAATTTAATCCTAAGGTGAAATAAACTAGGGGGAGGGGCTAATCTTCATGTGATCCCAACAGTACCTTATACTGTATGTGAACTAATAAAGGCTCACACTGTCTAAACATCGCCAGCCAGTACTAACGCAGCTCCTGGTGTAGTCTGTCACCCAACACTGACACACACATACTTACAGGAACTACTCCAGGCGCACGTTCTCCTAATAGACGGTGCACAAGAACAATAACATGTAGTGATAAAAAGGTTCACAGGTCTCAAATAACACAAGGGTGGAGGAAATAACAGCCCCCTTCCCCCTTGTCTATCCACCAATCCAACCCACAATGGCCCCCCTAGCCCTCCTCACCCTTGGACATGGGAACCAAACCCTATTTATACCTATTGGGGGAAAATAGGGGAAATATATTTGTGTTTATTAATTTTTTTTTTATTCTCAAATCTAATTACAGAATAAAGGTGTATTTAGGGATTTTTGTATTTTGTGGATTTATATTTAAAGGGAAATGGTATAGAAAATGGGGGAATGTTATATAGAAAATGGGGTAATACTGTATAGAAAATGGGAATGTTATATAGAAAATGAGGAATACTTTATAGAAAATGGGGGAATACTGTATAGAAAATGGGGGAATACTGTATAGAAAATGGGGGAATACTGTATAGAAAATGGGAATGTTATATAGAAAATGGGGGAATACTGTATAGAAAATGGGAATGTTATATAGAAAATGAGGGAATACTTTATAGAAAATGGGGGAATACTGTATAGAAAATAGGGGAATACTGTATAGAAAATGGGGGAATACTGTATAGAAAATGGGAATGTTATATAGAAAATGGGGGAATACTGTATAGAAAATGGGAATATTAGAAAATGAGGGAATACTTTATAGAAAATGGGGGAATACTGTATAGAAAATGGGGGAATACTGTATAGAAAATGGGGTATTGGGTGGTTGTGTGTGTGTGTTGACAATGGTAGTGGTGGTGGTGGTTGTGAGGGGTAAGTTAAGTTTTGTTCAGAAAGATTGAATAATTCCCACACTGTGTTTAATAGAGCGAGGTGGGAGGGTAGGTATTGTGGGTGTGACGGCCAGCCAGACAACCTCCCTCAAACTCTCTTCTACCACACACACACACACACACACACACACACATATGAAAGTATTCCGCGGCTTTTACACGTATTTGGGTAAACGTTGGATCATCTCTTAAGCTTATTCTCGGTATTTTTTTTACACACGCTTACACACAGACACACTGATACACACAGAGATACATACAGACACACACATACATACATACACAGATACACATACAGACACACTCATGCACACATAGACATACAGACACAGATACATACATTCATAGAAACACACACACACACACACACACAGAGTTAGAAGGTGTTAAGGAAACTTTATTGGCTGAAGAAGACTTAAGGAACCTGTGTAGGGGTGAGCCTTGACCAATGGGGGGGAGGAGGGGTGTTGGAGAGGAGAGAAGAAGGAAAGAATCCACACAAACTTTCTCATAACATCTTAAGGTAAAATTTTCACTTAACTTAATATGTACAGATGTGTGTTACTGACTCACTTAAGTTACGACACAAAGATGGATTCTCAAAGGGTCGCTTAAACTACGATACGAGGAATTCAAAGGGATTTTTATTTTTATTATTTTTTCTCACTTAGATTGTTGTCTGGGAATATATTTTAACTAATTCATTTAAGATACGATATAAAGGTGGCGAAAATGGGGTATAAATTGCTCTGAGACTCTATACCATCTGTTGTAGTGGTAGTAGTAAACGTAGTAGTAGTAGTAGTAGTAGTAGAAGGTATGGTTGTAAGGGGAAGTTGGAGGCCATATCAACTAAAAAAAGTAGTAGTAGTAGTAGTAGCATTAGTAGTAGTAGTAGTAGTAGTATTTGTAGTAGTAATCATTTCCAGGGTATATAAAGGGTTTAGAAGCAGCTGACAGACAAATGTATTTTCATATTAACATTCTGGTGCTGACAGGTGATTGATGGTGACTGATGATAAAAAGGTTGGCTGCTCGTACAGTTAGTATTATGTAGTTATGATGTGTAGTAATACTGATTCATTATGATTATATTAACCATTTATTAAAGGAAAAACAGTAGCCAAGGGGTGAAAATATACATTGTACAGAAGTAATATATATAATGGTATCCCGGAGTGGGTCGGTTATCAAAGAGGGAAGAAACATGGGGTGAATATGCAAGTTACCTGTGGATCTGGTCATTTATTTGGTGGTTGGGGGAAGGGGCTGATGTAGCTTGTGTATGTGGGGGGAAGGGGCTGGTGTAGCTTGTTGTGTGTAGGGGAAGGGCCTGGTGTAGGTTGTTGTGTGTAGGGGGCGGGGCTGATGTAGCTTGCTGGTGTAGCTGGGGATGGGGCTGTTGTAGCTTGCTGTGTGTAGTTGGGGAAGGGGCTAATATTGTAGCCTTCTGTGTGTAGTTGGGGAAGAGGCTGATGTAGCTTGCTGTGTGAGGTCGTGTAGGCTTGATGCTGTTGTAGTATCTGTCGTCAATCCTTGAACTGTTTTGTTGGTGTATCCCGGTGGTGAGGGGGAGATGATGGAGTGAGGTGAGGGAGGGGTGAGGTGAGGGGGAGGTGGGAGGGGGAGGAGGTGGAGGGAGGGAGGTGAGGAGAGGGATAAACAGGGCAGACCTAAAACAGCTGTGGGGATTCCAAATTAACACGTCCTCCCTCAATGGCGGTCAAGATGTGTGTGTGTTGTGTGTGTGTGTGTGTGTGTGTGTGTGTGTGTGTGTGTGTGTTGTGTGTGTGTTGTGTGTGTGTGTGTGTGTGTTGTGTGTGTGTGTGTTGTGTGTGTGTGTGTGTGTGTGTGTGTGTGTGTCATATAATGAAGACACTGTAAATGAAATCCAACTAAATAGATCTATTAATGCGTCTCCACAACTTACATACCAATAGGAGATGGTCTTTGGGGGTTAATGTAATAAAGTGAAACATTTAACAGCGGAGGAACTGAAGAAGAAGAAGAAGAAGAAGAAGAAGAAGAAGAAGAAGAAGAAGAAGAAGAAGAAGACACGCCAGCAGCCAGGACGATAATTCACTAGGTTATGCATACGAAGGAAGGAAGGAAGCTATTGATATTATAATGTTTAACTGAGCTTTATCAACTAAGGCTATTAAGCTTTATATTCGAGATTAATTATATATACGAGTCATTTCAGCTTAAAAACCTCACGAGAGATTATATCAGGAGAGGGGGAGTGATGAGCCCCAGAGAACTGCCAGTCATCCTGCCCCAAACTGTCGTACTGCACTGGTACCAATTTGTGGACTGATAGTAATAGGGTGTTTAAGGCGGTGGGGGTAAGTAAGGTTTTTTGTGGTTTTATTAAAGTTGTTGAGGTGGTTTAAGGTTTCATAATGGGTTTTGTAGGTTTATAGTTGGTCTTTTTTCTTTAGATACTCTTCACATTCTTTTCATCATACACTTCATCATACACTCATCATCACACACACTCATTATCACGCTTATCATCATACTCTTATCATCACATTCTTCATCACACACTCATCACACTTCATCAACTTACCACTTAATGTGACTGTGTTCCCGCTGGCTGGCTGGCTGGTTAACGTAGGCATTGGCGCTGCAGATTCACACACACACACGCACACCACACGCACGCACGCACACACACACAAACTCACTCACTCATTTAATAACTAATTGATTGACTGACTGTCCTCCAAAGACACCACCCCCCATCCCTGGAGACCTGTGTTTAGCAAATATATCCCCCTATGAAAATGCTGCCCCCCCCAACCACCTGAGGGCCGGGGAAGGAGGTAGGTGTTGTGTAAGGACAGAGAGTCACATAACAACTTTATTACTTCAGGACGGGTTGCGTGGACCACGCACGCACGCACACACACACAAACTCACTCACTCATTTAATAACTAATTGATTGACTGACTGTCCCTCCAAAGACACCACCCCCCCCATCCCTGGAGAGCATCTGTGTTAGCAAAAATATATCTCCCCTGCGAAAAATGCCAGCCCAACCACCTGAGGGCTGCTGAGGTAGGTGTTGTGTGTAAGGACAGAGAGTCACATAACAATCCTTTATTACTTCAGGACGGGCTACAGGACCTGTGTGTGTGTGTGTGTGTGTGTGACCTTGGTGAGGAGGCAAGGCTGTAGAGGTCAAGGTCATCTACAGCAATACTCCCGTCCATGGTAAGTACTGTGAGGATTGCAGGACATGAAAACAACGCCAGTGTAAGTAATCAGCATCAAGCAGTTGTCCTCCACCCTGAAAAGAGTTATAGTTAGTGGAATTACTAAGGCAGACGAACATTCACTCATCTTGTGGCTACAGTGGAGTGTTTTATGGTGTAAAGAGTATATCTCGAGCCATGGTAACATGCTAAGGAGGCAATCATTACAGCTGAAGAAACTTGACCTGTGGGGTCGTGTGTATAATGGAGTGTGTCCTGCCATGATTGTCCACTTTTGCGAAGCTTGTGTACATGTCCTGTGTGAAGTCGTTTGTGGAGTTGTTTTCACTTTTTTGTGTGTGTCGTCCCACAAAACATTGTCTGGATAATATGTGGTCATGTTGCCCTGTTCGAATCTAAATCTTTACAGAACATATTTCACCTAAATGTATTTCTTGTAAACATTTTCTAAGTCAAGAAAACAGTCGGACCATTTTGTGCCGGTATGTCAATTATCTGCCGCCAGGATGGTCGGGTAAATTATTCCTCTCCTCACTAACCACTTCAAGGCCTCTCACCGCTGCCGAGTCTCGACAGTTACCCCGGTGTGTCCCTGAGGTGAGGAGTGAGCGTGTTGATGGCTGGTCTGGCCGCTGTGTTATACCTCATTCCTCGCGCTCTTTGTTTATTTTAGTGGTGTGATTTTCTTCCAAAGGGAAATTGTCAGAGTGGAATCTTATAAGCTCACCCGAGGCTGCACATAAACAGAGGAGGGGCGGTGAGGGAGAGGGTGAGAGGCGGTGTGTTGGCCCAGAGAATCACCTGCCTACCTACCCTATAATCAACCCACCCCAAGCCGAGCCCCCCTTCCTCCACCCTCCCCTCCACCCCCTCGGCCACATCACCACCCTGGTATCGGAAAATGCTAGCTAATGACGTCACGGAGATCATTTTATAACTTTATTCTTAAGAGAGAGAGAGAGAGAGAGAGAGAGAGAGAGAGAGAGAGAGAGAGAGAGCTGGGTTATTTATTTTAGGCTGTCATCACCTGGTTTGCTTAGGGGTTAGGTTTTATTAATATCAGCCTTGACTCTCTATGTGTGTAAAAGTTAATGTGATATGATACTGTATTGTGTTCCTGAGCAGTGCTTGTCTAGTTATCACATCAAAATTTATGTACTCCTGTATAATATGTAACCCGAACTTGTATAACCTGTACCCGTATTATACATTAACTCCCGGGACAGTTTGTGTCCTGTAATCTCCTGTACCAACGTGAATAGTTAATAAAATGAATACATTAGATATTTGTCTCATGTACTCAACCAGAAGCAACAGTATATTATGTAGGAAGTAAGTACAAAATTAACCAAACTTAACCCAACCCAACTTAGCCTATTAAGATTAACTAACCTAACTTAACACTAGTTTATATCATTCCAATATTAACCACACTAACCTACTTCATCCTCAGGTAGTATTATTAAGGTGTTTAATCATCAGGTGAAATAAGCTTGTGGGGGTAATCTTCAGGTGATCATCCCCCAAAAAATATAGATAATAAAAGTAACTAAACAATACGTAGAAGAAGTTAATATAGACGGGAGTGTAATTATGAGAGGTAGATAGATATATAGTTTAGTGTGAGAATATATCAATAATTATAGAATGATATAAAACAAATTGCAATCAATCACGCCAGTAGATTAAAAACGGAATTATATATTTTCGTGTGTGTGTGTGTGTGTGTGTGTGTGTGTGTGTGTAGAAAAGTGGTGTAGACAGTAGCCATCATCATAAACAGTATTTTCCTACCTGTAACCCTTATTTGTTTGTTCTTCTGAATGCCGCCTAACAACCCAGTAGCAGAAGTTAAATTATACTATGGACAAAACCACTTAAGTGTATTTGTACTTGACCGTTCATTAAGGCAACCAGGAGCCGACTGAGGAGGAGAGGGTGGAGGAATGGTTCTAAACGGCACGGTGGTGTGGGCTGCCTGAAGGGGAGAGGAGTTTACGGGCCGGCAACTACTATTTTGCCCGTAGGTGATGGCGGCTCTGTTGTTTGGGGGCCGGGTCGAGGTAATAACACCCTTCCACTGCCCGCACTTCAGTGACACACACACACAATAATAATAATGCCGAAAGAAATGACGACCTCGACGCCGCCTTACCAAACTTGGTGTGACGTGTAATGGGCAGGCGCGGGGAATTCGTATATCGCTGGGTTACCTGCAAATGATTGAGCAAACACGAGAGGTTACAGGCGGGTAGGTAATGTTATGCTGATGGCTCACTAACGACACACTCCGCCTCTATCCATCACTGGGCATTACATAAGCTGTACGCAAACCACTCCACTGCTAGGGCGAGAACCCACCCTGCCCTGGGAGAGACCTGCACCGCCTTTCTGCTGTGTGTGTGTGTGTGTGTGTGTGGGGGGAGGGGGTATATGTATGGGGGGCATATTTATGTATGTGGAGGTGCATGTGTGTGTTTGTGTAGGGGCAGTATGTTTGTAGTATGGAGGTGTGATGTGTGTGTGTTCCAGCTGTGTCTACTATGGCCCAGTAGTGATAAAATTCAAATTATGCTCCAGTAGAAGATGTACCCACCATGGCCCAGTAGTGATGTACCACCATGGCCCAGTAGTGATGTGTGTGGTTTCCACCATGGCCCAGAAAGTGATGTGTGTACCCAATTATGGCCTGCAGTGTAGTGATGTGAAATTCCACCATGGCCCAGTGCAGTGATGTACCCACCATGGCTCAGTAGTGACACCCACCATGGCCCAGTAGTGATACCCACCATGGCCCAGCAGTGATACCCACCATGGCCCAGTAGTGATAATTCAATATAGGTCAAAGATAAAAATTCAATTATGGCCCAGTAGTGGACACCACCATGGCCCAGTAGTGATGTACCCACCATGGCCCAGTAGTGATGTACCCACCATGGCCCAGTAGTATGCACCAACAAGTGCCCAGTAGTGATGTGTACCCACCATGGCCAGTGCAGTGATGTATTCCACCATGGCCCAGTGAAAGATGCACCCACCATGGCCCAGTAGTGATGAACCCACCATGGCCCAGTAGTGATGTACCCACCATGGCCCAGTAGCATGTGAAGAATTCACCATGGCCCAGTAGTGATGTACCCACCATGGCCCAGTAGTGATGTGAATTCCAATTACGGCCCCATAGTGATGTACCCACCGTCCATCAGGGCCATTAGTGTCACCCAGTACTCTAGGGGCCATTTACACTCACTAGCGTCTCCGTAACCCGTAACTACTGAGCAGTTATAATAGGTTTTAATGTCTGGTGTTTAGTGTGATGGACTACCCTGTTGAGGACGACCCTCTTGAGGACGACCCTCTTGAGAATGATCCTCTTGTGGACTATTCTATTGAGGACGACCCTGTATAGAACGACCCCTATAAAAACCTACTCTATAGAGACCGACCCCTATAGAGGACCCTTATAAAACCCTACTCTATAGAGACCGACTGCTGTGAGGACGACCATGTAAAACGACCCCAAATAGAATGACTCCTATAGAGGACGACCCTGCAAAGAACTACCCCTATAGAGAAGGAGCCCTGTAAGAACGACCTCTATAGAGGAAGACCCTGAAGAACGACTCCTATAGAGAACGACCCTGTAAAGAACGATGATGTGTACAATATTCAGGAGAAACAATTTACAAGATGCTACCCCGTAATACAGTCAGTTCCTCATACAATACAGTCAGTTTCTCATACTACAGTCAGTTCCTCATACAATACAGTCAGTTGTTTTAGGTTCGAGGTCTTGGAAGGGAGTGTGTGTGTGTGTGTGTGTGTGTCGTGTAGGAATGTCACCAGGATGTATTGTAGGTGTGTGTGTGTGTGTGTGTGTGTGTGTGTGTGTGTGTGTGTGTGTGTGTAGATCGATGGCTGGTGTGGATACTGTCGCCCTCTGGAATGGTTGAGGTGAGGTAGAGACAAAACATTCACTAACCTAACCAGTAAATTGTCTGTGCGCCAGGTTGAATTCAGTGTGTGTGTGTGTGTGTGTGTGTGCTCTATCCCACACGCTGTCCGAACGTATGTACTTGTCACACAGGGAATACACAATAGCACGCAACGAGGAACACACACACACACACACACACACACACCTGTAATTTTGTCACGTACATACAATAGTGTGATAATATATTGACCGTAATTTTTGGTTTTGTGTAATTATTTTTTTTTTTGTAGGTTTGGTTTGGGTTGGTTTGGTTTGGTTTGGTTGGTTAGGCAAAGGGAAGGTAGGTTAGGTTAGGTGGATTAGGTTAGGATAGGATTGGTTTGGTTAGATTTATAAATAATTGTCTTTTTGGAATCTTAACCTAACGCTGCCATACTGCTTAATTAGACAGGTGAGGAGGTGGTGGTGGTGGTGATGATGGTGAGGTGATAGTGATAATGGATGATGAATGTGGTGTGTTGAGTAGTGATAATGGTAGACTATGGTAGTGATGATGGTGATGATTACACCAGTTGACAATAAATGACATTGATGACAGTAAGATAATAATAAATAAGCAATGACGACAAATCATAACTTTTTTGTTCCTTCATTATAGAAACATTAGGTATACAGTCGGTCCTTTTGTTGTTTTGAGTCTGGATGAGCACCTGTGGCGTAATTACCTGTGTGTGTGTGTGTTGGTCTGGCGTCAGCGTTAATGAGCAGCGTATTAGGTGTTTCAGGGCGTCACAACACCTGAGAGAGAGAGAGGTGTCAACATCACGAATTGTCGTTTATTTGGCGTAGGTTAGGTTAGGTTAATGTTGTTGTTGTTGTTATAAGGTGTTTGTGTTGTGAGTTTTGGCGCTAAGTGGTAAAAATATGTGGTAGCCTAAGGGTGTTGTTGTTGTTGTTGTTGTTGTTGTTGTTGTTGTTGTTGTTGTTGTTGTTGCTGTTATTATTATTGTTATTATTATTATTATTATTATTGTTATTGTTATTGTTGTTGTGATTTTCAATATTTTCTAATTTTATTAACTCTGACAACAGTTAAAACGATTCGTATTGTCATTAAACTTCAACACCTCGCCATCAACTTCGTCTGCATCATCAAGTGTTTCAAGTTCTTTAACTCTACAGCAGGAGTTAACAAGGGCATCCTCGTTCACCTTGTTAAGACACCTTCAGGTTAACTTCTGCGTCGTGGTGTTCCTCATAGTTCGTGTTCCTCTCATATTGTACACACACACACACACACATACTAACACAACTCAAACAAAGACACCCAAACACACACCAACGAACAAAGCAAACACACACCAACCAACAAACAAACACACACCAACCAACAAAACAAACACACCAATGAACAAACACACACCAACAAACAAACACACACCAACAAACAAAACAAACACACACCAACAAACAAACACACACCAACAAACAAACACACACCAACAAACAAACACACACCAACAAACAAACACACGAACAAACACCAAACAAACACCAAACAAACAACCACCACAGTCTAGTGTTTATAATACACCTAACATACAGTAGCTGTATATTTTCTCATCTTTTTGGGGTATATATTTTTTTTTTTTTGTATGGCCGACAACACTTTATGGCATGTAAATTTAGCACATATGATTGACTTATTTGGTCTGGTCAGCGACAATAAATTGGGAGGCAGGGGGTGAGTGTCAGAATCTGTGTTTTAGTAATACTAGGTGCTCTCTCTCTCTCTCTCTCTCTCTCTCTCTCTCTCTCTCTCTCTCTCTCTCTACCCACATTTCCCCCCTCCTCTCTCTTTCCATCTCCCTTTCTCTCCCCTCCCTCTTCTCTCCTCTACCTCCCCTCCCCTCCCTCCCCTCCCCTCCCTCCCTCCCCTCCCCTCCCTCCCTCCCCCCTCCCCTCCCCTCCCTCCTCCTCCCCTCCCCTCCCCCCACTCCCTCCCTCCTCCCTCCCTCCCTCCCTCCTCCCTCCCCTCCCTCTCCCCTCCCCTCCCCCCTCTCCCTCCCTCCTCCCTCCCCTCCTCCCTCCCCTCCCTCCCCTCCCCCTTCCTCTCCTCCCTCCCTCCCTCCTCCCCCTCCCCTCCTCCCTCCCCCCTCCCTCCCTCCTCCCTCCCTCCCTCCTCCCTCCCCCTCCTCCCCTCCCCTCCCTCCTCCCTCCCTCTCCTCCCTCCCTCCTCCTCCCTCCCCTCCCCCCTCCCTCCTCCCCTCCTCCCCCCTCCCCTCCCTCCTCCTCCTCCCCTCCCTCCCCTCCCTCCCTCCTCCCTCACCAGGTAACCTCAGGTGTTTGGGCTACAAATCTAACACAGTCGTTGTTTTTATAGTCCTTTAATATCTCGTTTTTTACCTGTACTGGATTATCTTTTACTATTGTCTTTACCTGTACTGTGTGTCTTTTTACCTGTACTGTATTGTCTTTTTTTACCTGTGCTGTATTGTCTTTTTACCTGAAACCCCATTTACTGTATGTCTTTTTTTACCTGTACTGTATTGTCTTTTTTACCTGTACTGTTTGTCTTTTTTACCTGTACTTGCACCAACCCTTTTTACACGCTGTATTGTCTTTTTTTACCTGTACTGTATTGTCTTTTTATATACTGTATTGTCTACTTTTTACCTGTACTGTATTGTCTTTTTTTTTTACCTGTCTGTTTGTCTTTTTTACCTGTACTGTATTGTCTTTTTACCTGTACTGTATTGTCTTTTTACCTGTACTGTAATATTTTTTACCTGTACTGTATTGTCTTTTTATACTGTATTGTCTTTTTTACCTGTATATTGTCTTTTTTTACCTGTACTGTATTGTCTTTTTTAATACTGTATTGTCTTTTTACCTGTACTGTATTGTCTTTTTTACCTGTACTGTATTGTCTTTTTACCTGTACTGTATTGTCTTTTTTTTTACCTGTACTGTTTGTCTTTTACCTGTACTGTATTGTCTTTTTACCTGTACTGTATTGTCTTTTTATTTCTTATTATCTTTTTACCTGTACTGTATTGTCTTTTTACCTGTACTGTATTGTCTTTTTACCTATACTGTATTGTCTTTTTTATATACTGTGTGTCTTTTTTTACCTGTACTATTGTCTTTTTACCTGTACTGTATTGTCTTTTTTTACCTGTACTGTATTGTCTTTTTTACCTGTTTGTCTTTTTTACCTTACTGTATTGTCTTTTTATACTGTATTGTCTTTTTTACCTGTACTGTTTAATGTTTTTTTACCTGTATTCTTTTACCTGTACTGTATTGTCTTTTTTACCTGTACTGTATTGTCTTTTTTACCTGTACTGTGTTGTCTTTTTTTACCTGTACTTATGTTTCTTTTTTTACCTGTACTGTAATCTTTTTTACCTGTACTGTATTGTCTTTTTTTACCTGTACTGTATTGTCTTTTTACCTGTACTGTATTGTCTTTTTTACCTGTACTGTATTGTCTTTTTACCTGTACTGTATTGTCTTTTACCTGTACTGTATTGTCTTTTTTACCTGTACTGTATTGTCTTTTTACCTGTACTGTATTGTCTTTTTACCTGTACTGTATTGTCTTTTTACCTGTACTGTATTATCTTTTTTTACCTGTACTGTATTGTCTTTTTACCTTACTGTGTTAATCTTTTTTTACTGTATTGTCTTTTTTTACCTGTACTGTATTTCTTTTTACCTGTGTGTCTTTTTTACCTGTACTGTGTGTCTTTTACCTGTACTGTTTGTCTTTTTTACCTGCTATTGTCTTTTTACCTGTACTGTATTGTCTTTTTTACCTGTACTGTATTGTCTTTTTTACCTATGCTATTGTCTTTTACCTGTACTGTATTGTCTTTTTTACCTGTACTGTATTGTCTTTTTTTACCTGTACTGTATTGTCTTTTTACCTGTACTGTATTGTCTTTTTACCTGTACTGTATTATCTTTTTTACCTTACATCTTTTTTTACCTTACTGTATTTTTTTAGTGTGTCTTTTTTACCTGTACTGTATTGTCTTTTTTACCTGTACTGTATTGTCTTTTTTACCTGTACTGTGTGTCTTTTTTTACCTGTACTGTATTGTCTTTTTACCTGTTCTTATTGTCTTTTTACTGTACTGTATTGTCTTTTTACCTGTACTGTATTGTCTTTTTTTTACCTGTACTGTGTATTGTCTTTTTTTACCTGTACTGTATTGTCTTTTTTACCTGTAATGTATTGTCTTTTTACCTGTACTGTATTGTCTTTTTACCTGTAATTGTATTGTCTTTTTTTACCTGTACTGATATTGTCTTTTTTACCTGTTATTGTTGTCTTTTTTTTTACCTGTACTGTATTGTCTTTTTTATCTGTAATTGTATTGTCTTTTTTACCATACTGTTTGTCTTTTTCCGTAATTGTATTGTCTTTTTTTTATCTGAATTGTATTGTCTTTTTTTACCTGCATTGTATTGTCTTTACCTGACTGTATCTTTTACCTTACATTTCTTTTTAACTGCATGTATTGTCTTTTTACCTGATTGTATTTCTTTTTTACCTGTACTGTATTGCCTTTTATCATAATTGCATTGTCTTTTTTACCTGTACTGTATTGTCTTTTACCTGTAATTGCATTGTCTTTTTTACCTGTAATTGTATTTCTTTTTTATAATTGTATTGTCTTTTTTTATCTACTGTATTATTCTTTTTTTACCTGTAATTGATTGTCTTTTTTACCTGTACTGTATTGTCTTTTTACCTGTACTGTATTGTCTTTTTTACCTGTATTGTATTGTCTTTTTTTAATCTGTACTGTATTGTCTTTTTATTTGTACTGTATTGTCTTTTTTACCTGTAATTGCATTGTCTTTTTTTTACCTGTACTGTATTGTCTTTTACCTATACTGTATTGTCTTTTTACCTGTACTGTATTGTCTTTTTTTACCTGTACTGTATTGTCTTTTTTACCTGTACTGTATTGTCTTTTTTACCTGTACTGTATTGTCTTTTTTTTACCTGTACTGTATTGTCTTTTTTACCTGTATTGTATTGTCTTTTTTTACCTGTAATGTACGTATTTTTTTTTTACCTGTACTGTATTGTCTTTTTTTACCTGTACTGTATTGTCTTTTTTACCTGTAACTGTATTGTCTTTTTTAACTGTATTGTATTTCTTTACCTTGTATTGTCTTTTTTTATTCAATTGTATTGTCTTTTTACCTGTATTGTATTGCTTTTTTTTACCTGTACTGTAGTCTTTTTACCTGTAATTGTTGTCTTTTTTATATAATTGTATTGTCTTTTTTAATCCTGTACTGTATTGTCTTTTTTACCTGCATTGTATTGTCTTTTTTACCTGTACTGTATTGTTTTTTTTTTACCTGTAATTGTATTGTTTTTTTTTACCTTGTACTGTATTGTCTTTTTTACCTGTACTGTATTGTCTTTTTTACCTGTAATTGTATTTGTCTTTTTTACCTGTACTGTATTGTCTTTTTTACCTGTACTGTATTGTCTTTTTTACCTGTACTGTATTGTCTTTTTTACCTAACTGTATTGTCTTTTTTTTACCTGTACTGTATTGTCTTTTTTACCTGTACTGTATTGTCTTTTTTACCGTACTGTATTGTCTTTTTTACCTGTATTGTATTGTCTTTTACCTGCACTGTATTGTCTTTTTTACCTGTAATTGTATTGTCTTTTTTTAATTGTACTGTATTGTCTTTTTTAAGTACTGTATTGCTTTTACCTGTACTGTATTGTCTTTTTTACCTGTACTGTATTGTCTCTTTTTTACCTGTAATTGCATTGTCTTTTTTACCTGTACTGTATTGTCTTTTTTTACCTGTACTGTATTGTCTTTTTTTACCTGTACTGTATTGTCTTTTTTTTTACCTATACTGTATTGTCTTTTTTTACCTGTAATGTATTGTCTTTTTTTACCTGTAATTGTATTGTCTTTTTTATCTGCAATTGTTACCTGAACTGTATTGTCTTTTTTATCTGTACTGTATTGTCTTTTTATCTGAATTGCATTGTCTTTTTTTTACCGTAATTGTATTGTCTTTTTTACCTGTAATTGTATTGTCTTTTTTTACCTGACTGTATTGTCTTTTAATTGTAATTGTATTGTCTTTTTATCTGAATTGCATTGTCTTTTTATCTGCACTGCATTGTCTTTTTTAATCTGTAATTGTATTGTCTTTTTTAACTGTAATTGCATTGTCTTAATCTGCACTGTATTGTCTTTTTTACTTGCACTGTATTGTCTTTTTTTACCTGTACTGTATTGTCTTTTTTATCTGTACTGCATTGTCTTTTTAATCTGTAATTGCATTGTCTTTTTTTTACCTGTACTGTATTGTCTTTTTACCCGTACTGCATTGTCTTTTTTTACCTGTACTGTATTGTCTTTTTTACTCCAAATTGTATTGTCTTTTTTATCTGTATTGTATTGTCTTTTTTAATTGTAATTGCATTGTCTTTTTACCGTACTGTATTGTCTTTTTACCTGTACTGTATTGTCTTTTTTACCTGTAATTGATTGTCTTTTTACCTGTACTGTATTGTCTTTTATCTGTACTGTATTGTCTTTTACCTGTACCTATTGTCCTTTTAATTGCTCACTGCATTGTCTTTTTTTATCTGTAATTGCATTGTCTTTTTACCTGTACTGTATTGTCTTTTTAATCTGCACTTGTATTGTCTTTATTTACTGTACTGTATTGTCTTTTACCTGTACTGTATTGTCTTTTTTTACCTGTACTGTATTGTCTTTTTTTACCTGATTGTATTGTCTTTTTTTTTACCAGTACTGTATTGTCTTTTTTATCTGCACTGTATTGTCTCTTTTACCTGTAACGTACTGTTCCTTCAGCCCCAACCCAACGTGTATATTAAATCAATGAGATGAAGTGGTGAGTGATTGAATGAAGTAGTGATTGAGAGGTAGGAGTGGTTGAATGATGATGCATGAAATGAATGATGTTTGATTGAATGAATGAAGAGGTATTTTTATTTTTATTTCTCACTATATAACCATTACACCTGACAACACCTGTATTCCATACTTTTTATTTACACGTATTTTACTTATTGATGTAGTTCTTATTTATGCCTACACACACCTTTTACTCACAACACAACCCTCACACTACAACATAGGCCTACACCTACCTACGACACAGCCCCTACACTATATAGGCCTACTACCCTTCACTACAACACACACCCCACACTACAACATAGGCCTACACTCACACTATAATACAACCCCACACTGCAACATAGGCTACACCCCACACTACAACCTCACACTACAGTAGGCCCACACTCCTGCTATCATAAAACACACCTCACACTATAGTCACAAGCTGCCACCTCTACATCATAACACACACCCCACACTACAACAGGCTCACACCCCTCACAATACAACCCTACACTACAGCAAGGCCTACACCCTTCACTCAACACAACGCTCACACCACACAACCACCTCACACCCCTACACTACAACACAACCCTCACACTACAACAGGCCCACACCCACACTACAACACAACCCTTACACTACAGCACAGGCCTACACCCCCATACACTGCACAGCGGCGACAATTCCACGTGTAAACCAGGAGAGGCAGCAGACACCCTCTTCCTTCCCCACTGAGCTGCTATCGCCACCAGCCAGCCGCCTCTTCTTAAATATAATCAAGTAGAGAGTTAGTTTAACAATTATACAGCTTTGATGGCGTGAGCTCATTCATCCGGCTAATAAATCAGGCGAACAATAGCCAATTACTACTAATTAGCACATCCGGCAGTCCTCATCTCCTCCTCCCCACCCCACCCCCCACCCACCCCACCACCTGCCTCTCTACCTGCCTACCTGGTTGCTCCTGCCCCTCACTGATACTTGTCACCAGGTGTATAGGTATAAACTCGTATTATGTGACTCACTAAGGAAAATAAATATCAAGTCAAAGGTAGAGTGTACGTCACTGTGGTGTTGGTTAGCTGGTGGGGGAACGGGGGGGGGGTGGTAGGGGTGGTGGTGGGGGTAGGGGTGTGGTAGGGGTGGTGGTTATATTAGAGGAAGAAGAAGAATGACTAAAATATCGGTAAATAAAATAACAAGTAAGAAAAAAAAATCATATTCCCCATTTTCTTTATTTTCATTTTTTTCGTCATATTTTATTCATCTTTTACTCCAGAGAAGGAAAGAAAG
Organism: Homarus americanus; assembly: GCF_018991925.1. Taxonomy (NCBI): domain Eukaryota; kingdom Metazoa; phylum Arthropoda; class Malacostraca; order Decapoda; family Nephropidae; genus Homarus; species Homarus americanus. The sequence goes on along the minus strand of NW_024753604.1, from coordinate 295,223 downwards.
ATCTCAGAAACGGTTCAATAAGTAACATATAAGTAACACACTTTATATACACTTACGACACACTTAAAGTAAATATAGTACAAGTTAAGTGTAAGTTAAGTAGTGGGCAGTGACAAAAGGTTCTCTTACTGGTACAGTGTCAAGGTGTGGTGATGGTGGTTGTTGTTGTAGGTGTTATTGTGGTGGTGGTGGTAGTGGAGGGGTGTTTGTTATTGTTGTGGTGGTGGTAGTGGAGGGTGTTTGTTGTTTATTGTGTGGTGGTAGTGGAGGGTGTTTGTTGTTGTTGTTGTTGTGGTGGTGGTAGTGGAGGGGTGTTTGTTGTTGCTGGTGGTGGTGGTAGTGGAGGGGTGTTTGTTGTTGTGGTGGTGGTGGTAGGAGGGTGTTTTGTTGTTGTTGTGGTGGTGGGTGGAGGGTGTTTGTTGTTGTTGTGGTGGTGAGTGGAGGGGTTGGTTGTTGTTGTTGTTGTGGTGGTGGTAGTGGAGGGTGTTTGTTGTTGTTGTTGTTGTGGTGGTAGTGAGTGGGTGTGTTGTTGTTGTTGTTGTTGTGGTGGTGGTAGTGGAGTGTGTTTGTTGTTGTTGTTGTTGTGGTGGAGTGGAGGGTGTTTGTTGTTGTTATGGTGGTGGGCAGTGAGTGGGTGTTTGTTGTTGTTATTGTGGTGGTGGTGGTGGGGAGGTGTGGTTGTTGTTGTTGTGGTGGTAGAGGGTGTTTGTGGTTGTTGTTGTTGTGGTGGTGTGGTGGTAGTGGAGGGTGTTTGTTGTTGTTGGTTGTGGTGGTGGTAGTGAGGTGTCGGTTGTTGGTTGTGGTGGTGGTGGTAGTGGAGGGTGTTTGTTGTTGTTGTTGTTGTGGTGGTGGTAGTGGAGGGTGTTTGTTGTTGTTGTTGTTGTGGTGGTGGTAGTGGAGGTGGTTTGTTGTTGTTATTGTGGTGGTAGTGGAGGCGTTTGTTGTTGCTGTGGTGGTGGTAGTGGAGGGTGTTTGTTGTTGTTGTTTTGTGGTGGTGGTGTGGAGGGTGTTTGTTGTTGTTGTTTTTGTGGTGGTAGTGAGGGCGTTTGTTGTTGTTGCTGGTGGCAGTGAGTGGGTGTTTGTTGTTGTTGCTGTTGGTGGTGGTAGAGATGGGTGTTTGTTGGTTGTTGTTGTGGTGGTGGTGGTAGGAGGGGTGTTTGTTGTTGTTGTTGTTGTGGTGGTGGTAGTGGGGGTGTTTGTTGTTGTTGCTGGTGGTGGTGGTAGTGGAGGGTGTGTTGTTGTTATTGTTGTGGTGGTGGTAGTGGAGTGTGTTTGTTGTTGTTATTGTGGTGGTGGTGGTAGTGAGGGTGTTTGTTGTTGTTGTGGTTGTGGTGGAGGAGGGGTGTTTGTTGTTGTTGTTGTGGTGGTGGTAGTGGAGGGGTGTTTGTTGTTGTATTGTGGTGGTGGTGGTAGTGGAGGGGTGTTTGTTGTTGTTGGTGGTGGTGGTAGTGGAGTGTGTTTGTTGTTGTTGTTGTGGTGGTGGTGGTAGTGGAGGGGTGTTTGTTGTTGTTGTTGTGGTGGGTAGTGGAGGGGTGTTTGTTGTTGTTGTTGTGTGGTAGTGGAGGGTGTTTGTTGTTGTTGTTATTGTTGTGGTGTGGTAGTGGAGGTGTTTGTTGTTGTTGTTGTTGTGGTGGTGGTGGAGGGTGTTTGTTGTTGTTATTGTGTGGTGGTGGTAGTGGAGGGTGTTTGTTGTTGTGGTGGTGGTAGTGGAGGGTGTTTGTTGTTGTTGTTGTGGTGGTGGTGAGTGGAGGGCGTTTTTGCTGTTGTTGTGGTGGTGGTAGTGGAGGGTGCGTTTGTTGTTGCTGTTGTGGTGGTGGTAGTGGAGTGTGTTTGTTGGTTGTTGTTGTGGTGGCAGGGAGGGGCGTTTGGTTGTTGTTGTTGTGGTGGTGGTGGTAGTGGAGTGTGTTTGTTGTTGTTGTGGTGGTAGTGAGGTGTGCGTTGTTGTTGTTTGTTGTGGTGGTGGTAGTGGATGCGTTTGGTTGTTGTTGTTGTTGTGGTGGTAGTGAGTGGGGTTGGTTGTTGTTGTTGTTGTGGTGTGTGGTAGTGGAGGGTGTTTGTTGTTGTTGTTGTTGTGGTGGTGGTAGTGGAGGGTGTTTGTTGGTTGTTATTGTTGTGGTGGAGGTAGTGGAGTGGGTGTTTGTTGTTGTTGTTGTGGTGGTAGTGGAGGGTGTTTGTTGTTGTTATTGTTGTGGTGGTGGTAGTGGAGGTGTTTGTTGTTGTTGTTGTGGTGGTAGTGGAGGGTGTTTGTTGTTGTTGTTGTGGTGGTGGTAGTGGTGCGTTTGTTGGTTGTTGTTGTGGTGGTTAGTGGAGGGTTGTTGTTGTTGTTGTGGTGGTGGTAGTGGAGGCGTTTGTGTTGTTATTGTTGTGGTGGTAGTGGAGTGTGTTTGTTGTTGCTGTGGTGGTGGAGGTGTGGAGGGTGCTTGTTGTTGTTGTGGTGGTAGGTGAGGGTGTTTGTTGTTGTTGTTGTTGTGGTGGTGGTAGTGGAGGGTGTTTGTTGTTGTTGGTGGTGGTGGTAGTGGAGTGTGTTTGTTGTTGTTGTGGTGGTGGTAGTGCGTTTGTTGTTGTTGTTGTGGTGGTGGTAGTGGAGGGCGTTTGTTGTTGTTGTTGTTGTGGTGGTGTGGTAGGTGGAGGGGTGTTTGTTGTTGTTGTGGTGGTGGTAGTGGAGGGTGTTTGTTGTTGTTGGTGGTGGTAGTGGATGTGTTTGTTGTTGTTATTGTTGTGGTGGCAGTGGAGGGTGTCTGTTGTTGTTGTTGTTGTGGTGGTGGTAGTGAGGGGTGTTTGTTGTTGTTGTTGCTTGGGGCAGTGGAGTGTGGTTGGTTGTTGTTGTGGTAGTGGTGTGGGGTGTTTGTTGTTGTTGTTGTGGTGGTGGTAGTGAGGGTGTTTGTTGTTGTTGTTGTTGTGGTGGTGGAGTGAGGTTTGTTGTATTGTTGTGGTGGTGGTAGTGAGTGTGTGTTTGTTGTTGTTGTTGCTGGTGGTGGCAGTGGTTTGTTGGTTGTTGCTGTGGTGGTGGTAGTGAGGGGTGTTTGTTGTTGTTGTTGTTGTGGTGGTGGTAGTGGAGGGGTGTTTGTTGTTGTTGTGGTGGTGGTGGTAGTGGAGGGTGTTTGTTGTTGTTATTGTTGTGTGGTGGTAGTGGAGGGGTGTTTGTTGTTGTTGTTGTTGTGGTGGTGGGAGGAGGGTGTTTGTTGTTGTTTTGGTTGTGGTGGTGGTAGTGATGGGTGTTTGTTGTTGTTGTGTTGTGGTGGTGGTAGTGGAGGGTGTTTGTGTTGTTGTTGTTGTGGTGGTAGTGGAGTGGGGTGTTTGTTGGTTATTGTTGTGGTGGTGGGTAGTGTGTGGGTGTTTGTTGTTGTTGTGGTGGTGGTGGTGAAGGGTGTTTGTTGGTTGTTGTTGTTGTGGTGGCAGTGAGGTGTTTGGTTGTTGTTGTTGTTGTGGTGGTAGTGAGTGGGTGTTTGTTGTTGTTGTTGTTGGTGGTGGCAGTGGAGGGTGTTTGTTGTTGTTGTGGTGGTGGTAGTGGAGTGGGTGTTTGTTGGTTGCTGGTGGTGGTGTGGAGGGGTGTTTGTTGTTGTTGTTGTTGTGGTGGTGGCAGGAGCGTTTGGTTGTTGTTGTTGTTGTGGTGGTGGTAGTGTGGAGGGTGTAGTTGTTGTTGTTGTGGTGGTAGTGGAGGTGCTGGTTGTTGTTGTTGTTGTGGTGGTGGTAGGTGGAGGGGTGTTTGTTGTTGTTGTTGTTGTGGTGGTGGTAGTGGAGGGTGTTTGTTGTTGTTGTTGTGGTGGCGGTGTGGAGTGGGTGTTTGTTGTTGTTGTTGTTGTGGTGGTGGCAGTGGAGGGGCGTTTGTTGTTGTTATTGTGGTGGTGGTGGTAGTGGAGTGGGTGTTTGTTGTTGTTGTTGCTGTGGTGGTAGTGGAGGGTTTGCTGGTGTTGCGGTTGTGGTGGTGGTAGTGAGTGCGTTTGTTGTTGTGGTTGTGGTGGTGGTGAGTGGAGTGGGTGTTTGTTGTTGTTGCTGGGTGGGTGGAGGGTGTTTGTTGCTGTTGTGGTGGTGGTAGTGAGTGGGTGTTTGTTGTTGTTGTTGTTGTGGTGGTAGTGGAGGGCGTTTGTTGTTGTTGTTGTGGTGGTGGTAGTGAGGGGTGTTTGTTGTTGTTATTGTTGTGGTGGGTAGTGGAGGGTGTTTGTTGTTGTGGTTGGTGGTGGTGGCAGGAGGGGTGGGTTGTTGTGTTGCGTGATGTTGTTGTTGTGGCTGTGGTGGTGGTAGTGGAGTGCGTTTGTTGGTTGTGGTTGTGGTGGTGGCAGGAGGGGCGTTTGGTTGTTGTTGTTGTGTGGGTAGTGGAGGGGTGTTTGTTGTTGCTGTGGTGGTGGTAGTGGAGGGTGTTTGTTGTTGTTGTTGTTGGGTGGTGGTAGTGAGGGCGTTTGTTGTTGCTGTTGGTGGTGGCAGTGAGTGGGCGTTTGTTGTTGTTGTTGTTGTGGTGGTGGTAGTGGAGGGGCGTTTGTTGGTTGCTGTTGTGGCGGAGTGGGTGTTTGTTGTTGTTGTTGCTGTGGTGGTGGTAGTGGAGTGTGCGTTTGTTGTTGCTGTTGTGGGTGGCAGTGAGTGCGTTTGTTGTTGCTGTTGCTGTGGTGGTGGCAGGAGGGCGTTTGTTGTTGTTGTTGTGGTGGTGGCAGTGAGTGGGCGTTTGTTGTTGCTGTTGCTGTGGTGGTGGTGAGTGGGGCGTTTGTTGTTGTTGTTGTTGCTGGTGGTGGTAGTGAGGGGCGTTTGCTGTTGTTGTTGTTGTGGTGGTGGTAGTGGAGGGTGTTTGTTGTTGTTATTGCTGTGGGGGTGGTAGTGAGTGGGGGTGGTTTGTTGGTTATTGCGGTGGTGGTAGTGGAGGGGGTTTGTTGTTGGTTGTGGTGGTGGTGGTAGTGGAGGGTGTTTGTTGTTGTTGTTGTGGTGGCGGTAGTGGAGGGGCGTTTGTTGTTGTTATTGGTGGTGGTGGTGGCAGTGGAGGGGTGTTTGGTTGTTGTTGTTGTGGTGGTGGCAGTGGAGTGCGTTTGTTGTTTGCTGTTGGTTGTGGTGGTAGTGGAGGGCGTTTGTTGGTTGTTGGTTGCTGTGGTGGTGGTAGTGGAGGGGTGTTTGTTGTTACGTTGGTGGTGGTGGTGGAGGAGGGTGTTTGTTGTTGCTGGTGGTGGTGGTAGGAGTGGGCGTTTGTTGGTTGCTGTTGTGGTGGTGGTAGTGATGGGCGTTTGTTGGTTGCTGTTGTTGTGGTGGTGGTAGTGGAGGGCGTTTGGTTGTTGTTGTTGTGGTGGTGGTAGTGGAGGGTGTTTGTTGTTGTTGTTGCTGGTGGTGGTGGCAGGAGCGGTGTTTGTTGTTGTTGTTGCTGTGGTGGTGGTAGTGAGTGCGTTTGGTTGTTGTTGTTGTGGTGGTGGTAGTGGAGGGGCGTTTGTTGTTGTTGTTGTTGTGGTGGTGGTAGTGGAGGGGTGTTTGTTGTTGCTGTTGTTGCGGTGGTGGCAGAGGGGTGTTTGTTGTTGTTGTTGTTGTGGTGGTGGCAGTGAGTGCGTTTGTTGTTGTTGCTGTTGTGGTGGCAGTGGAGGGGCGTTTGTTGTTGCTGTTGTTGTGGTGGTGGTAGTGGATGCGTTTTTTGGTTGCTGTGGTGGTGGTGGTGATGTGCGTTTGTTGCTGTTGCTGTTGTGGTGGTAGTGGAGGGCGTTTGGTTGTTGTTGGTGGTGGTGGTAGTGGAGGGTGTTTGTTGTTGCTGTTGTTGTGGTGGTGGCAGTGAGGGGCGTTTGTTGTTGTTGGTTGCTGGCAGTGGAGGCGTGGTGTTTGTTGTTGGTAGATGCGTTTGCTGTTGCTGGTAGTGGTGGCAGGGGTGCGTCGGTTGTTGTTGTTGTTGCTGGCAGGAGTGGGGCGGTGGCAGTGGAGGTGGGTTGTTGTTGTTGTTGTTGTTGTGGTGGTGGTAGTGGAGGGTGTTTGTTGTTGTTGTTGTTGCTGTGGTGGCAGTGGAGTGCGTTTGTTGTTGTTGTTGTGGTGGTGGTAGTGGAGGTGTTTGTTGTTGCTGTGGTGGTGGTGGTAGTGGAGGGTGGGTTTGCTGTTGTTGTTGTTGGTGGTGGTGGCAGTGGAGGGCGTTTGTTGTTGCTGTGGTTGTTGGTGGTAGTGGAGGGGTGTGTTGTTGTTATTGTTGTGGTGGTGGTAGTGAAGGGTGGTTGTTGTTGTTGTTGTTGTGGTGGGTGGTAGTGAGGGTGTTGTTGTTGCTTGTTGCTGGTGGTGGTGGCAGTGGAGGGCGTTTGTTGGTTGCTGTTGTTGGGTGGTGGCAGTGGAGTGCGTTTGTTGTTGCTTGGTTGTGGTGGCAGTGGAGTGTGTTTGTTGTTGTTGTTGTTGTGGTGGTGGTAGTGGAGGGCGTTTGTTGTTGTTGCTGGTGGTGGTGGTGGTAGTGGAGGGGTGTTTGTTGTTGTTATTGTGGGTGGTGGTGGGTGGAGTGCGTTTGTTGTTGTTGTTGTTGTGGTGGGTGGTAGTGATGTGTGTTTGTTGTTGTTGTGGTGGTGGTAGTGGAGGGTGTTTGTTGTTGTTGTTGTCGGTGGTGGCAGTGGAGTGGGGCGTTTGTTGTTGTTGTTGTGGTGGTAGTGGAGAGTGCGTTTGTTGTTGCTTTTTGTGTTGTGGTGGTGGCAGTGATGCGTTTGTTGTTGTTGTTGTTGTGGCAGGTGGAGGGCGTTTGTTGTTGTTATTGGTTGTTGTGGTGGTGCAGTGGAGGGCGTTTGTTGTTGTTGTTGTGGGGTGGTAGTGAGTGGGGTGTTGTGTTGTTGTTGTTGTGGTGGTGGTAGTGAGTGCGTTTGTTGTTGTTGTTGCTGTGGTGGTGGTAGTGGAGGGGCGTTTGTTGTTGTTGTTGTGGTGGTGGTAGTGAGGGTGTTTGTTGTTGTTGTTGTGGTGGTGGTAGTGAGTGCGTTTGTTGTTGTTGTTGTTGTTGTGGTGGTGGTAGTGAGTGGGTGTTTGTTGTTGTTGTTGTGGTGGTGGTAGTGGAGGGTGTTTGTTGTTGCTGTTGTTGTTGTGGTGGTGGTAGAGGGGTGTTTTGTTGTTGTTGTTGTGGTGGTGGTAGTGGAGGGTGTTTGTTGTTGTTATTGTTGTTGTGGTGGTAGTGTGGAGTGTGTTTGTTGTTGTTGTTGTTGTGGTGGTGGTAGTGGAGGGTGTTTGTTGTTGTTATTGTTGTGGTGGTGGTAGTGGAGGGGTGTTTGTTGTTGTTGTTGTGGTGGTGGTAGTGGAGGGTGTTTGTTGTTGTTTTGTTGTGGTGGTGGTAGTGGAGGGTGTTTGTTGTTGTTGTTGTTGGTGGTGGTGGAGTGAGGGGTGTTTGTTGTTGTTGTTGTTGTGGTGGTGGTAGTGGAGTGCGTTGTTGTTGTTGTTGTGGTGGTGGTGGCAGTGGAGTGTGTTTGTTGTTGTTGTTGTTGTGGTGGTGGTGGTAGTGGAGTGTGTTTGTTGGTTGTTGTTGTGGTGGTGGTAGTGGAGGGTGTTGGTTGTTGTTGTGGTGGTGGTAGTGGAGGGGTGTTTGTTGTTGTTATTGTGGTGGTGGTGGTAGTGGAGGGTGTTTGTTGTTGTTGTTGTTGTGGTGGTGGAGGGTGTTTGTTGTTGTTGTTGTTGTTGTGGTGGTAGTGGAGCGTTTGTTGTTGTTATTGTTGTGGTGGTAGTGGAGGGTGTTTGTTGTTGTTATTGTTGTTGTGGTGGTGGTAGTGGAGGGTGTTTGTTGTTGTTGTTGTTGTTGTGGTGTAGTGTTTGTTGTTGTGGTGGTGGTAGTGGAGGTGTTTGTTGTTGTTATTGTTGTGGTGGTGGTGGAGGGGTGTTTGTTGTTGTTGTTGTTGTGGTGGTGGTAGTGGAGGGTGTTTGTTGTTGTTATTGTTGTGGTGGTGGTGGGGTGTTTGTTGTTGTTGTTGTTGTGGTGGTGGTAGTGGAGGGGTGTTTGTTGTTGTTATTGTTGTGGTGGTGGTAGTGGAGGGTGTTTTTTGTTGTTGTTGTTGTGGTGGTGGTTGTGGGGTGTTTGTTTTTGTTGTTATTGTGGTGGTGGTAGTGGAGGGTGTTTGTTGTTTTTTTTTTGTTGTGGTGGTAGTGGAGGGGTGTTTGTTGTTGTTGTTGTTGTGGTGGTGGTAGTGGAGAGGGTGTTTGTTGTTGTTATTGTTGTGGTGGTGGTAGTGGAGGGTGTTTGTTGTTGTTGTTGTTGTGGTGGTGGTGGTAGTGGAGGGGTGTTTGTTGTTGTTATTGTTGTGGTGGTGGTAGTGGAGGGTGTTTGTTGTTGTTATTGTGGTGGTGGTATGGAGGGGTGTTGTTGTTGTTGTGGTGGTGGTAGTGGAGGGTGTTTGTTGTTGTTATTGTTGTGTTGGTGGTAGTGGAGGGTGTTTGTTGTTGTTATTGTGGTGGTGGTGGTAGTGGAGGTGTTTGTTGTTGTTGTTGTGGTGGTGGTAGTGGAGGGTGTTTGTTGTTGTTATTGTTGTGTTGGCGGTGGTAGTGGAGGAGTGTTTGTTGTTGTTATTGTGTGGTGGTGGTAGTGGAGGGGTGTTTGTTGTTCTTGTGGTGGTGGTGGTAGTGGAGGGGTGTTTGTTGTTGTTATTGTTGTGGTGGTGGTAGTGGAGGGTGTTTGTTGTAGGTGTTGTGTGGGGGGTCTGGGTTTTTATTACAGTGGTGGGTTAAGTTAGCTTAGGTCAGCTCAAGTCCCAATGTTAACAAAGGTACTAGATAACTGTGGCTGTCACTTGAGTGTAATATAGGGAAAAGATCTTACTTGAGTGAGTGTTAAGTGCAACTAGAGGCCAAAGTAAACATCTCTGATCCGGTCAATTGTTTTCATCTCAAGGTAAAAAAAAATATAAAATTCTATCAATTGTTAAAAAAAAATCTTGAGAAATTACAATTAATGTTTATGAAAATATTCTTGAAATAAGTTAAAATTAATGTTTATTCTCCTCCTTATGGATTTATTAGCGACAACACTCTCTCATTACATTCTAATTATATCAGTGTTTACTAATAAATAAATGAGCGTATATTTATAAACTTGTATTGTACCAGTTATTTTTGTCTGAGTTGTAACAATAATTCATCTAGACCCAATACACGTTCAGAACCCTAATGCACTTCATCCGGCCACAATACACACCTCATTCGGGCCTAATACACCTCCCCATTTGGGCCATAATACATCTCACCCCGGGCCACAGTACACCTCACCCAGGCCACAATACACCTCACCCAGGCACATCACACCTCACCCAGGCCCCCACACACCTCATCCGGGCCTATAACACACCTCACCAGGGCCTAATACACCTCACCAGGGCCACAATACACCTCACCAGGCCACAATACACCTCTCAGGGCCACAATACATGGTGAGTAATAGAGATATATAAATGTATATAAACAATATGTATACCCGGTGACCTCACGACATCTTGTATTTTTCGGTCTCGGCTGACTCAACATGGACCTTGGGTGAGTCAACAGGACATGGCTGACTCAACATAAGACCTGACTGACTCAACATAGGAGCTGGCTGACTCAACATAGACTGGCTGACTCAACATAGGAGCTGGCTGACTCAACATAGGTCCTGGGTGAGTCAACATAGGACATGGCTGACTCAACATAGGAGCTGGCTGACTCAACCCAAGACCTGACTGACTCAACATAGGGCTGGCTGACTCAACCCAAGACTGACTGACTCCAACATAGGAGCTGGATGACTCGACATAGAACCTGACTGACTCAACATAGGAGCTGGCTGACTCAACATAGGGCCTTGGGTACGAGTCAACATAGGAGCTGGCTGACTCAACATAGGAGCTGACTCAACAGGCTAGCTGGCTCAACCCAAGACCTGCTGACTCAACATAGGAGCTGGCTGACTCAACCCAAGACCTGACTGACTCAACATAGGGCTGGATGACTCGACAGAACCTGACGGACTCAACATAGGGCTGGCTGACTCAACCCAAGACTGACTGACTCAACATAGGAGCTGGCTGACTTAACCCAAGATTACTGACTCAACATAGGAGCTGGATGACTCAACCCAAGACCTGACTAACTCAACATAAGACCTGCTAACAACATAGGACATGGATGACTCAACATAGGACATGGCTGACTCAACATAGGACAGAGCTGACTTAACATAGGACCTGGCTGACTCAACATAAGACCTGACTGACTCAACATAGGACCTTGGGTGAGTCAACATTGTCGGTCATCAATATCTAATATTTACAGTTCCACTTAACAAGACTTATCATAAAAATATTCAAGTCTACTTATGAATGAAATCCTTTCTCGGTAAATCCTTCATTCTTTAAAGTTGGGTTCCTTACCTTTAGGAGTGTGTGTGTGTTGTGTGGGAGTGTGTGCGAGTGTGTTGTGATGTGTGGGAGTGTATGTGTTGTGTTGTGTAGGAGTGTGTGTTCGGGTGTGTTGTGTAGGAGTGTGTGTGTGTGTGTTGTGTTGTGTTGTGTAGGAGTGTGTGTTCGGGTGTGTTGTGTAGGAGTGTGTGTGTTGTGTAGGAGTGTGTGTGTGTGTGTGTGGGTGTTAGAGTGTGTTGGTGTTGTCAGGAAGAAAATCAGGTTAATGCTCGTAGTGGTAATACATATAACACTGGAACTCTGCGCTGAGTGTGTGTGAGTGTGTGAGTGTGTTGAGTCTGTAGCAGTGAGAAAAAAACTCCCCAGCGTAGCAATTACCGGGATAGGAAAAAATATCAAGCACCCTTGTTTCTCTGGCTCCAACAATACTAAATACAATCACCAGTAAATGTATTCTCTTACGATTCAACGGTCAGCAATAACATTTTGTTTTATTGTTGTCTATAGTTGTAATGAAATAAACAGAGATATTTTCGTTATCAGGTGAACAACACACATAAGAGAGAGCGCGAGGCCTTGTGTGTACGTGTGTGTGTGTGTGTGTGTGTGTGTGTGTGTGTGTGTTTTTGATATGTAGTTTATTGTTGTTGACGCCGATACATCTCTTTATTCTATCTGTAAAGTGAGTTATTTTTAATCTCGCGTCTCACTGATATATAAACCCGTGTGTCTCTCTCTCTCTCTCTTTATCACTTTCTTTTTCTTTCTCTTCTGTTTTTTATTGACATATTATTTCAGTTACTACACCCGGAGTTATGGTTCATGTGGCCAAATTTTGATAGATTGTTTTTGGTTTTTTGGTTACGTCCTCCGCTATCGTCGAGGACTTAGGAATTTGTGCCTTCAGTTCGTCAGTCATTGCGGCCGTCACTCTGGAAGTTATAAACGCGATAACTTGTACAGATGGCATCGGATGTGAACCAAACTCGGTGTATGAATGTGTCGTATTAAGGTCTCAGACGAGTTCGATTATCAGTATTTTTTTTCCTTTTTGTCCCTTGTGTTTGCGTGTGTCGGAGAGGAAGGGGGGGTTAGGAGGTGAAACCGAGTGACCCCCTTTGGTAGTAATTTTTCTCGTGGCTGTTGTGGTGATGAATAGTTATGTCTCTCCTGCTGGGGGTGTTGTCTGAAGATGAAGTGGTAAGTGTTGGTGTTATTCTGAGGGCGATATCTTCTAGTACCTGTCAACTGCCTGAGTACTGTGAGTTAGCCATTTGATATTTTAAAGCCAGTAGTACCCCTCATGATCCTCACACTGCCCCGTGATCTCAATGCCATGACTCAAGGCTGCCGAGTTACGAAGACAGTTTGATTAGTCCAAGAGTGTGTTCAAGGCTGCCGAGTTACGAAGACAGTTTGATTGGTCCAAGGGTGTGTTCAAGGCTGCCGAGTTACGAAGACAGTTTGATTTGTCCAAGAATGCGTTCAAGGCTGCCGAGTTACGAAGACAGTTTGATTTGTCCAAGAATGCGTTCAAGGCTGCCGAGTTACGAAGACAGTTTGATTAGTCCAACAGTGTGTTCAAGGCTGCCGAGTTACGAAGACAGTTTGATTAGTCCAAGAGTGTGTTCAAGGCTGCCGAGTTACGAAGACAGTTTGATTAGTCCAAGAGTGTGTTCAAGGCTGCCGAGTTACGAAGACAGTTTGATTAGTCCAAGAGTGTGTTCAAGGCTGCCGAGTTACGAAGACAGTTTGATTAGTCCAAGAGTGTGTTCAAGGCTGCCGAGTTACGAAGACAGTTTGATTAGTCCAAGCGCGTGTTCAATGTCCCAACGGGTTGTGTCTCATCCGACTTATAACGATACTTACCGCTAAGGTGTATCAGCCGCGGTGTTGGTGTAGTGAGCGTTGGTTCAGTCACCTTTTTCTAGGTTTCTCCTCGGACTGGGGTAGACAATTCCCTCATTAAAGACAGGTTCATTACGGGTTCAGGACAGGTTCAGGACAGGCTCACATCGGGTTTGTTTCGTCTCTCAGTTACTTATTTTGGTAGATTGAATTAATTGTATAGTGAGTTCAGTGACATGTTTTGTTTTTCTGTGATATGTGAGGCACTTGACACCCCTCCCCTCCCCCCATCTTCCGTCCTCCCTCTCTCCTCCCTCTGTTCCTCCCTCTCTTCTCTCCCCTACCCTCCCCACTCTCTCCCTCCCTCTCAAGGCCCACGGAGCCATTGTGTCCTGAAAAAAAAATCACAAGAAAAGTAAATTTTGGACAGGAAAATACGCCCGTGACTTTATTCCCATTACTTTATTCCTGATTTTTTCTTGTCACTTTATTCATGATATTTTCCACAGTAACTTTATTCCATGACTATACCCGACTTTTTTTCCCCCGCCGTGACGTTATTCCCGAGATTTTTCCCTGTGACATTATTTTTACTCCATCTGCATTGTCAAATAAAGTTAAAATCTTAGGAGTTCTCGTTACTCAAACACACAAGTGATAACTGAACAGGAACAGTGGCAGGAGATGAAGTACTAACTAAACTTGAACGAAAATCAAAGGTAAAATCCTATTAGTAATTTGTCTTCCAGGTAAAAAAAAAATTGAATCAAAATGAGAAAAAATATATGAATCGGAAAGAAAGAAAAAAACTACTGTACTTAATTTATTCTGTTTAGATGTTTATTTTAAGTTTTATCGGTGTTTTTTTTTATATCCTAAGTTCTAGTACAATATACTTATACATGTATACACACTACACACATACACACAAAGGTAATACACTCATACTAAACTACACTGATCGTTATTCTTGTTGTTATTTTTCTGTGTATTGTTGTTTCAGAATACACATACATACAGACATGCATACATACATATACTTACACATATACGACATACACACGTCTCTCTCTCTCTCTCTCTCTCTCTCTCTCTCTCTCTCTCTCTCACAACACAACACAAAACAACAAAATTCTACCATAACTCAACTCAATACAACACAACTCCATCAATACCAAGCTCATCAAAACACAACACCTACCATAACTCAATACAACACAACTCCATCTATACCACAACTTATCAAACACAACACAACACAACACAATTCTACCATAACCTCCATCAATTATCACAACACCCTACAGGCCCTCACAACCCTTACTGATAATAACGATAAAAAAAATCTATCAACTCTTACCCACGACGATAGACATTGTAGAGAAGAAAAGGTTAGGTTAGGTTAGGTTTTGTGTGTTGTTCTAAGCTCACAACACTATGAGAACAGAAGGTATTAAAATATTTCAGACAATTGTTGGTGAGAAAAGAGTATCATAGTTTTTGGCGATGGTTTTAAGCCTGAAGGTAGACTAGACCAGGTGTGGTGGGGGTGTGTGTGTGTGTGTGGGGGGGTGTGTGTGTGGGGGTGTGTGGGGTGTGTGTGTGTGGGGTGTGTGTGTGTGTGTGTGTGTGTTGCATCTGTGTGTGTGTGTGTGTGTGTGTGTGTGTGTGTTGCATCTGTGGTGTGTGTGTGTGTGGATGTGTGTGTGTGTGTGTGTGTGTGTTGCATCTGTGTGGTGTGTGTGTGTGTGAATGTGTGTGTGTGTGTGTGTGTGTGTTGCATCTGTGTGTGTGTGTGTGTGTGGTGTGTGTGTGTGTGTGTGTGTTGCATCTGTGTGGTGTGTGTGTGTGTGAATGTGTGTGTGTGTGTCTGTGTTTGAATACAATCCGATTCACCATTTAAGTCTGGCTGGAAAGATGGAGAGAAAAAAATCAATGGTCTTTGTTTAATAATCCGAGTTTTATTATGGGGTCCAGCAGGTTTACTTGTTATGTAATATTCAAAACCTATTTTTAAGGATAAGTATTTTATAATGGAATTTACCTTTTAAATCTCCCCCGGCCGAATAGGGATGTACCGACTGTGTGTGTGTGTGTGTGTGTGTGTGTGTGTGTGCGTGTGCGTGTGTGTGTGTGTGTGTGTGTGTGCGTGTGTGTGTGTCTGTGTGTGTGTCTGTGTAATAAAAATAATATGTACAAAAGCTCTACAAAGGTATTATTTAACAAGAGCAATATTAGGTTAGGTTACGTCATGTCATGTTAGGTCAGGTCAGGTCATCTTAGGTCAGGTCATGTTAGGTTACGTCATGTTAGGTTACGTCATGTTAGGTTACGCCATTTTAGGCTAGGTTAGGTTAGGTTAGGTCAGGTCAGGTCAGGTCAGGTCAGATGTACAAAGCTCAGGTAAATCAGGTTGCTAGGGAACAACCTTTCCACCTGACTGACCTGACTGATTACAAGCGTACCATCATTTAAGGCTCTTATGGGAGGGGGTCCTGTGTCATCAAGCTGGACAGGTATAGAGAGCCAGCATCACATCTATGGAGGACAGTAGTAGTAGTAGTAGTAGTAGTAGTAGTAGTAGTAGTAGTAGTAGAAGGTTTGCCCTCCCAATGCGTGTGTGGCTCTTCCTATGATGGCGATCACGCCATGGTGTGCAAGAAGGGGGGCTTCATATGCATGAGGCATGACGAGGTAAGGGATCTCACAGCAAATATGTTGAAGGAAATCTGCCGGGATGTCATGGTAGAACCGACCCTCCTTCCATTGGATGGTGAGATCTTCCAACAAGGACTTCAAACACATCTAACGAAGCCCGTGTGGACGTCAGTGCTCGAGGATTCTGGACGCGAGGACAGCGAGCTTTCTTCGACATCAGGATTTTTGATCCCATGGCCGCATGTCGCCGTAACCTAGCTCTCGATGATGCACATAGGAGGAACGAGAACGACAAGAGAAGGGCATATGGGTAGAGAATTCAAAACGTTGATCAAGGCAGCTTCACTCCTCTTGTGTTCACAACCTCGGGTGGGATGGGACCAAGTGCAAGATGTTTCTACGCCAGACTCGCGGAGTTGATCTCCGAACAGAAGCAGCAGCCCAGAAGTTATGTTACAGCCTGGATGAGATGTCGACTGTCTTTCTCTCTCCTCCGGTCGGCTTTGCTCTGCCTCAGGGGAACGAGAGCTTCTGCCCCAACTCCGACAACTGCTGCAGATATCGACTATGAGGCTACAGTCACTGAATGCCGCATAGATCTGCGGCTCAACAAATTTAACACAGATAGGATAGCTTCTTATGTATTAGGAAACTTAATATTAAGGTAATTAAATGGTGGCGAAGGTGTGGCTATTAGGGGAGGCTGGGCCGCTTTAAAAAAAAAAAAAAAGTAGTAGTAGTAGAAGTGAAGTAGCTCTGGGATAGTTAGTATAAATTGACAGTATATGCAAAATGCTATAAGATGTGGTGGTTGAATATACTAGGATGGATGGAATAGGGGAGGGAGAGGATTGGAGAGATAGACCAGGTGAGGAGACAGGGAAGGGGGTGACAGAGGAGGTGGAGAGATAGACGGATTGAGAGAGACAGGGAAAGAGGTGACAGAGGGGAGGTGTGTGGAGAAATGGGCAGGTGAGAGACGGAAGGGGGGTGACAGGGGGAGGGAGGGGGCAGGAAGGGGAGTGACAGAGGGAGGGAGGGTGGAGATAGACGGAGTGAGAGACAGGGAAGGGGTGACAGAGAGGGGGGGGGTGCGGACAGAAGGAGAAAGAAACAGAAGGAAGGTGGGAGGTCAGTGTACATATATGTGTTTATGTGGGACCAAAGTCGACCTGTCCCTGTCAATTTTTTTATTTTTCGCGCATCCCTGTACCACCTGTCACACACACACGCATACACACACACCAAAGCCCACCAGTGTGCGTGTGTGTGTGTGCGTGTCTGTGTAGTTGGCACAGAAAACCCTCTCATTTCGTATTCATAAATGTATAATTGGCCAAAGACAGTTTTAATTCAGACATTATAATTGCCAAGTGAATCATTAGCCGCGCGATAACAATAATGATTGTAGGCAGACGCACAAGTGAGGTGTTTTTGAGAGCGTCGCGCCCAGGTAAATGAATACCTGGGGGGCCCGTGATCAAACATGTTACCTCCCTCTGCTCTTCCTTTCCAAATTACTAATACATTTGGTAGAACTGGCGAGGTAAAAATATTGGCCAGATGTTATGATGGGTAATGTTTTTGGGGCTGGTGTATCTGTGTGACCAAAACCCTCTCGCTCTCTCTCTCTTTCCTCCACTTCCCTCCTGTTCCCCCCCTCCCTCTCTCTTGTTCCATTCCCTCATCTACCTCTCCTCTTTTTCCCCTTTTCTTCCTCCCTCTTGTTCCATTCCCTCATCCACCGCTCCTCTTCCCAATACTTTCCTTTGCCCCCCTTTTCCCCTCCTTCCCTTCCTCTTCTTCCCTCCCCTGAACCCTCCTCCCCACCGGAATATCAACAAGTTCTCGCCAGAAGTTACAATTTCATTTAGGAAAGGAATGGGTGCTGTGTTGTTAAACAGAGGTGAACAGTGGTGAACAGTGCTTAAGTCAGTAAGAACAACTCAACAGTAACAGTCATACCCAAGTTAACCTTCACACAGTGAGGTCCCAGGTACCCAGTGATAACGGCCCGTGAGACCCAACAACCAGCGATGTGTTAATCCGTCTACGATAGGAAGGCCTGGGACCACACCTCACTCATATAACACCATCTGTGAGGGAATTACTACACCACGTCAGGTCCCTCATAACACCATATGTGAAGGAGTTACTACACCACGTGAGGCCCCTCATAGCACCATCTACTGCAGGGAATTACTACACGTAGAGGCCCCTCATAACACCATCTGTGAGGGAATTACTACACCACGTGAGGTCCCCTACTAACACCATCTGTGAGGGAATTACTACACCACGTGAGGCCCTCATAACACCATCTGTGAGGGAACTACTACACCACATGAGGTCCCTCCTAACACCATCTGGGAGGGAGTTACTACACTACGTGTTTGCTGTTCAACACCTACAATAATCTGTATGTTCACTGTATGTTCCTTTACCTTTCTCTAATGAAGGCTTTTGTTAAACCACCAATGTATGTAATAAGTCATTTATGTCCAATGTATATTTTCAGCCTTCGGGCTGCAGAATTTTTTCAATAAACCGTCAATTATTATTATTATTTTTACTATTATTATTATTATTATTATTATTATTACACACACACACACATATCAGTATTTAGTTCAATCTTTCTAGAGACGTATATGTGTACCAGATGTGAAGGAGAGACGAAGCCTCTACCTTATTTGTATTACTAACATGAAAAGAACATTGACTAAACAAGGTGGGAGAGGTTTTTTTTTTTTTTTTGTAGGGAAAGGAGGAATGAAGGAAGATTAGAGGTGGGGGAAGGAAGTTATAGTTCGGAAATTGAAGAAATTCAGGAGGAGGTAAGAGAGGGCGGGCTGACCGCCTAGCTAAGCTAATAGTGTGTTAGGGTTGTGTCATGGGTTAGTTATTGTCTGTCGGTACAGGCACTAGACAGCCTACCCTGTCCCATTTATGGGTGTTTTAAGGGCCTTATTTCATATTCCGCCGACCCTACTGGCGGATGCTGGTCTAGGGAGGTTGTCTATTGCCTGGCCGTGTAGATCGGGGGTGGTAATGGACCTTTTGAGATTTCGTAGCTTTTTGGGAACCATGTATGGTTGTTGTCGTTATCTGGTGGGAGTCTTTGAAGGAGTTCTTGCTCTGATCGTTCTATCTTTTGCCAGATTCTGCTGGCCAGGGTGTGCAGCTGCTGGTTGATGGGTTTCATTCTCAGGTCTCTATGTATCTCGGCTGTGGTTCTGGTGAAGGGGTATCTTTCACCTGTGCCGAATCTTAGGGCTTCATTTTGGACCACCTGTAATTTTAATATTTGAGTGGTGCTCATAGTATGAAGAGGTACTGCTGGGTAAGTTAATATCTGTGATAAATGATGTCACCAGGCGGAGTTTTATTGTCTCAGGAAGCGCTTTAAAGCAGTATAGTTTTCTCAGCTCTCTTCTTGCCTTTTCCTTCCTACTGTGGACATGATGGAAGTAACCTGTCGTGGATATATGTAGGTCCAAGAGGGTGCCTCTGCTTTTGTATTCTATCTGGGCATTATTGGTTACTAATGGGTGGGTTTTCCTTCTGCATAAGGGTATCACTGTGAATTTCGGGAGACTGGTTTGGATTTTCCATTGTTTTTCGTAATTATTTACCCTTTCTAATTCCCGCCTGGTGTTTTCGGCCTGTAACGCTCGCGATTTTCCTTGATGTGTTGTTATTTGAGTGATGTCGTCTGCATACATAATATCTTCGTTACCTATTCTAGTGGGAGGCGGAGTATCACTTGTGTAGATAATATATAGGGTGGGGGAGAGGACGCTTCCCTGAGGGACTCCACTCATGAGTGGGAAGGTCTCTCCTGTGTGCTGTCCTACCCTCAGTCTAGCATTTCTGCCGTCAAGAAAGTTGCAAAGCAACTTTTCAATGTTGGTGGGAAGTCTGAGTTGGAGGATCTTATATTTTAGACCGTCGTGCCAGACTTTGTCAAATGCCTTCGCTACAACCCGGAGAGTTAGATGACATTGTCTACCACTCGCCGCGGCTCTGACTATGTTTTCACATGCCAGGGCTATCGCTGTTGTGGTGGACTTCCCTTTCCTGAACCCGAATTGTCTGCAGTTGACTCTGTTGGTTGTTTCCAGGTGATTTCTCAGACGGTTATTGATGATTTTTTCTAGGATTTTTCCAGGTACTTCGAGGAGGGAGATCGGTCTGTAGTTTAGTGGGACGGCGGGGTTCTTTCCTTGTTCTGGTGTTAGGGTAATAATGGCCTCTTTGAATTTAGTTGGGAAGCAGCCCGAGGCCAGGCAAGCGTTCATTGTGGTTCTCAGTCTCTCCATGGCCGGGTTGTTTATGTGGCTGAGGATCTCACGGAACACGGTGGTGGGAGGGGAGGGGGTACCTGGGACACGGTGGTAGGGGGATGGTACCTAGGACACGGTAGTGGGAGGGGGGTTACCTGGGACACGGTATGGGGAGGGGTGTGGGATTGTACCTATGAAGACACCTTGCAAGTTTGTTGACATCTAACTTATACTGTCTCTATATTATGAGGGTAGTGGTGTGTGTGTGTGTGTGTGTGTGTGTGTCAGGGTATACAGTCACTAACAAAAGTCCTGTCGCCTCTTCTGCTGCTCCACGAACCCCGAGATTCAGACTCATGAATCCGAAACATTTATGGATAGAATAATACATCAGTCTATTGCTTCAGGTTCACGAGTCTGAATCTCTCGGGGTTCGTCCAAACTGGAAAAAGTAAGAATGTTGGTAACTGGCTCAAAGATGGGGACCAACGTGGCGTCAACATTACAATAAGACTTTACCGTAAATAGATGTATTTGAGCGATTAATCCACCGTCTTAAGGGACTTAGGCTGTTTTTTTAGGTGAATATTTTTTGTCTGGGCTTAAAACATAATAATTTTTTACGTCGTTGTTGGGGGGGATGTGGAAAATACTGTAGCTGTCTGAGGGTTGGCGACCATGGCCCTCTGCTTCAAATATTCACGGGTCGTCTTTATCAATCCTCTGAGACCAAACTGTTTATCTTTCCAACTCTTGGCTTATAGTATCATTCTTCTGTCCCATTCCCTTCCTTTTCCTGGCTTTCCCTTCCCTTGGCTTTCCTATTTTCAGTTATATATATATATATATATATATATATATATATATATATATATATATATATATATATATATATATATATATATATATATACATACACACACTGGTATTTTCTTTTCCTAGATATTTACCTAATGGCCACCTTACCTAGAGGTGGCCAAGTCGGGGGTAAGGAGGAGAGTGGCCTTGTGTAGTAACCTCCCATTGTTCTTGATTGTCTTGGCCAGAGGTGTTGTTTTGAAGACCCCCCCCCCTCCCCAGTATCCTGTTCTCGCTTCCGTGGCTTGAGTAGCTTGTATAGTGTCCACGGGTCCACCAAGCCTCTGTGTAAACTACTACTACTTCCTTTGTTATTACTCTATGATAACTTAGCGATCTCCTGTGCTTGTCTTGTCTGATTCGCAAGTCCTAAAACCTACAAGGAATGATTCTAGTATCTGCGCGTTTCACCTTTCCTAGTGATGTTAAGTGTTTCTGGGGGCAGTGTAAGGTCTCTGTGCCTATATACACAATGAGGTCACACGAGAGACATAAATCTGAAGGAATATTTTCTTATCTTTATATTCAAACCTATAATTTATGATTCATTCAATGTGGTTTAAGTAATATTACATAATTATCATACCTAACATTACTGTATATCAATTCATTCATATTTATTAACGATATTAACAAAATTATTTAACATTCATTATTATTGTGTAGTCTGGGGATCTAACAAAACACTATATTCATCCCAAGGTTTGAGGGACTTGAACACTTAACACACACAAGTACCTCAGATGTGTAACAGAACAGCGTCACCCTCCCTCCGCCACTACTGCTGTTAGGAGACTCCCCCCACACACCGCGTTACTCCCTCCGCCAGCGCCAGCAAGATTCACCGATCTAGTTAAGGTAAAGTCTCAGTATAATTTTGTTACCATTATTTGGGGGGGAAGGTTTGTTAGAGTACCCGAACTTTTGACCCACACTGTATATAGATTTATCTCGGTATTAGTGATGTTTGCCTTATACTTACCGGGATAATCTAGGTACATACAGCCCCTCCCCTTCCACCCCCTTACACACACACACACATATGCCGACCACCTGAGTTATTGCGTGTCACTTGTCGAAGCAGATGTTGTGTTGTCTTGTTAACCCAGAGAGACATTGGTTGTTATCTTTGAACCACCATGTTGTTTACCTTCCATTCTTCTTTCCTCTTGTTCTTCTTGTTCTTTTTCTTGTTCATTTTGTTCTTGTTTTTTTCTTCTTGTTATTGTTCATTTTGTTCTTGTTCTTGTTCATCTTTTTGTTCTTTTTCTTGTTGTTCTTGTTATTGTTTTTCTTGTTCTTGTTTTTATCGTTCTTGTTTTTGTTCTTGTTATTCTCTTCCTTCTCCTCATTCTTCTTGTTCTCTCTTACTCCCACGTTTATTATGAAGTCAGCTGCTCGGGTCATCTTCCCTTTACCACAGTTCACAAAATTCACACTCTACCATTTCACTGTCACCTCTATATATATTAATCTACACACACACACACACACACACACACACACACGCACACACACACACAAATAAAGGTTAGATGGTTGTATATATATGAGAGAGACAAAGACGATTAGTCAGGGTAGTAAATTTTATTATTGTTTAAAAAAAAAATTAAGAAAATTTGCCCCTTAGAAATTTAAATCGATATAATAAGAGAATTGTGTGACTCAGGTGTGATATAAGTTCCGCGATTGAAATGTTCTCCGAAGCTCTTGAAATTTTGAGCTAAATTTTGAAAGTTCTTGGGAAATATTATACTAGAGTG
The DNA here is from genome assembly GCF_018991925.1 of Homarus americanus. Lineage (NCBI taxonomy): Eukaryota > Metazoa > Arthropoda > Malacostraca > Decapoda > Nephropidae > Homarus > Homarus americanus. The sequence goes on along the minus strand of NW_024753604.1, from coordinate 273,521 downwards.
ATGTATTAATAGTTGTTTTTTGTCGCTGCAGACCTGAAATATTCGTATAAATGAACTTAGGTGTTGGAGAGAGCTGATTGTTGAGGAATGTATGTTGGTAGAGGAAGGATTTATTATTTATTAACCAGATATGAAAGTGAAATTATTAGATTTGAATTGTATTTTTTTTTTTTTCACTCAAAAAAAAACATCAAAATACAATATACATTATATAAGGTATTAACCAGTTGTATTTTAGGATATTGATGCGTTAAAACAACATAGATGAATACAATAAAATTAATACAATAAGCTTTTGGAGGTTAATATATGTTGTGTTATTGTATTTTGTTGTTTTTTCTATGTTGGTTTTGACAGTCCAATCATAAGACTTTTTTAACTGAATACTCAATTGTGTCTGGCGATTTGTTTCTCAGGTGTTAAAAAAAAAAATTGGCTGCCAATACCGTATTTGAGTGTGAAGATTTTGTCAAACCTGATTTAGTAAAAAATGTTATAAAATCATATTTATGTCGATGTTTTTATTATAAGCTTCCAAACTATCGGTTTTTGTATTAGTTAATATGACAATAGACGAAGGATTTTGACAACCTTACCGAGACAATTGGAGTCGTTGTGTTCATTTTCTGTGTGTGTGTGTGTGTGTGTGTGTGTGTGTGTGTGTGTGTATATGATGGTAGATGCATAGTCGAGAGGAAGCTTGTTGATGAAATAAAAGATAAGTGAGGGGAAAAAAGTAATGGAAGTAACTTATGGTTGAAATAATGAAGTGTTGTAAAAGCTGGATGGAGTGTTAAGTGAGGGAAAAAAGTAATTATAAGTAAAAAAAAAAAAAGGTTGAGTTGGTGGATGGTTGAAGGGAGAGGTACTGTACACTTTATCGTATATGTGTAAACTGAAAGGTAATGTTAAGTGGGCCCCAGGTGTAATAGGTCCATTAGTAATCAGACTATTAGGATGCGGGGGCCCCAGTTATAATGACATCTAGTCTTAATGGGTACCAAACCCAATGAGGCTCAATTATAATGGTTTGTCTTGGGGGGGCCCATTAGAACCAGACCAGAATCATAATAGTGTATCTAGGGGCCCATTAGAATCAGACCAGAATAATAATAGGTTTGTCTAGGGGCCTATTAAAACCAGACCAGAATCATAATGGTGTATCTTAGTGCCCATTAAAAGAAAAGATCCCATTAGACCTGGAACCACAACAATAACATTAGAAATTGGTAAATATAAACATCTTATGTTAAAAGGATAAACTATTATTAATGAAAAGCTTATTTAAGATTTCCATAGAACACAGAATAAAATAAAATAATAATAGTCATAGTAACAATAAATCGATGAATAATTGTGCGTTTAATTTATGAAAGGGGAAAAATAAAAGAAGGGAATTTATTATGTAAAAAAAGTGTATGAGCGTAATGCGTAATACTATTTTCTGTCAGTTACTTTTGTTATGAGCGTAATGCGTAATACTATTTTCTGTCAGTTACTTTTGTTAGAACTATTGGCTGTCAGTGATAAAGTGAGTGAGTGAGTGAAATAAAACTTATTTTTCTTTTTGTTTCGCTATTTCTCTTAACATGGGAAGATCTACGCATGCGCACTTAACTTCAAAGCTTATGTATATAAGTATATGGTGGTGCACACACACACACACACAAGTACACACACACAAGTACACACACACACACACACACACACACACACAACACACACACAAGTACACACACACACACACACACACACACACACACACACACACACACACACACACTCACTCTCTCTCTCTCTCTTTGCTATAGTCAGATAGAAAGATTGGTATAGACAGACGGACCAAGAAATGTATACCTGTGTCTTGAGGTGTAACTAAAACACTCTTGAGAGGTGTAGTCAAGGTGTTGGCCTCGTATACTGTAGCCGTAGTTACCTGTTACCTGGGCTAATGCTCTCACCTGTACAGTAGATGTGTGTGTGTGTGTGTGTGTGTGTGTAGTTTTTTGTGTGTGTACGTGTGTTTATGTACGTGTGTGTGTGTAGTTTTTTTAATGTGTTTATGTACGTGTGTGTGTGTGTTTATGTACGTGTGTATGTGTGTGTGTGTGTATGTATGTATGTGTGTGTGTGTGTGTATGTGTGTGTGTTTATGTACGTGTGTGTGTGTGTGTGTGGTGACATGAGGGAGGTGACGGCCGAGTAATGAACAATATGCCTCATTACACTTTAAATATTCCCAAACTTACAAAAAAATAAATAAATAAAAAATAAAAATATTCCAGTACCCCTAAATATTCTAAGTTAATATTTCATTCCTTCAGTTTAATAATTCATAAATTAACAATATTTCAATTTATAGTTAAAAATTTCTTAGAGTTAATATATATATATATATATATACAGTATATATATATATATATATATATATATATATATATATATATATATATATATATATATATATATATATATATATATATATATATATATATATATATATATATATATATATATATATATATATATATATATATATATATATATATATATATATATATATATATATATATATATTTAGTGAATGACAGATGTGTATGTGCACATTATGAGGCAGATCTTGTGCATATGACAGGTGTGTGTGTGTGTGTGTGTGTGTGTGACGTGACAGGTGACTGAAGCCAGATGACAGGTGCGTGACAGATGTATTGCTAAATACCTGGAACATATTAAGTTTTTTTTCTCTCTCTCTCTCTCTCTCTCTCTCTCTCTCTCTCTCTCTCTCTCTCTCTCTCTCTCTCTCTCTCTCTCTCTCTTCAGCCATCCCCTATAGCGCCCTCACCCACTATTACTACCAGCATATATATCAGGGAACTACTGTATTATTGCACTGTATTGATGCTAAAGACTTTCTGTAGCTGAGACTGTATCCCTGTATTGTGTATTATCAGTCGTGGAGTTACAATTTCCGTAATAGGTTAGGTTAGGTTGAGGTTAGGTTAGGTTAGGTGAGGTTAGGTTAGGTTGAGGTTAGGTTAGGTTAGGTTAAGTTAGGTTAGGTTAGGTTGAGGTTAGGTTGTTTAAATTGTAACACTGATCATGATGTTTATGGTGTCAAATTATTAACAACTTGGAGGAGACTTAACCTAACCTAACCTAACCTTCCTCTCTCTTGCCCCCTCCCTCCTCACATCGTGGCCACTTTGCCTTTCCCCTATCTTGGCCACCTCCCACCTTCCTCTATCATGGCCACCTCCCTCCCTCCACGCATCATGGCCATCTCCATAAGTCCCATACAGTGGCCACCCCTCTCCTCCCTCCTTCGTGGCCACCCCTAGGCTGGCCACGAAGTAAACCAGACTAAGTACAGTATTCCTTATAAAGTAACACTGTAGGTGAGGGAGTGAAATCCTAGTGAGGGTGACCGTAGATTTCTTCACCACTCATTTTGTCTTATTTTGTCGAGTTATTGAATTATGATACTGTTATTGTTACTAAAGTTAATAATAATAATAATAATAATAATAATAATACTAACTTAACCTAACCTAACCTAACACACACTTAGTACATATAATAATTTACATAATAATACCGCTTTATAGGTACAAAAAAATAGCTTACGGTTGTACTATGAAGATGAGTACATGTTAAAGCCTTTCATAAGTACAAAAACAAGTGTAAGTACTTGTTTAATATGCGCAGTTGTGGTTAATATGCGCAGTTTTGGTTAATATGCGCAGTTGTGGTTAATATGCACAGTTTTGGTTAATATGCGCAGTTGTGGTTAATATGCGCAGTTTTGGTTAATATGCGCACTTTGGAAAAGGAGCGAAGGATGGGATTTGAACCTGTTTTTGTTTACATTGTCCTTGTTGTTGGAGTTGTTGTTTTTGTTGTTGATATTATTGTTGTTTTTGTTGTTGTTGTTGTCGTTGTTATTATTATTATCATTGTTGTTGTTTTAGCCGATAGAAATTATACTGAAAATAGCTCCCGTTTTTCGACTGCCTGTTCGGTACTATACACACAGTAGTGATAGTTAGTCTTGACGTATACAAATAAACAGTGTGACTGATACTGTACTTGACTGACTCCTCTCCCTAAACTGTAACATTAGGTACAGCTGTATGGATAAGAATTACTCCAAGATCGACCCGGTGAGCTTCAAAACAGGTGGTGAAGTCTGTATCCATTCAGCCAACTCAACCTTTATACATTCGTTAATTCATACATAAACACTCTATGAAGCATCAGTAAATTAAGTGTAATTATGCACGTAACTCATATATGAACAATTTATATAAAGTTAATTTCTTAGTTTATATCAAGTTAATTTCTCAGTTTGTATCATCAGGTTAATTTCTCAGTTTATATAAAGTTAATTTCTTAGTTTATATCAAGTTAATTTCTCAGTTTATATCAAGTTAATTTCTCAGTTTATATAAAGTTAATTTCTCAGTTTATATCAAGTTAATTTCTCAGTTTATATAAAGTTAATTTCTCAGTTTATATCAAGTTAATTTCTCAGTTTATATCAAGTTAATTTATCAGTTTATATCAAGTTAATTTCTCAGTTTATATCAAGTTAATTTCTCAGTTTATATCAAATTAATTTCTCAGTTTATATCAAGTTAATTTCTCAGTTTAGTCTTCGCGTCAATGTAATTATATTGTAATCATCACACCGAGTCCAGTATTTTTTGTAGACATTTAAATAAGGAAATGTTCAATATTATGTACTGTACACCCGCCTTGTAGTACATTTCTCACCAAGGTTACAGGTCACAGAAGTACAGTACATTATCCCTTGTAGTACATATCCGGCCCAGGTAACTTTATATACATTATTCATTGTAATATTATATTGTTTCTCGTGGTCTAGTCAGTTCGTCGACCCGGGCGGTGCGGCTTGGCGTCAGACTTCGCGTCACCCTATCTTACACACACACGCACACGCACACAGTTATTCCTAGTACTGGACTGACGTGTTCTCAAACTCCCACACGCAATTCTGGTGTCCCCGTTCTGGCCTAGTTATAGCTGTTGGTTATGGGCCGAGTATCTGTGATTTCTGGCCGAGTATCCGTGGACAAACGTTTTCACCTCTCTGGAACGTTCTTACATCTTCTAAACGTTTGTCCCTTCTAGTGAGGACGAACCTTCTACTATTAATGTGGTCTTAAATGTTCTACCACATATTACTGCTAGTTCTACCACATATTACTGCTAGTTCTACCACATATTACTGCTAGTTCTACCACATATTACTGCTAGTTCTACCACATATTACTGCTAGTTTTACCACATATTACTGCTAGTTCTACCACATATTACTGCTAGTTCTACCACATATTACTGCTAGTTCTACCACATATTACTGCTAGTTTTACCACATATTGCTGCTAGTTCTACCACCATATTACTGCTAGTTCTGCACACATATTACTGTAAGTTCTACCACATGTACTGCTAGTTCTGCCTTTACTGCTAGTTCTGCCACATATTACTGCTGGTTCTACCACATATTGCTGCTAGTTCTACCATATATTACTGCTAGTTCTACCATATTACTGCTAGTTTACCACATATTACTGCTGATTCTACATATTACTGTTAGTTCTACCACATATTACTGCTAGTTCTACCACATATTACTGCTAGTTCTACCACATATTACTGCTAGTTCTACCACATATTACTGCTAGTTTTACCACATATTACTGCTAGTTCTACCACATATTACTGCAAGTTCTACCACATATTACTGCTAGTTCTACCACATATTACTGCTAGTTCTACCACATATTACTGCTAGTTCTACCACATATTACTGCTAGTTCTACCACATATTGCTGCTAGTTCTACCATATATTACTGCTAGTTCTACCACATATTACTGCTAGTTCTACCACATATTACTGCTAGTTCTACCACATATTACTGCTAGTTCTACCACATATTACTGCTAGTTCTACCACATATTACTGCTAGTTCTACCACATATTACTGCTTGTTCTACCACATATTACTGCTAGTTCTACCATATATTACTGCTAGTTCTACCACATATTGCTGCTAGTTCTACCACTGTACTGCTAGTTCTACATATTACTACTGGTTCTTACATATTACTGCTAGTTCTACCACATATTACTGCTAGTTCTACCACATATTACTGCTAGTTCTACCACATATTACTGCTTGTTCTACCACATATTACTGCTAGTTCTACCATATATTACTGCTAGTTCTACCACATATTGCTGCTAGTTCTACCACATATTACTACTAGTTTCACCGCACATTACTACTAGATCCACCACATGCTATTACTACTAGATCTACCACGTGCTATTAATGGTTATGATTATGTACCACTAATATTGGTTCTATTCACGTACTATTAATGGTTATATTCACGTACTAGTAATGGTTCTATTCACGTACTATTAATGGTTCTCATCACCTACTAGTAATGGTTCTATTCACGTACTATTAATGGTTCTATTCACGTACTATTAATGGTTCTCATCACGTACTATTAATGGTTCTATTCACGTACTATTAATGGTTCTATTCACGTACTATTAATGGTTCTCATCACGTACCATTAATGGTTCTATTCACGTACCATTAATGGTTCTATTCACGTAGTATTAATGGTTCTATTCACATACTATTAATGGTTCTATTCACACGTACTATTAATGGTTCTCATCACGTACCATTAATGGTTCTATTCACGTACTATTAATGGTTCTCATCACGTACCATTAATGGTTCTATTCACGTACCATTAATGGTTCTATTCACGTAGTATTAATGGTTCTATTCACGTACTATTAATGGTTCTCATCACGTACCATTAATGGTTCTATTCACGTACTATTAATGGTTCTCATCACGTACCATTAATGGTTCTATTCACGTACTATTAATGGTTCTCATCACGTACCATTAATGGTTCTATTCACGTACTAATATTGGCTATATTCACGTACTATTAATGGTTCTATTCACGTACTATTAATGGTTCTATTCACGTACTATTAATGGTTTTATTCACGTACTATTAATGGTTCTCATCACTTACTATTAATGGTTCTATTCACGTACTATTAATGGTTCTCATCACGTACTATTAATGGTTCTATTCACGTAATATTAATGGTTCTATTTACGTACTATTAATGGTTCTATTCACGTACTATTAATGGTTCTATTCACGTAATATTAATGGTTCTATTGACGTACTATTAATGGTTCTATTCACGTACTATTAATGGTTCTATTCACGTAATATTAATGGTTCTATTGACGTACTATTAATGGTTCTATTCACGTACTATTAATGGTTCTATTCACGTAATATTAATGGTTCTATTTACGTACTATTAATGGTTCTATTCACGTACTATTAATGGTTCTATTCACGTAATATTAATGGTTCTATTGACATACTATTAATGGTTCTATTCACGTACTATTAATGGTTCTATTCACGTAATATTAATGGTTCTATTCACGTACTATTAATGGTTCTCATCACGTACCATTAATGGTTCTATTCGCGTACTAATATTGGCTATATTCACGCACTATTAATGGTTCTATTCACGTACTATTAATGGTTCTCATCACGTACCATTAATGGTTCTATTCGCGTACTAATATTGGCTATATTCACGTAATATTAATGGTTCTATTCACGTACTATTATTGGTTCTATTCACGTACTATTAATGCTTCTATTCACAATACTATTATTAGTTTCTATACGTAATAATGTTAGTTTCTATTCGTACTAATATTGGTTCTATTACGTACGTAATAGTTCTATTCACATGTATCAATAGTTCCTATTCGTACTATTAATAGTTTCTATTCATGTATATTAATGGTTCTATTGACGTACTAATATTGGTTATATTCGTAACAATAATAGTTCTATTACGTACTATTAATAGTTCTATTCATGTATGAATAAGGATATTCACGTAATATTAATGGTTCTATTCACGTACTATTATTGGTTCTATTCACGTACTATTAATGCTTCTATTCACGCACTATTAATGGTTCTATTCACGTAATATTAATGGTTCTATTCACGTACTAATATTGGTTCTAATTACGTAATATTAATGGTTCTATTCACGTAATATTAATGGTTCTATTCACGTACTATTAATGGTTCTATTCAGGCAATATTAATGGTTCTATTCACGTACTATTAATGGTTCTATTCACGTAATATTAATGGTTCTATTGACGTACTATTAATGGTTCTATTCACGCACTATTAATGGTTCTATTCACGTACTATTAATGGTTCTATTCACGTGCTAATATTGGTTCTAATTACATATACTAACGACAGTTGTTATAATTCTTCTGCTAATTCTTATCGCAAACTACTGTTGTCCCTAATCACTAATTACCTTCAACTAGGTCATTACAATCATAACTACGTCTTCTTTTGTTTTGTTTGAGTCTACCCTGTGGCCTCCTACCGTTTTCTTTCGTTAACTACTCGGTGTTATAACTACCTTGAGCTCTAAATCACCTATTGTTAATTATAATCACCGTCTAGTTGTTTCTAATCACCCACTATTGCTAGTTCGAATCACATAAATAATAGTTCTAATCACCCATTATCAATAGCTCTAATAACATAAAAATAATAGGTTTAAATCACAGTTATTTTTAGTCAATACTTTTATCAATATTAATCTAGATATTTTTTATACTGTTATTGATTTAAAAAAGTTCTAACACAATACTATGTAGGGTTCTGTCTGAGCATATAAGGATACCAGTTTTAAGTTCTGGTTGGGCAGTATGTATGTATGTATGTATGTATATATGTATGTATGTACTGTATGTATGTATGTATGTATGTATGTATATCGTGTCAGTGATGTGGCCAAGAACACGAGGTGAATCTACTGCGTTGAAGAATCTATAAGAACAGTCACAGCGGCGTGGCGATAGTGGTACACGTACACACGACGAGGTACACTGATAGGTCGTTCCCAGGGCTGTGTTTACTGGTAGGTCGTTCCCAGGGCTGTGTTTACTGGTAGGTCGTTCCCAGGGCTGTGTTTACTGGTAGGTCGTTCCCAGGGCTGTGTTTACTGGTAGGTCGTTCCCAGGGCTGTGTTTACTGGTAGGTCGTTCCCAGGGCTGTGTTTACTGGTAGGTCGTTCCCAGGGCTGTGTTTACTGGTAGGTCGTTCCCAGGGCTGTGTTTACTGGTAGGTCGTTCCCAGGGCTGTGTTTACTGGTAGGTCGTTCCCAGGGCTGTGTTTTAGTGGAATCGTTTCAGTGTTCACTGTAGGTCGTTCCCAGGGCTGTGTTCACTGGTAGGTCGTTCCCAGGGCTGTGTTTACTGGTAGGTCGTTCCCAGGGCTGTGTTTACTGGCATACTTGGTCGTGGTTGAGTGAGAGACGGGGTGGTGGGAGGGAGGGGCGGGGGGGAGAGAGAGAGAGGGAGAGATTAGTAGACAGAGAATGAAAGAGAAGATTAAGAGAAAAAAGAGAATAAAATACACAAGATAAAGAAAGATAAAATGAGAAAAGGAAATACAGAAGAGAATAAATATTAGAATAATCCTCGACGAAACGTGAGAATAGGAGGAGATTGAAGATTGGTAAGAGGGAGGAGGGAGAGAGACACATTGAATAGGAGGGAGGGAGGAGACGCAAGAATAAGGGAGGGGAGGAGGAATAATGAGAGGTAGGAGAAAGAGAACGAAAGAATAGGGAAGAAGAGGAAGAAGAGAACACAAGAAGAGTGAAAGGGAGGAGGAAGAGAACGCAAGAATAATGGACGGGAGGGGGAGGAGATAGAGAGGAGAGGAAGAAGGAAGTAGGAGATAGAGAGGAGAGGAAGAAGGAAGATGAGGAAGAGAACGCAAAAATAGGAGGAATGGAGGATAGGGAGGTGGAAGAGAACGTAAAAATAATGGAAGGGATGAGGAGGGGAAGGAGGAATAGAACGCAAGAATAGGAGGAAGGGGAGAGGGAGGGAGGTGGTAAGAATGTTAATGTGGTTCTCGCGTGCAATTGGCCTGAGTGCTCGGGTTGAAATGTGTATTGATGAGTGTCACCAGCAGCCCCCGCGACAACTAGGAATAAGAAAACCTGCTGCACGCGAATTCCAACCAATTCCAGGATCGGGAATAATGGGTTGGCGCGCCCTCTGGAGTATGGCGCGTTGCTCCACCTCCCCCCCCCCTCTCCTCACCACCACCGCCTTCCACACTACCTCGCCGTACCCACCTCTTCCTTCCCCAATATTGCTGGACCTCATTTTCTTCTGATATCATTATAAAATAAGGAGAAAGAGCTGTAAAAGTTGTGTTCTTTATGACAACTGTATAACATAGAAGTAAGGGGGCCGAGCAGGTAGTTTAACATATTGAGATTTTGTTGACAAAGGACGGATTCACACAAAGATGCGCGGTGTGACGACTCTAAAATGTTTATTATGTCGTGACGGTATTGGAGGGCTGCCATATTCTTCATAAATTTGGATGGTAAGTTGCCACGATATGGCCATGAAGGAGGAGGAGAGTGGATGTCGGAGCGTGCCATGTGCACGTGGGAACATACCTGCGCAAGGTGTTATAATCACCACCAAACGGCGGCTGCCTCTATCCTACTCTCCAGCACCTAGCAGTCTGCACCCAGGGCTGTGAGGCGGGGCATGAGCCACCTGGGCGGAGCTTGTTTTCCTTCTCTCAATGTTATTGGATCGAGGGCGGAGCTCGGTCATCTATGCGTGTTGTGATTGGTCGGCGGGAGGGGCTCGTGGCTGGTGTGCGTGTGCGCAGCCCGCCTCCAGTCAGTGTGCGTTGAGCGGTGTTGTGAGTGAGGTTCTGCCGCTCCGCGTTTATAGTGTCGAGTGTCAGTTGCAAGGTTGACCTTGATCATGCCGACCGTTTCCGGTAGCGGTGAGGAGGTCGAGTCGCAAGATGAGGTCAAGGTCTTTAAATACGAAGGGGATGAGGAGGAGAGTGAGAAGCGCTCCTCGGAAAACTTAACTGAAGACAAAAGCAGTCTCATCACTGAAACAGAAGAGGTACGAATGTTTACCCTCGCGAATCTCGGCCAGTTGGCGCCTTCCTGGCCCCCTACAGCTCCCTGGGCGACGGTGGGCAGTCTAGGGCATAGTCCTATAAGTTTCTAATAATGTTTCAAGTGTGGTGGTAAGCGCTGATGGCTAAATTATGGGTGGTGTGGCAGGTGTTGTGGTAGTGGTGGCCACAGCCGCACCCCAAACAGTGAAGCACAAGTGTGAGAGTGCAGGTGCAGGAGGCAGGTGGCTCTCACCGCCTAATTTGCCCACGCTGTTGCTAACGTTGGATGTGAAAATATCCGTTTATATAATGTGTGGAGGAGACCTTGGAGGGAGCCGTCACGAAGGATACTAGCAACAGTGAAGAAGCTGGGTGATGACCGGCGGCACAGGTGTACAAGTGCGCAGTTGGTGTTGTGGTGGTGGTCGGCGGTCTGGGCGGTGCTGCTACAGGTGCCGGGCGGCCGCAAGTACTCCCAGTTTTAAACTCTACTACCAACCTATTTATTGACTGACTCTAACCATTGTTTCTTTTTCAGGGTCGTGTCGCTCCCTTAATTGCCTCGTTGATAAATGTCACTTATTTATAGCGTGAAATATTTGTGTTTAATTATGCCGGGAATTCACTAGAGGTGAGGTATTCATATAGGAAACAGTTTAAAATATGATAAAACGCACTGCTGTGATTTTAATGATTTCCCCATTGTGATAATTGGCCCACCTATAATCTGGCAAGTAATCCGGAGAATTGATAATTGCACTAATAACCAAATTATCAGAGTAATGACCGTTTTAATCAATAGAATAATTTATCGTGTTTCCAGCGCTACTGACCGGAAACACTTGTGACCGCCTCGCTACCGCATGATACTGATACACTGTAACTGCATAGGGCCCCGTGGTATACTGTACGTGTGGGTATTGGCAAGATCCACATGCGGGTGCGGTAGTAGTTGTGGTAGTGATTGAGACTGCGGCGGCGGTGTCCAGGCGTCAGTGCAAAAAAAAAATTATTTATATATCGACTGAGTTAAAAGGTCGATTTTTACCGTCGTTTTATAGTGGTAATCGTCACGCGAATATTGTCCACACGCTGAGTTGAGTTTCTGTCCTAATTTAATTTCTATACGTGGAATAGTCACTCTCCCGGTAAAATAGTATTATCTATTGTATTCACGACAAAATCCATCTAGTGAGAATTAATATATATAACTATAATATAAACAATCTTTCTTAAGGGATTGCTTATTGATTGTCTTTCAAGAGTTGATTTTAATTGTCGTTGAAAATTGTATAGTTAAGTCTCGTGTTGTATGGCAGGACAAAAAACAATTCTCAACTTTAAATAAATATTCTCTTAGACTTGAGAATCGTATTATGTGATTTGTGATATTTGGGTGAAGAATGGGGCTTGGGTAGGTTAGGTTAGGTTAAGAAATGAAATATTATAATTATTAGTATTTGCCGTTGAAGTTTGATCTCTGAATGAGCGAGTGAGCGATGTAACACTTGATCTAGTTCATTGAGGTGAGATATATTAAGGTATGTCAGTTAAATAAATAAATGAAGGGAAAAAATATATAATAAACGCCACCACTTACTCATATCGTGAAATTTAAAGATGCGTGTAACAAAGACGACCCAAGAGGAGGTTACAACACCATAAAAATTACTTTGATGATAAAAGAGCAGTAGCGGCGGTGGTGGTGATAGTGCTTCAGGCTGCAATGAGGAGGGAGGGGGGGGGTTAATAGGTGACATATGTTTAACAAGATATAAAGAAAGTGTTTGATCTTAAGTTGGGTAATTTGTACGCGGATGTATCATTGTTGTGGCTGACTGGTACCGAGGTTGGGATGTTCTTTGTTGTGTGGGGGTTTAGATGGATTTTTTTTTTTTTTAAAGGATATGTTGCTGTAGTAAATATTGTCTTAATGGTTTGAAACTCTAAAATGGTGCCCAAGGATGTGTGATTTTGTTGAGGTTGAAGGAAAGTTTGGTTAGGTGGGTGACGTTGGTTGGTATACACTGGTCACCGCAAGCCTCTGGTTCTGTGGCGTTGGAATTTTTTTTTATTTATTTTTTTTTATTCCTTTTCTTTTCATATCGGTAGTTGAATTTAGGAAAATCACATCCTTTTATGGGTCCAGCTTTGAGCGAAAGTTTTTGGATAATTGGTATTTAAATGGCCAGACAATAGACTGGCGTTCATCAGTAGTGTGTTGGACTGACCAGTATTGCAGTAATTGCTGGGTGATTTTTTAAGGATTTTTTATTCCTGGTTACATTTTCGTTGGAGTTGTTAATAGCACATTTGTCCCCTAGTCGTCGCTTGGGTTATATTATATGCGTCTGGGTCGTAATTATTAGGGGAGAGACAGATGTGCGCTAGTTAATCACACACAGTGGTATAAGTCTCCAGGTGGTGTGACGCCAAGGTACAGGGAGGACCTTCACTCTTCTAAACTTTTATTTACTCGTTTCCTCGCCTCATAAATCGCCCTTCTCTTCCGAGCTTGAGTTTAGTGACATTGCGGGGGGTGTCTTTTACATGTGAATCAATTATCTCTGTTCGAGGGGGCCAAATGTATTGATGTAAACCTTGATACTAGTTAATTTATAGCCGACAGTTGTTGCTTCGTCAGTCATGCTGGCGAGGGTCTGGCCACAAGCGTTGTTTTGACTAGAGGGAACGCTGGCTTGTCACCACCTACAGTGTTTTGGGGTTTGGTTTGATTTTTTTAATGTTCTCTTGATGATTGTGTGGTTGTAACGCCTCTGTACTCATCCGCGTTGTTGTGGCCGTGTGTGTCAGGTGGTGAAGGGAGAGACACGTGTTGTATTTGTGGTTTATGTGAGAGAAATACCAGGTGCGTCTATCTTACCTCCCGTCACTGTAAGCTCTGGACTCTTACAGTGACTTTTCATATTCGTGTGATTGTTTTGGGTTTGATTAAGTAAATAAACAAGGATTTTCTTGCCGTAAACATAAATACTAAGTTCAGATCTAAGGTAATAGAGTGTACTAGTCTTACAGTTGGTTAATGGTGACAGTATCAATAATCGGAAACTCCAATCAGTGTATTAACTGCTGTGGTTGTGTTGAAGAGGATGTGAAGATTCTTTTATGAGTGATGTTGAAGCCTTGGGTGGTGTGTGGGTGGTGTGGTGGATGATGGAATAGAACCAAGTGGATGGCTGAGGAAATTCCAGATAAGACTTTGATCAATGGGTTGTGTAGGCAAGGTGTACAGTGCTAAGTAAGACCGCCGTGTGAAATATTAATGAAAATCAATATTGTACTGTGTGTGTGTAGACTACAAGTGGCTTTTAGTAACGCTGCTCAGGTGTGACTCGCAGGTGTGGTATCATAATCGGATTTCAATTGAATAATGATATTTGATTTTTAGTTAATTTAGTACAGTAGAATTTTTCTTGTGGTTTTATTAGAGTTTTTTGTGTGTGTTAAAATACAAGTTGGGAACATATGGTCTTTTAAAAAACACTGGTTAAAAAAAAGAGTGAGGAAGGTAGGGTGGACAGGTTAAAAATATCATGGGTGTTGTTATTGTTGGTCGTGTGGTGGCAGCAAGAGGAGGAGGCGTTAACTCCCTGATAACCATAGCATATCCACCAGTGCTCCAGTATATGCCTCACTTGTCTTCTCGGTGAATGTAGCGCACAGACTCCTACCGTCGTAAATCTGTCTAGGGGAGCTGATTAATCACTTGTTACTCGGGTTGAATGTATCGCGGGAATTAGTGTGGCATTGTAAATCATGCGGCCATAACCAAGCAAGGGAAACTCCGTTCCTGCCTCGTACACAAACCGGCGGCGGGGTCTTTCCATGCCTGTTAGCCTCTGTCACCCACTAGATGTTTTATCCTGTTAACTGCTTGACCTTTCAACTTTGTAGCCTCTTATAACTAAACACGTTTACTGTATACCCGTACCTGTAAGTTCGTTTACCTGCCCGCCTCCTGCACCGCGTTGTACAGATAAGCGGTCAGTCTCACAAAATCTGGGTTCGGTGCTTCGGAGTTAAAGATTTTGGATTCGTTTCTGGTGTTAAGTGGATGTATATAACTCGTCAAGGTTGTTTTACGGTGTATATTTTAATGTCATTTATATATGTGTTTTGTGCTTGTGTGTTAACGTGGGTGTTGGAACCTGTTTGATTCGCTTGTTCGAGGTATTTGTATTTACGATCCCTTTGTGAATCCGAACCCTGGCTGTTTGGTAACGTTAGAGATCGGCTCCCGTTGCCGACCAGTATTTTTTTTATCATCTATTACTAGTTAGTTTAGTTTCACTTGTATTTTATTTAACCTACAATAATAATAGCTCTCCGACGCTGAGTTTTTGAAAGGCGTCTCAGTTTTATAGTGAAAACCTTTATTTGTTGAAGATTATAGATATTTTAGCGTTTTATTGTTGTTTTATCAGGAGTATTTCTAGTGCATATAATTGAATTGAATTTTTTTCCCCAAGAGTTCCGTTCAGCTACAGACGTTCGATATTATTTTTTTTTGTGTATATTGTTTTGTCTATATTAATGAGAAACTTTATTATTATTATTGTTATTATTTACGTGTCAAAATTATATGAAAAAATATGAAGGGAATTTCGTAGTAAAAGATAGAGGTATTTTCATCCTGTGATATTTTTTTTAGGTGAAGAAAATTAATATTATTTTTAGCCGCAGTCAAACGATAATTAAGAAGCTGGATATTATATTGAGGAGAAATGAGTAACAATGTGAGTGAGGTAGATAGCGTGAGTGACCGGCGGCCCTCTCACAAGCTACAGGTACCCAGGGTTCAGGTGTGGGGCGGAGGCTTTAGGCTTGTTTACTTACGCCTGCTGCCTTTGTTCACCTGGCAGTTAAGATTAATTAGGCTTCCTGATTGTGAATCGCGCACTGGGGAACGGCTCAAAAAGGTGTAGTATTCATCCTGGTCCCGTTTGATTAATTTATTTATTTATTTATTTTTTTAATCCTATCGGTATTTTGTTAATTTATTAGTTGTTGTGAGTTTATTATTGTTGTAAATTTTGTTTTATATTGTTGGGAATATTGTAGTTCATAATACTGGTGTTGTGCTTGTTGAGGTGTGTGTAGAGCGGTGCAGGTGACGTGTTTATGAGACATTCGTGGCTGATATTTTTTAATTACTTTTCACCTTTCGTGTAACCTTCCCACACAACCGATGTCGGACAAAATGTTCTCTCGGGATAATCGCTATCGGGACTGTCCGCTCGTTTAGAATATTAAGGTATAGCCGCTGTCAGACAGACGGACGGACCGCCGCCTTTGATTAGACATTTTTGCATGGCCCTCCCTCCCTCGGCACGACCGACGTCCAGGCATCATCTTGGGGACGGGTAAAGGAGATCGGTTCTGGTGACATCGTTCCGTCGGGATAATAATTTTTGCGCCGCCCGATAATAGTTGCCCCACAGTCCGCCATTCTTGCTTTACCGATGTCGGATAATCTGGTCCCTCGGGATTAACGAAGCCAGGGGGTTCACGCCCTCGGAACTACCGACATCAGACCAATGTCGGAAGTGCGGTCCCTCGGGATAGGCAATATCGGTCAGTACTCTCCCCTGTCTTGATGACAGGTACCGCACCGTCGGGTACCTTGGGATTAACGGTGTGGGACAATATGCCGCCTCGGGTAACTGATGCCTGACGGTGTTTCGTGTGGAGGCAGGATTAGACAGATCACCTCCGGGTTGCACGTATCGGGCCGGCGTCGGCTCGCCCGAGATCGTCGGTATCAGGCGTCACGAGGGAGTGTCGGGTGTCAGGCAAATTAGCCGAAGAGTTTCAGTCGGCGAGGTTTAGACGGCAAGTGGCGATTGACCGACGGCGATTAACAGCGAGGTTGGTGGGACAATGGAGGGAGGCTGGGTGGTGCGGGGCGTCGTGGGGAACCGTGTCAAGATTTACCTTGTCGACAGGTGTGGCGGGAGTGCTCCGGCTGGCGTTCCGTCGCTCGCACGGGGGGAGTGAGTGTGGTGGTCTCTATCTCCCTCCCGCACCTCTACCACAAACACTTTTTTTTCTTGCCTTCGTTGTGTTGGTGCGTGTGCGCGCCCTTTTTTTTATAGCGTTAATACTCTTTTCACAATACTGTTACCGATATCATTATTATTTTATTTTTTATTACCATCACATTATTAAGCTCTACACTTAACAAGAAAACAAGCCCTGGAAATTACCCGAGAGAAGAAGGCGGCGTAGAAGGCATAATAGGGAAGGATGCGTAGGATGGGGGGGGGGATTATGCACTGAACATCACCACAATGCAGGACTCCTCACACACATACCAGGCCGAGGATGAATTAGTAATGGCCTTTGTTTCAGCTGTTGTAGGGCGGCCCGGGTGCCACTTACTGTACCGCTGTGGCTCTTGTGGTAACTGATGGCGGAACATCATAATACCGAGGTGTGTAGGACATTGAGTTGGACTGAATGGCGAATATTTTTGTGAGTGAGTAATTGGATTGGTGTTTATTGTGCCTATTATTATTCCTATTATTATTATTTTATTGTTATTGCTATAATTATCGTTACCGGTGATATAATAGTTATTTTTTTTTTGTCTTCGTTATTTATGTATTTTTGCTATTATTGTACTGAGTAATATTAAGAGTAAATTATACGTTGTTATTGACGCTATTATTACTATTATTGTCGATATTATTATGTTATTATTTTCATTATTATTATGCGGGTTGAGAATTGATTTTTTGGAATATACTTTAAAAAATATTGTTTTTATTGTAATACTATTTGGATTTACTTTTTTGAAATTATTATTATTATTATTATTATTATTATTATTATCATCATCATCATTATTATTATTATTATCATCGCTCTTATTATTGTCATTATTATTATTTATTATTATTATTATTATTAGTATCGCCGTCTATGGTGAACGCTGCACGACATCAAGATAACAGTTCACTATAAATAGCCAGCTAGTCCACACTGCTTGTTAATTGGGACCCGGTACTAAGACTCCTAGTTAATCAGATGAGTTTAGACGATTAATTGCGGTTAATTAGGTAAAGGACAGGGTATGGTATAGATGGTTAATAAGGGTTGGTTAATTATATACAGGTGTTCCAGGTAGATGTTGGTTAATTAAATTGATCTTGGTTGAAATTTAATCAGGTAAAATATGGTTAATTATGTATAGGTGTTCAGGTAGATGTTAGTTAATTACATTGATCTTGGTTGAAATTTAATCGGGTAGAGTATGGTTAATTTAGCGGAAATGCGGTTAGTTAGCTCTGGATAAGAATATTTTCCAGTTAACCTAAATGGGTTGGGTTAACGTGTAATAGGGAAGGAGGTTCAAGCTTGGTTTAAGAGTAGAGTAATAAGCTATCTAACATAACCTAGTAACTTAAACTATCTTCGCCTCACCTATCATAACCTAACCTAACTTAACCTACTGTAGCTATATGTGGTTATGCGTTTCCGTATAAGAAAGGATGTTGACATGTGTGTGTGTGTGTCTGTGTCTGCCTGTCTGTCTGTGTTTGAGGATAATTGATTTTTTTTATTTTCCTTGGCATCATATTTTTGGGGTTTATAATTTTTTCCGTCTTTCCGTATATCTCCGTCCATTCTTCAGTCTTTCCGTCTATCTCCGTCAATTCTTCCTTCGTTCTGTCCATTCCGTTCATTCTACTGCTTTTCCGTCCATTCTTCCGTCTCTCCGTCTATTCTGACGCCTTTCCGTCAATTTCCCGTCTTTCCATTTATCTCCATCATTATCCCGTCTTACTGTCTTATCTCCGTCAATTCTTTCGCCTTTCCGTCTATCTCCGTCCATTCTACCTCCACTCTGACCATCTCCGTCCATTCTACCGCCTCTGTCCATCTTCCCTATTTCTGTCCGTCCTTGTCTATCTCCGTCAATTTTTCTGTCTTTCCCCGTCAATTCCCCATCTTTCCATCCATCTTTCCGTCCTTCCGTCTTTCCAATTTTCGTCACAGGACCAAAACTAAAAAAAAGGGCGTTAAATATATTCATTATATATATTTTTTTATGTAAATTTATTTATTTTTTAATGGACGTCTGAGCCTAAAGTATTTTGTTGGTGGTAAATTTAATTCCTTGTCTAGATGCTCTCTCTCTCTCATTGTTTTTATTTTTTTTCCTCATATTTTTTGTTTTATCTTTTGTTTTTGTTTAGTTTCGTGTTTTTGTTATTCCCATTTCTTTGTTTTTTTTATTATTCCTATTTTTGTTATTCGTTGTTTTGTGTTATTTATTTGTCTTTACTTATTATGCTTCTCTGTTTTTCTTGTTTCTTTGTTATTTATGTTTATTCACTTATTTTGTTTGTCGTATTGTTTCATTGTATTTGTTCTTTTATTCCTCGTATCTTATTTTAATCCCCGTATTATTATTATTATTATTATTTATTTCATCCCATTATTTTTTTTTTACGGGAATTAGCCCACCCAGGCACAGGTCACTGACACACATCGGGGCCTGGGGGGCGAAAATGTAATAATAATAATAATAATAATAATAATATAATAATAATAATAATAATAATAATAATAATAATAATAATAATAATAAAGAACCACAAAGAAATACATAATGAAAAAAAATCAAAAGTGAGGAACAATATATGTATGTTGTGTTGTCAATAGTAAGAGAAACAATTGAGACCCTGCAATTGTGTGTAAATGAGGCAGAAAGTCAGATCAGCAACCTGGGACTTGGTCACATATGGCAGCAGGGTCTACCATTAGACAACACATTATGCTTCCAATATCTTATGCTTCATTCAGTCTTCATTGTTTTGTTTGTTTGTAATTATTGACGTGTTGTTTACTCCTCTGTAGTGTTGTTGTTTGCGTGAATCTAAAAATAAAATCACTTTATCTAATCGGACATGACCTAATATTACCTCACCTAAATTGTGACTGTTTTCCCGGTTATCGTTCATGTACGTATGCCATCGTATGTGCGTGTGTGTGTGTTTGTTTGTTCTTGTTCAGTTGATGTATATATGGTAGGCTACGTCTTGCCTTCCTGTGTAGATAAATTCTCACTGTTATGTATCTCTGTATTTGTTTTGTCTTTGTTTTCCTTTTGTCTGTTTTTATTATGTATTTCTTTGTTTTGTCTTTTTTTACCCTTTGTTTTTTATTTTGTTAGTTTTCATAATTGTTTTCTTTGTTTCGTCTTTGTTCTCATTTTCTTTCTTTGTGTCTTTGTTTTCACTTGTTTGTTCCTGTCTTTGCATATATCCTTATAAAACTATCTTACTATTTTTGTATTGTCATTAGCTATTTTTTTTTGGGGGGGGGGTTTATTTCCATCTCAAGATATTTGTTTTACTTGTCGTGTTTTTTGTTAATATTTGTTTTGCTTCTTTGTGGTTTCATTATCTTCTTTTTTTTTTGTCTTTGTAATTTTTCATATTTAATTATGGGTTTTGTCCTTTCGTGTTTTCATATGTTTTGTATTGTTGTTTTTTCATAGCTTCTATATATTCCTTCGTTGTATTCTTCAATTGCTTATCGTCCTTTTTTTAGCTCTTATTTACATTCCCTTCCTAATTCCCCCTCATTTCATCTCCTTGTCCGTTCCCCTTCCGTCCCCCCTCCTTTCACCCCTCTCCGCCCCTCCTTTCCCCTCTCCTCCTCTTCCCCCCTCTTGTAGTGTTTGCCGCCTCATTTAGTCTTGGGTATTATTATTATTATTTTGAAAAAGTTGTTGAAGGTATTTGCGTTTGTGTCTGGTGTGTAATTGTTTGTTTGTTTGTTTGTTTGTTGTGTGAATAAGTAAATACAGGAGGGGGGGGGGCGACTTTGTAGGAAGAATTTTTCATATTTTAAGAAATGATTAATGGCGTGCGTGTGTGTGTGGTGTACATATGCAACATCTGTCGTGTACATTTCATGCCCTTGAATTACAGTATTTATCGTGTACACCTGAAGCTTCAGTCATAAAGCACCTGGCATGTACAATTGAAACACCTATCACGCATACCTGAAACACCTGTCATGTACAATTGAAACACCTATCACGCATACCTGAAACACCTGTCATGTACAATTGAAACACCTATCATGCACACCTGAAACACCTGTCATGTACAATTGAAACACCTATCACGCACATCTGAAACACCTGTCATGTACAATTGAAACACCTGTTGTATACACTATTACGGAACATGTCGTGTACACTTATACTATATGTTACTTATAAACACTGGGAAAACCTCATGTACACTTACAATGCAAATCATGTGTACTTATGAATCATGTACACTTGTAGGGGGTATGTGTACACTTGGTCTATCTGTTGTGTACCTGTGACGTGTGTACATTTAGACCATCCATCTTGTCAACAGGAGTGAATGAATGAGTAACCACACCTGTCACCTGGTAATTGTTAGTGTACACAGGTATAAACAAGTCTGGGTTGTGAAATAGCGCTACTGTGTGAGGGAGTTGACGCCCACCTGTGTGATACCTGGTGGTGGTGGTGGTGGTTGTTGTGGGGGGTGGTGGTTATGGTTGTTGTGGAGGTGGTGGTTATTGTGGTGGTGATGGTTGTTGTGGGGGTGATGGTGATTGTATTGGTGATAGTTGTAGTGGTGTTGGTGGTGGTTGTTGTGGGGGTGATGGTGATTGTTGTGGTGATAGTTGTAGTGGTGGTGATGATGGTTGTTGTGGGGTGTGGTGTTTATGGTGGGGGTGATGGTGATTGTTGTTGTGATGGTTGTAGTGGTCGTGGTGATGGTTGTTGTGGAGGTGGTGATGGGTGGGGTGATGGTGATTGTTGTGGTGGATAGTTGTAGTGGTGATGGTGGTGGTTGTTGTGGGGGTGATGGTGATTGTGATAGTTGTAGTGGTGTTGGTGGTGGTTGTTGTGGGGGTGATGGTGATTGTTGTGGTGATAGTTGTAGTGGTGATGGTGGTGGTTGTTGTGGGGGTGGTGTTTATGGTGGGGTGATGGTGATTGTTGTGGTGGTGGTGGGGGATAAGGCTTCAGTATTAGGTGTTGTCTGCCGCGCCACGTGGTCTTCTTGTTTACATCCACCTATCCATGCTGCTGCTGTTCTCCCTCCAGCTGTTATCGGTATATTCTCACCCTCCCTGATTCCAGCTGCACCAAAACCCTCCCATTATTTACCATTTACATAGATTTACTCCCTCACTGTCCAGCTGTATGGCCTTATTTTCTCTTACTGTTCCTCCGTCGACCCAGCTGCACGGGTGTACTCCTTCCCTCACTCCCTGGTTATATTATCCTCCATCATCATAGACGTGCTCCTTCATATCCATCCCCGCTGCACAGACGAACTCCCTCCCTCCTTCCCTCCAGCTGCACAAGGGACTACAGTACTTCGTCAACTGGGCGTGTGAAAGAATGCGAATGAACCTGTTTGCTAACTAACCGCAGGTGACAAAGATGACACTGTCTCCCGGGGGTGTTAGTAGACGTGTTTGCACCTGCGGTAAGGTGCTAATGACTTGGGTCCTCACCTCCTCTTCTGCCACCACCACCACTACCTTGGTCGTGTGTGTGTGTGTGTGTCGTGTTGTCTCTTTTGACGTTTGAGATAATTTTGAGAGATTATTTCACCGAGTGTTAGGTGAGGTAATGCTTGAGAATTAAAGAGTTTGTTTATATTTTTGTTGCGTGTTTACAGGAACTTCTCACAAGCGAGCCCCTGTATTGTACCCCCGAGGAGTCTGCTGAAACACATCTGGGGTGAAAAACTGACGGGAAATATATATCTTTTTACCTCGTGGAGTCAGGGACGGAGACGACTTCCAGGGAGTCTTTTTTCTTCTAACATTGAATCTTAAGTCTGTCCAGTGTTTGTCCAGTTGTCTCTCGTCAGTATCCAAAATCGACCACAGAGCAGAACTTTGTCCACGAGAGACTTAGACTTTTGGCAATACTTAGGAAGCGTGTTCAGGATGTCCAGCGGCCGCGACAAGTGCATCTAATACTGTATGTGGCAGATGATGTAAACCTTGTCTATGGGGGCATGTTGGTGAGCGTGCATGGCCGGAAAGTTTGGCGGCAAGGGAGGGAGGATGGGTGAGGGTACTGTAGCGTCCGAGGTAAAACAGAGGTATATTTTGAGTGTTGTTAAGAGAGGGTCATCATACAAGAATACGTTGGTGAGTGAGACTGTGTGTATGTCGGCCACCCAGCGTCTTAGTGGGGGAGTTTGTAGTCGTCAATAATTAGGTTAGGTGTAGCTGATGGGAGTTAATTGCATCTGTTCTTTAGTTTTCAGTAAGAGCAAAAAACCAAACAAAATAACTTAGGATCCTCTGAGACTCCGTGACCTTGATGTTGAAACAGACAGGCACATTTTCCTCTTGGGTAACATTATGTCAGAACCTTTGTGTCAGCTCACTGCCCCTGGGCCCACCACCACCGCGTCTCCTTATTTTGATAATGTCGATTTTAAATTGTTTGAAGTTTTTTTTTTTTCTTTTACGTACATTCGCGTTACACAGTCTGTTTAACATCTCAAAAGACCTTGTTCAGTAGTTTGTTGTCTGCATGGTTGTGGGCTGCTGCTCGGGTATTAAAGTGAGGATTACATTTTGAGAGTTGGTGATACACAGAACCAGATGGAAATGCTCGGTAGTCTATCAAGTGGGACCGTTTATTAATTTATTTTATTTATATGACCAGAATATCTTGTTTCGTGAGAGCGATAAACTGTTTTGTTCGGGAGTAAATTAGGTTAGAATACAGTATATATTGTAATAATTAACGGCGGCTGTCGGAACACTACCTGGAAATAGTTGTAAGGTGGGATCCCCCGTGTGACCACCTTCAGGAGTTTGAGGTGATGGTCTTGTAACACCTGCACGTGATCTTAACTCTGGTTTGTGAAGTTTGTCAGAAGTAAAGACACTGGTGAAGTGGGAAGGCCAAGTTGTTGTAATTAATGGAACCTTTAATTAGTATTTATTTTATAAGGTAAATAGTAGAGCTTCGAACTGATCACTATGTCGGAAAGGTTAAAGTTTGTGTAGGGGATTATTATACCCTCACTACCTACACTGTACACAACACCATTATCCACGGTCTGGTGTTAATACTGAAGGTTAAAGGTCAAACCACTGTGTTCTGGTATTTCTGGGAAGGTTCTCAGATGAATATTGTCACCAGTAAACAAAATGCACAACATTCATTTCACGTCTCTGCCATAGCTGAGGGTCCACATGCAGGCCAAGTTGTGCATCATTGTATGAAAATAAAGGCTTATTCATACAATCCATTTTTATCAGTTTTCAAACCCAGCAACTTTGTCATTTTTTGGGGAGGGTTACAGAACATTTCATTCTTTGATCTACGGTTTTTCAGAAATGTGAAAAGACCTTTTTTTTCGTTATGTGTAGACGACTGCTTACCTGTACCACCCCTCGTCAACTGCTGCCCGGCCTACTTTTTGACCCGCATTTTTACGCCACGACAGAACTTTGGCCAAAAACGGGGAATTTTTTCTGTAGTGTTCAACCATCGTGTACAGACGTTCATGTTGTCTCCTTGTAGCTTGTCGAGGATTTAGAGTGTGCATTTATAATTGTTATTATTTTATTATCGTTAGTTTTTATTAATACGATAATTATTTCAAGGCTTAAGTTGAGTGTTGTAGGTGATTGTTCAATGAAGGTCTCGAGAGGAAGCTTTCTACGTCACACATTAACCTCACCTTCTTAGCATCAGATGACCTTGTTTACTGTTTAGGTAGACAGTCATATTTATATTGGTGATAAATTGTTACTATTTGTCCCACAGTTTTCTTATTTTTATTTATTTTTACTCAATATTCTTTCATTTGATAGTTACGATTTATGTTTATGTAAAAACTACTACTTAAAAAAAATATATTATCGAAATTTTGAGAATGATGACGACAGTAGGTGAAGTGTTTATACCCTAACAAAATATTAAATGACCAGGTGGCTATATAATATGGTTCCCGGGTGGTGGTGATGGTAGGTGTGTTGGTGGTGGTGGGTGTGAGAGAGAAATGTCCGTGTCACATCTGTCCTTATTTGTCTTTTGAGGTTTGTGGGAGGGACAGAAGGCCGACGTGGGTAGCATAAAAAACAAAAAAAAAGTGGTGACCAGCGCCTCAGCCCTTTCCAGAGGTGTTTAGCTAGAGAGACCCGACAGCGGGGCTTTGGTTAATAAAATCCCCCCTCATGGGAAGGTGTGCTCACTGCGTTATAGGCTTCTGGCTTTACTGAATACCGTGGATGTGAATTAGTGTAGATTAACGAAGAGTAGATAGGAATTTGAGAGTACGTAGATAAATACAGCTTTTTTGTAGGTTTCACAACTGGGGGATTGGAACGGGTAAGAGGGAGGGGGCGGGGAGGGGGGTATGATTACGCCAGGGTTACAGCGTATGTGTTTAGGATCCACTGCGTAGATGCCGTAAGCGTTCACCGTAGGGGTTCATTTATTTTAGTCGAGTTGAAATTTTTTGGGGGGGTGATGATTGGATGACACCCAACACTCTGTAGGTAAATAATATCAGTTGTTGACGTTGTGTTTGGTAGTATTTGTGAATTAGATTATACGGGAGTGTGGTACAGGTAAAACCCTCCAGGTGGCGTCAGGGCTTATAGTAACGAGGTAGTTGGATTTTGTGTATACTTATATTTGATTGGTTGAATTATATCCAGGTTGGGATTTTAACTGCCCACCGTACTGTATGGTTTTGTGGATCAGAAATGAACTCAGGTTGGCGCGGGTTGAGGGTTCCTACCCGTGTGTGTGTGTGTACATTGTTGTCACGGCCATTAATTGCTAATTGTTCGTAATTGGACCATTAGAGAATTTAATGTGTGTTTTTTTCGATCGATATCATGTTGATTACCGTTTGCATCCATTCCAGATTTTATGATCAATTAATGGCCCCTGAGTAAGACCCATCACCCCCACTACACTGGTTAGGTTTGTTTGGCAGTTTGCGGTTGTATCAGTGGGTTTAATTACCTCTCCTGTGCTCGTTAGGGTTGTTTACCGGGCTTAAACAGTTGGTCATTGGTTCATTGTTTTCACTCTGGTTTATCAGCTTTGTGCCTGACGATTTTTTTGTTGTTGTCGTGTGTGGATGCTGACGTCAACCTGGCCTATGGGAGGAAGCTCTGTGTGTGTGTGTGTGTGTGTGTGTGTGTGTGTGTGTGTGTGTGTGTGTGTCTGTCATCCTAGAACTTCCATTTAACTTTTAACTTACAGACGCAACACAGACACATTATAAAACACAAGGCTGATTCGTGGCGGTATTGACCAACAGACTAACGCTCCTCACAACCCTATGGTATATATGCTGCTACTTTTTTTAACGGGGGGTTAATTTAGCCTCGATTTTACTATAAAAAACTTTCTCTCATCTCCTCTACCCTCTCCTCCCCTCCCTTTCCCCCCTCTACCCCCTCCCTCTCCCCCTCACCACCACCTTAGAGCTGGCCTCAGGACAGGTTTGATGAGTTACAAGTATTTTTTTTATTCTGAGCAGTCCTACTGGTGGTGGTGGGAGGTGAGAGAGTATATTGAACTCGTTTAGTCGTTCATGAACACCTGAGACTGTTCACCAAGACTGTTCACCAAGACTCGTCGTTCGTGATTATTTTTGGAGCGTTTACGTAACTCTAAAGATAATTTTAATATTGCGAATTTGAAGTTTTTAATGATTGTGTATTAATATAAATTTTTTTTAGTAAATTAAAAAAAAATGATGTTTTTGATCTTGTCTTTATATAAATATTTCCAGTTTGAATGTAAAGTTGTTAATCGATTTTTATTTTTATTTATTTTTTGACAATCCTTCAGTTTTTAATTCAGCGCGACAATAGATCTTGTTTATAAAGTTGACTCGACCTAAATTTGAGTTTGTAAAATACAGTACATATGGCCACATTTAATAACAAAATACCCGAGACTAAAACTGAGAAAAAATTATACAAATTATTTAAAAATCAATTAAAATTCTTGAAACTATAATCAGTTAATCTAAAAAAAAGTTACATTTAATTATACAACTTTGATTATTGTTCACATAATGATATAACACTTTATTAAGATGGCATGGAAGTACAGTACGTAATTTGGAACGAACGGACGGACGAACGGAAATAAAGTACGTATTTTGGAACGAACGGAAATAAAGTACGTATTTTGGAACGAACGGACGGATTGACAGACAAACGGACAGGTAAATAGTACTCCTTATCCAATATGCAACAAACATTAATTTCTTGTGAGTTGTGACCGTAATCAGAGTTGTAGGGAAACATGTGTACTTGTGTATGTGTAGACCATGTGTGTAGGGGGAGGAACGGGAGGAAGCAGCGTTAGTTGAGGTCCCTTTGTCTTCACGCTGACTAGGGACAACAATTATTATTAGTGGTTCTGAGAAATGTTGGCTCATACGTACAATTGTTTTGATGTTGATAAAGTAATGATGATGAGGATTTAAAGGAGAAGTTAATGAAAATATATGTTGTTTAGTTAATTGATTTAAGACCGTTGTTGATATTGTTATTATTATAGGTATTATTATTATTATTTTTACTATTGTTACTATTATTATTGTTATTATTATTATTATTACTATTGTTATTATTACTATTATTATTATTATTTTTATTATTATTACTATTATTATTATTACTATTATTATGATTGTTATTGTTATTATTATCGGTATTGTTATTATTATTGTAACTTATACTGTACATTGACTCGTGATTAATTACCCTACAGCTTTACATGCATCAGGTACTAGACAGGTAATGTCTTTGACCTGAAAATTGGATACGTAAAAAATTTAAACCAAAAAATCAATTACAAAGTGATTTTTCTTTACCCACTTTTTAATTTATTTTTTTCAAGATTTTTTTTTAGCGATATAGTACAAATTTAACCATAGATGTTTATAGTGAAGTAACTGTAGCGTATTGTGTTAGTTCTTGATATCTGTTATTACAAATAGTGAAGAAGAAATACTAGTTGATGTGTCCAGAAAGGAAGATTTTTATTTTATTTTATTTTTTTTTACTTTTTTTTGTTAATAATTTCCCAGCGTGATTACAGTATCCAATCAAGGTTAATTAAACGTATCTTTTTTATCTTACTCTGTTTTTAATCGCTGTTTTATTATTGTCTTGTTTGGTTGTTTTATTATCGTTTGGTTTTGTTTGGTCGTTTTAGGTTGTTTTATTATTGTTTTGGTGTTTGTTTTATTAGTGTTTTTTTTTACTTTATTGTTTTGTAGTTTGGTTGTTTTTATTAGTGTTTTTTTTTACTTTATTGTTTTGTTGTTTGGTTGTTGTTGTTTGTGTTCTTGTGTAATGTTTTGTTTCTGTCTCTTGGTGGATATTGAGAGATTATATCGTAGGGGGAATATTTTCTCTCACTAGGGAATATTTTCTCTCACCATGGAATATTTTCTCTCACCATGGAATATTTTCTCTCACTGGGGAATAGTTTCTCTCACTGGGGGAAATATTCTCTCATCTGCTGGTTATGGCGGCCGCTGGAGGGAAACTTTTGTATACATAATTAGCCAACTTTTATTTTTGTCTCATTATCCCCACACGAGTATAGCAGCACCGATTAACCGTGTATCGGAGTGTAATCGGGAGGCATATGCAATGTTGTGGTGGGTATATATACACTCTTGTTGTCGATATTTACCTTGGCGGGATCATAGTGAATATTAGTTCCCCCTTTGTATTTAATTTCATGTGCTGGTAGTGATTATATCGGCAGGTTATCGGTGGTAAAGGGATTGTTGTATCGGGTAGTGTGTAATCGGTGGCATGAGGGTAGTTATTATGGCATTCTTTGGAGTTAATTTATTGTGCTGGAAGTGATTATTATATCGGTAGGTTATCGGTGGTAAAGGATTGTGTATCGGGAGGTAGACTATAATCGGTGGTACATATACTGTATAATAATAATAATAATAATAATTAACGGTTTATTGAAAGAGCTTGGCAGCCAGAAGGCTGAAAATATACAGTTACATATTTGGGGAATGGGTTACGAATTACAAATAATATACAAGTGACATAAGTGACACAAATAAGACATATAGTAACTTAGATGGGGATCAGCTCAAAATACAGTTCATTTCAACATAGTGACAGTGTAAGGAGCAGTGTTTACTGGGAGTGAATACACTGATTTATTACATGTTATTGATAATTTTTGCAATGGTTGGGACTGGGCTGTTCTTATAGCGATCAGTTCGTGCGTATGGGCTGGATGCGGTTGTGGTGTCGAACAACAATTCTCGGACAGGGGATCTCAGGTGGTAGTAGGGGCCGGTGTCGGGGATGGTGTAGAAGTTTCTTTGGGTGCAGATGAGGCCGTGGTGATGGTCAGTGAGAGTCGAAAGGGTCAGTGTGTTGAGCGCTTCTTGATATGTGGAGTAGGAAGGGAGAGAATAATCTTGCATGCCCTCTTTTGCACTTTTTCTAGGTGTTTACGTTGTGTGGCATTTAGGGAGGAAGACCAGGTAGAGGAGGCAGGTGAGCTTGGGAAGTATGAATGTTGTATAAACACTGAGGAGCTCAGGTGCAGGAACTCCGAGGACTTGAGTCGGCGGAGGAGGTGGAGACGGAAGCTGGAGGATTTGACAACTTCACTGACGTGTGGTTTCCAATTTAGTTTGTTGTCTATGGTGACGCCGAGGGAGCTTCGTGGAATCTACAACCTGGAGTGTGTTCGGACCTGGGGTAATGGAAGGAGGTGGGACAATGTCGGAGGAGAGGTTGATGTGCATAACCATGGTCTTGGTATGGTTGATGGTGACATGGTTGTTGGTGGCCCAGTTTGGAGACTGTTCAATAAATCTGAAGGGCGGTATAATTTAGGAGCCCGATTGACGCTGAGCCCAATGGTGGAGTCGTCGACATATTTCCAGCGAGCAGGGGCTTCTCTTAGGGCATCATTGATGAGCATAAGGAAGCAGAGTGGTCCCATCTTGGTGCCTTGGGGGACGCCACAGGTGAGTGACTGAAAGGTGGAGACAGCCCCTCGGAAGCGTACAGCTTGGCGTCGGTCACTGATAGCGTGATAGCGTCTTGGATCTCGTTCGTGAAGTCTTGTCCGTGGTACATACATACATACATACATACATACATACATACATACATACATACATACATACATACATAACACTACCACTATTAAACTGCTACAGGCTGCTGCTAGATAGGTTAAAAATAGGTAGATAGGTGGATAGATCCATAGGTTAGGTAGACAGGTAGGTAGGTTAGGTTGATAGGAATGTACGGAGGTGGGTAGGTAATTTAGATAGGTAAGTAATTAGGTTAGGTAGATGGATAGGTAAGTTAGGTAGGTTGATAGGTAAATAATTAGGTGAGGTAGATAGATAGGTAAGTTAGATAGGTAGATAGGGGACGAACGCCTGCACCCAGCTTCTATCTTCACTCCTCGCCACGCCTCAAGTCAGCCTCTCCGGCTTGTTCCCTCTGAGGCCACGGGTAATTTGTTGTGTTGTGGTGTGTTTTTTGTGTATATTGTAAGATGAAAGTGGATTGTCAGGTTGGGGGGGTGTGTGGGGGAGGAAGGGGTTGGGTGGGGGAGGGAGGGAGGAATGGTTGGAGGGGGTGGGATAGGGGAGTGGAGTGTGTTTGTATGGGAGGGGGAATGAGACGGGGTTAGGTTAGGGGGAGTAAGGGAGGTTAGGTTAGGGGGAGTAAAGGAGGGTGGTGAGATTTGAGGATAGCTAGAGGGTGGAGGATGTTGAGGATAGGATAAGGATTTGATTGAAGACAGACAAGAAAGAAAGAAAGAATAAGATAAATAATCGGTGGACATGTTTTGATTATCCCAATATCGATTCAATTATCCTCTGTTTTTTTACTTTTTTTTACCATTTATCGTTCTTATTTTAATCTCTCATTCGTTCAGCAGTTTCGTTGACGTGATCTTAAACCGACCAGAGTCAATTGGGAACAGACTGGACTGTGTAATGTTTCTTATATCATCGGTTGAGTTCGGGTCTTGTGGTCGGTGTGTTCGGGGTCTTGTGGTCGGTGTGTTCGGGTCTTGTGTTCGGGGTCTTGTGGTTCGGTGTGTTCGGGGGTCTTGTGGTTCGGTGTGTTCGGGTCGGGTGGTCGATGTGTTAATTAATCTTCAGGTGAAATAAACTCAAGGTGGGATGGTTATTTAATTGTTTCAGACGTTTTTTGATAATCCTTGTTCTAATTCTTCATCATTGTCATTATATAAGTTTCAGGGACAAGGTAATAAAAACAATTATTTAGGGACAAGGTAATAAAAACAATTCTATTACGTTACGGTTAATGGAGGAACGTGTAAGGGTTTTATAGACTTGTGGGTTAAATAATCTTACACAAAATGCCGCTGGGAGAGAACTAGAACAGGTGAACCATCGACCCCCCCCCCCCCCCCAAAAAATGACTCGGGAACACAGGATTGATTTTAATCTAGTGGACACGACATGATGACGGACTCTGACGGGACTCGGGGGGGACTCTGGCGGACTCTCTTAATAGTTCTTCTGCCAACGTGTGCAGGAATGTTATCGTACGTGACATTATAATATATCCATTAAGAAGTTGGAGCCCATCGGTGGAATATGAATGACCCAGACAACCTTTACATAACCTTAACCTAACTTTAACCTAACCTAACCTTAACCTAACCTAACCTTCCCCCGAGAGTCTACTGAAAAAGAGGAGGAGGAACACAGTAGGTACTTCCCTCGTCAGGAGACTCAGTAGGGCTGTCTCCTAGTAGATGGTGGGTTAACGTGTAAGTTACTGACACACACAGAGGAAGGAAAAAACGCCGCCTTGGCTACACCCTAGAGTCATAAAAAGGCCAACCCCGTCTTCGCACTTGGTGCTTCGCCTTCGTATCCGGTGGAAGAGACCCAGAGAGTTGACCAGTGTCTCTCTCTCTCTCTCTCTCTCTCTCTCTCTCTCTCTCTCTAAAAGTGCAGATCGTATGAGCCAATGTTGTGGAATATCAATGTGGGTTGAGCTGTTTCCAGGAAATATATTTTGTAATAAAGTTAAAAAGTGAGATGGTCGTGTTTACGGTGTATATGTGAGCTGTTGGTAGTGGTGGGCCAGCGAGCACGTCTTCTTGATGTTTACACTGTTAACCAAATATCAGTGGACGCTTAACCATCCCGTCCTGTACAAATAAAAGTGGGTTGCAGATACTGACCTAAGACAAAATATTACTACTAGCGTGTTTTACTTGTGGCAACCTTGAAAAACACTTTATTTTTTATAGGTACAATTGGTGTGTATGAGGCTTCACTTTTGTTTTTCTTTGTGTGTGTGTGTGTGTTCCGACCGTGTGTTTGTCGTAGGTAATGTTATTTTATTCTTTATTTTGGAGTAGTGTGTACACCTTTATACCTCCTACCTGTCAGTGTTATAATAGACTCAGGTAGCTACAGTATATAGTTAGTAATGCATGTATCGGGAGACAGTGTTAATAGTGTTGGATATATATATATGGTGAGTCAGTGTCATCTGTCACTATACTGTACATTGAGTAAATACTGTACTAACTTCAGTGTAATGTGACTAATGTGAATACTGATACTAGTTACATTTAGACGATTATTACAGTATTACATTTTATTAAATATATTTTTTTTTACTCATTAATGAAAAAGGAGAGAGAGGAATATTTTATTTATATTTTGTGGTTGAATGATAAATTAGCGTAATAAAAACATTGATGATTATACCTGGGAGTTTTATTTTATACAGAGGTACAAGCTGGTCTATTGGATCACCTGAAGATTCACCACCCCAGCTTATTTCACCTAATGATTAAGGTTAACCACCCTAACGCTATATTTGGGGGGGTTAGTTTAGGTTAGTGCTGGGGGGTTTAGGTAAGTGTTCAGAGGATGAGGTTAGTTTAGCGTTGAAGAGGTTAAGTTAGGTTAACATTGATGGCATGAGGTTAAGTTAGGTTAACATTGAGGGCATGAGGTTAAGTTAGGTTAACATTGAGGGCATGAGGTTAAGTTAGGTTAACATTGATGGGATGAAGTTAGGTTAGATTAGGTTAAATTCATCTTCAGGTGAAATAAGATGAGGGGTGGAGATATTTTAGGTGGTCTGGCCTCAGTTGTTTCTTGTATTCATACCTGGACGGACAGGTATTCAGAAACCTAAGTACATGATCTTGTTTTGTGCGTCGTAAAAGCTATAAAGTATTAGTGTACCTGTGAGTAGTATTAGTGTACCTGTGAGTAGTA
This sequence comes from Homarus americanus, assembly GCF_018991925.1. Lineage (NCBI taxonomy): Eukaryota > Metazoa > Arthropoda > Malacostraca > Decapoda > Nephropidae > Homarus > Homarus americanus. The sequence goes on along the minus strand of NW_024753604.1, from coordinate 240,104 downwards.
TCATCGTGTAGGTAGGTGAGGGACTAATTAATTTACCTGAGTATTTCCGGCTTAATGTATACAGTACTTCAAAATGTATCCTGACTTGTGTATTTTTAAGCTTTCAGTATGTGTATTAATAAGCTTTCAGTTAATAAAATATAAAGCTTTAGCGTCCGTGTAATTAAATTGGCTGTATGTTGTATTTTTTCATATTTTTTATTTATTTTTTTATATTTTTTTTCGTTCACATGTGGTAAAAACATTGAAAGGAAATGATCAAAAGAATTGGGTCTTCTCTTTTATGTTAGTTCAGTAGTAGTGATGGTGAGTGTGTCGTGACTTTGGGGGCTATAGTGTGTGTCTGTCTGTCTGTCTGGTCTCTTCTGCGTCCGTTTGTTTTTAATTTCAAAGTGCATTATTGTTTTCTTGGGGTGTCCATTATTAAGTATGTATAGGAAAGTATCAATAATTTTAGTAATAATAATGATGATGATGATAATGATGATGGTGAATAGTATTATCAGTAAGACGTTTATAATGAAGACAGTAAAATCATCGGTAATTATAATTGGTTTTGGTGTAATGATAATATTTATATCTTCATTAACGTTTGTTGTCACGACCCGTACGGTGTTGGGGGAACTGGTCACGGTAGAAGAGAGAGAGAGATGGCGCTGGTTCACGTTACTAATGACGGGAGGTGATGACGGTGATTAGTGTCACTGTGTGGTGTTAATCATCATAATGTTACCCTGACGGAGGAGACTTACTCGCCCGCCGTGTGTAGCTAACGAGTCCTTGGAGGAGGAGGAGGAGGAGGAGGCTGGTGGGTGGGTGGCGGTAGGGAGCGCTGGGAGGAGAGAGACCGAGAATGTAAGCTTTCCGTTCGCGTCTTTGTCAGTTACGTCCGTGTGTACTTTGGGGGGAGGTGTGATTACGGTAAGTAAAGAAAGGCTTAAACTTAATTTTCTTGAGTGGGATAATGACTCATGGCATCTCAAATGACTCTAAATTAGAAATTATCTTGTAGCTGTAGAGGAGGATCTTGGGATTGGCTGTAGTGTGGCGGGAGTATTGTACACCTTAGTCGAGACCTTGTTATACCTGGGTGACGGTGTTCATACCTGTACTCTGTTAATTAGGGTTTTAATCACTTTAATATGGCGTTGGTAGTGTTGAATGGCCAATTTAAATCGTTGTACTCAGTAAATTATTTCAGGGTACGACAGTTGAGGGGTGGTGCTACTCAATACAGCCTGACAGCAATTAGGGTCAGGATTCTCAATGGTTTTAACGACTAGTTACTATCCTGTATTACTGTAACAAGGTATATAGTGTTTCATTGTTAACACCTGGATATAACTTAACTACTAGCCCCTCCCCGCCCCTGCCTCTTCTCTCCCTTTCTTCTCCTTCCTCCTCTCTTCCTTTCCTTCCGTCCCCTTCCCTTGCATCCTCCCCCCCCCCTCTTTCTACCTCCTAATCTCATCAACTATTAGTCCATCTTAATTCGAGGTTGTTAATTCGGGGTTGTAAGTGTTACCCATGACAAAAGCTACAGAACTAGTTAGTTCCAGGTTGTTAACAGGTGCAAAGTGCTTAGTTCCAGGTAATTATAGACGCTAATTGTTTATTTACAGAATACTGAGGAAAATTAATTTTAGGTTGTTAGGTACGGTAATTACTGAGGATGGCAGATGCGCCAGTTGACGTGAGGTTGTTAGCTCAGGCGCTGACGACCGTGGTGGGTGAGTATTGTAACTGACCGCTGAGCACGTGAAGATTAGGCACCCTAGCTTGTTTCACCTGATGATTAGACAACGTCACTATTATAAATTAGCTAATAATAACAATAATAATAATGGTAATAGTAATAATATTGATAAACTGGGTAATAATGATGATGAAGATGAGGCTGATAATAATAATGATAATATCAACAATAATGATGATGATAATAATAATAATGGGTAATAATGATAATAACAACAATAATGATGATGATGGTAATGGTAATAATAATAATGATCCCACCACACATTAGTTCCCAGACTCACCTTGGACACATACGTTCTATTGAAAGAAACAAACACATTATTATACCACAGAGAAACAAATGCTAATTCATTAACAACAGTTCTACAGGAGACTATATACACTATAAAGCTTTCAAAATAATGACTGTCGTAACCGGTACAGGATTATGTATGGGAACAGCTGAATGCTACAGTGAGAATATTTCAGATCTTAATATTTCACTGTAGTGTTGGAGAGAGAGAGAGAGATAGAGAGAGAGAGAGAAAAAAGAGAGAGAGAGAGTATAATAGCATGTGTGTATATATGTAGGAAATTAATATGAAGTATTATAATGCTATTGGCTAGTACACATGGCTATTAGTATGCTGAAGTACTGTTTTGTCTCACCATTGTGGACTGTAAATCACCACTTAATGAATCACTTTACGTGACTGTTTGGTTAGGTTAGGTTGGGTTACTTTAGGTTAGGTTAGGTCAGGGTTGGTTAGGTTAGGTCAGGGTTGTTAGGGTAGGTTAGGTTAGTATGAGACTCGCTTAGTAACAATATGACACACGGACGAACGTACAAGGGAAACAAAAACAGTGAGGGTGTGTAGAGAAAGTGAGGTGTTCTGGGGAAAGGGGGAGAGAAAGTGAGGTGTTCTGGGGAAAGGGGGAGATTAAAATTGGGTAAGGGGAATTTAAAATGGGTTGAGTATGGGGAGAGGTTAATTAATGTCGGATAGGGGAGAGGTCAGGGTGTAAGGGGGGGGGTGAGCCGTACAGGTGGTCGCTACAGGGGGTAGGCTTATTAAACACAGGTGTAAGTCGACTCCTCATTCTTGTTGACTTGTGGCGACTCGTTGTGTGGATAACGTCATGGCTGCTACCTGTGTGACGTCAAGCTGGATGTATTCTCTGTGACGTCATGCTGGATGTATTCTCTGTGACGTCATGCTGGATGTATTCTCTGTGACGTCATGCAGGATGTATTCTCTGTGACGTCATGCTGGATGTATTCTCTGTGACGTCATGCTGGGTGTATTCTCTGTGACGTCATGCTGGATGTATTCTCTGTGACGTCATGCTGGGTGTATTCTCTGTGACGTCATGGTTTATTTTCCCTTACTGTGACGCCACGATTAAGTGACTTAACCTTTTATGACATCATGGATTATATTTGACGTCACCAATAGCCCTCATATGACATCATAGCTAATATACAGTATACCCCGTGGCGTCATCATCAATCACTCAATCAATCAATCACATGTCACGTCACGATTGGTGGTGCCATGATTGACGTCACGGCAGACACCTGTAATTCACCGGGGCAATAAAAACCCGGCAGAACGAGGCTGTTAAGACGTGATTGCGTGCGCAGTAAAGGCGGTGGTTATCCGGTAATGAGAGACGGCGATACTTAATACGTTGTTCAGGACGCATGCCTCTCGCTCTATGTAAATGAGCGACAATAATTATGCTAATCACCTGTGGTAATAGCATAACTTACATATTTACAAGCAGTTAAGTCTTATTTAAAAAAGGTGTATTTACTGGGATAAGGAGGAGCGAGTTGAGACCTGTATATTGTGGTGTGTGTGTGTGTGTAAATGAGTGTGTGTGTGTGTAAACGAGTGTGTGTGTGTGTGTAAATGAATGTGTGTGTGTGTGTGTGTGAACGAGTGTGTGTGTGTGTGTGTAAAAGTGCGTGTGCGAGTTTGTAAGTATGTGTGTGAGTGTGTAAATATGTGTGTAAGTGAGTGAGTTAGCGAGTGAGTGTACGTACTTGTGTATGTATATGCGTGTGTCTTTAATTAATTACAGCAATTTTCTTGTGACCTAACTAATTATTTCAATCCGTCTCGTCTATTTAACTTATGGTAATTAATTAATTTACATGAATTGGAATATTAACTTTTCATGTACCTGACGTGACTCTTTAGAAGTAAACGTCACCGAGGAGATTTAACCCCTTGAGTACGATGAATTTAACACCCTTGAGTACGATGAATTTAACCCCTTGAGTACGATGAATTTAACCCCTTGAGTACGATGAATTTAACCCCTTGAGTACGATGAATTTAACCCCTAACGTATTAAAGCCAATACTAATTTAATCTATGATACAGTTGTTGCTTAATTACCTGTTAATGACTTGGGTTATGCAGGTGAGGTGATGAAGGTAATGGATGGCGACTGTTGACTATACCTCCCTTGCTCAGCCTTCCCCACTACCTGTGTTGGGGGTCGACTACCTGTGTTGGGGGTCGAGTACCTGTGTTGGGGGTCGACTACCTGTGTTGTGGGTCGACTACCTGTGTTGGGGGTCGACTACCTGTGTTGGGGGTCGACTACCTGTGTTGGGGGTCGAGTACTCCTAGGGTCGACTACCTGTGTTGGGGGTCGACCACTGTCGACCTGGGGGTCGACTACCTGTGTGTCGTGTCGTGTGCTGGGGGTCGACCACCTGTGCTGGGGGTCGGTGTTCGACTACCTGTGCTGGGGGTCGACTACCTGTGTTGTCGGGTCGACTACCTGTGTTGGGGTCGTGTTGGGGGGCCTGACCACCTGTGCGGGGGGTCGACTACCTGTGTTGGGGGTCGACTACCTGTGTTGGGGTCGACTACCTGTGTTGGGGGTCGACTACCTGTGTTGTGGGTCGACTACCTGTGGAGGTGTTTTTATAGGTGGTCAGGTCAGGTTAGGTGTTTGATAGTAAGGTAGAAAAATGTGGATGAGAGGGAGAGAGAGAGAGGCGGAGAGATAGATAGAGAAAGAGAGAGAAGAGAGAAACAGATAGATAGAGAGATAAGTAGAGATAGATAGAGAGATAAGTAGAGATAGATAGAGAGATAAGTAAAGATAGATAGAGAGATAAGTAGAGATAGAGAGATAAGTAAAGATAGAGAGAGAGATAAGTAGAGATAGAGAGATAATTGCCAGTAACAATAAGATCACCCAGTAAGGCCGGCTCTTAACACACTACATGTATGCATCGTGTGCGTGTGTGTGAACTGTATATATACATACATATGTAGTGCTCACGCGTACACACACTGCACACAGATTATATCTTCCCAAGGTGCTGTGTATACATGTGAACTAGTCGAGGTTGGTCTTAATTCCGGTAATAATGATGGTGATGGTGATGATGATGATGGTGGTGATGATGATGATGATGGTGATGATAATGATGATGAAAAGATGATGATGATGATGATTCACCACAATACAGTTATAATAAAGGTACACACACACACACACACACACACACACACACACACACACACACACAACACACTCTCTCTACCACAGTACTGATATAATTTATGAGAGAGAGACGAGTGTGAGTGAGTGTGTGTGTGAGTGAGTGTTTACATGTGTGTGTGTGTGTGTGTGTGTGTGTGTTTATGGAGGGAGATAAGCATCCCGCCGTGACTCCTGACGACACCTGCACACATTATGATACACGTGGTGGTGCATCTTGGCAACGCAGGGCGCCGCCGTGCGTACCAGAGCCGAGGAGCCAGCACGGACGAGGTAGATACACGTACTTATTCACGTACACACACACACACACAGGCACACGGACAAATTCCCCCGAGACTTGAAACTAATCTTGTAGCATTCGTTTACGGTAATAAATAAATAAATAAATAAATTCTTAAGAATAACTGAGTATTCTGTCTGTTTATTTATACGACCCAGTCATCAGGGGAGGGAGGGAGGGGGGGTAAGATAATGCTATTTAAATAATCACCCCTATGTATAGAGACAAATAGGTTAAATTTCCCTTGAAGACGTGAAGGCATATTAGAGGCGTGGCACTAACACACACACACACACACACACACACCTGTCGCACATGTCTCTAAGGTCATTATTTTGTCATCTGTCGCACACAATAGTACCCCACCCACCCACCCCCCCTTCACCCCCCCCTTCACCCCAACCCCACCTACTATTACTATTATTATCTTTGTTTTCTTAAGTAATTACTATTTAACACATTATTCCCATCATCATCATCATTATTTTTGTCTCTTTTTGCTTTATTGTGTTATCTGTCACACACACCTCTCTCTCTCTCTCTCTCTCTCCAAAGCAACTGGGATCGACTGGGGGTTGCCCTGGGAACGAACCACACCCACTTTGTACAGTAGGCGAGTGCTGTATCCATTTGGTAACCTCCTCTCCCCACCCTTATATCATCTAAAACTCGAGCACATAATACTTCCCCGAACACTCTAGGAGAAATCTGAAGCTGTGTGTGAGTGAGTGAGTGAGTGTGTGTGTGTGTGTGTGAGTGAGTGAGTGAGTGAGTGAGTGACAAGCCATTGATGAAGCTCCTTGATCTAGTACCGTGTATGACTGTATGGCGACAAACGTGACCAGATACGGGAGGAATTGGTATTTTGATGTATAATAAGTATACCCGGTAACAGTTAAAGGGGGGATATCCATAATGAAGGAGGATATCCACAACTAAAAGGGGAATATCCACAATTAGGGGGAATATCCACAATTAGGGGGATATCCACAACTAAAAGGGGAATATCCACAATTAAGGGGGATATCAAAAAATAAGGGGGAAAATAAAAATTAAGGGGGAATATCCACAAGAGGGTAATTTACTGTTAGTGTTTTGTGTATGTTTGTATGTAAATGAATTCAGATATTTACGGGGGTATTGGGTAGTGATACGTGTGTGTGTGTGTGTGTGTGTGTGTGTATACCTTTACTACCAACACACGCCTACACTCACTCTTTCCCTCAACCAGTAGAAATATAGGAAAAGTGTCTCATTCACTCAGTCAATAGACAGATTCAACCGGGAAAGGTGTCTTATTCAACCGGGAAAAGTGTGGTAGGGCTAGTGCGTGGGATCACCTGGCCGTCTTGTTTACGTCGAGTTAGGTAAACACCAGAACCAGACTCCACTCGTGTTTACAATTGTACCCATCTCTTTTTTTTTGAGGAAGCTACTTCTAATTTTGTTTCCTCTTAAGTTGTGAACACCTACATTGGTACAGTGACACTTGTATTACACTGTATGTTCACCGGTAAGGGTCTCTCTCTCACACACACACACACACACACACACACACACACATTAGCTGTGGTTTCATTTAATTGGTCATTCAGGTCGACCCAACTCTCTCCCCATGTGCCCGACTCCTTATTTCCATTCACCAATAAATAAGATTTCTGGACGAGTGAGCACCTCTCGCCTTGCAGGATTCCTTAATAACATCAACAAACACACACTGTCTAACCCCCTACACAGATACACACCGACTTAATTTATATATATACATCCTGTACGATTTCTGGATGAGTGACCATCTCTCCCCTTGTAGCATCCCTTATTAGCATCAACAAACAATACGCCGTCTACCAAGCCAAGATATCATCAGTGACTAGCTGTCTAACCCAGCCACGATAGCATCAACGACTACCTTACCCTAGATATCATCGGGGCTATTAATTGGGGCGGTTATGAATGCGACAAATAGGATAGTAGCTATTACCATACGGGTGTACGTTGGTCGATAGGATCACCCGGTGGCCAACTCTTTATGGACAAGGTTATTATCGTCCTGTGCTTAACCCCGTGTTAGCCAGACTGCCTCACCCCTCCACCTCCCTACCTCCTCCCCCCCCCCCAAGAGGTCGTACTTCAGTGAGGCGTCCGTGTTCAACCAGCCACAACGTCCTGGGGTCGAGTTGTTAAGGAGGGGAGGGCTGAAACTGTTGGTCGATGGGAGCGAGTGTTGGGGGATAGGGGTCGAGTTGGAGGTGAGGGGCCGGTTGTGAGGGAAGGGGCCGGCTGGAGGTGAGGGGGGTGCTGGAGGTGAGGGGGGCCGTTGGAGGGTGGGGAGGGGGGTAAAAGGAGGGGTGAGGGGGGTAAAGCTGGAGGTGAGGGGCCGGTTGGGAGGGTGAGGGAGCCAAGTTGCAGTGAGGGGCCGCTGGAGAGTGAGGGGGGTGTTGGAGGGTGAGGGGGGTCAAGTTGGAGGGTGAGGGAGCTAAGTTGGAGGGTGAGGGGCTGTTGTGAGGGTGAGGGGGGTCAAGTTGTGAGGGTGAGGGGGGTCAAGTTGTGAGGGTGAGGGGGGTCAAGTTGTGAGGGTGAGGGGGTCAAATTGCAGGGAAGGTTGTGGTAAACCTCCTCTAACCATTAACCTAACCTAACCAAACCATTAACCTATCCTCTTCAAATAATATTAAGGTGATTAATCTTCAGGTGAAATAAAACTAGGGGATGGAAATTCTTCAGGTGATCACAAATAGCAACAAAGTATTAAAAGTAAGTTACCTGCGTATAAATCTTGTATTTATTTTGTCATTGTATATTCCATCTCAGTGGTGTATATTTCGTTAACTGTTTGTGTGAAATATATATGACATACAACGTTCAGTATAGTTCTTACGTCATATTAATACACAGTTGGTTGAAAGAACGAAAAACCGTGTAAGGCAGAGTCGCGTGGCATTGAATGTCACGCCGATAAGGGGAGCGAGCCGCAAGTGTGTGTGGGGAGTAAATACCATCCTGAAATCACAGGAGATACATATGACTGATTTAATAATTCATGAATTGCTACATTAATTGGAATACATGACCTGATACATAAGTTACCACCCTGTACCTGTATCTACCTGTATTGAGAGAGTTACAGGTAGCAGTAGTATCTTATTGTTGATGCTAATTAGAGAAATGAGGGAGGGGGTGAGAGAGAGAGAGAGGATGAGAGAAAGATTGAAATATATGATGAGAGAGAGAGAGAGATAACAACACAAGATGGAAGTAAATAAAGCAGAGAGAGAGAGAGAGGTGGTCACTCGCTCAGAAATGACACTGTGGAATGTGAATCATCAGCAGCGGGTCTGAGGCCAAGTAACACGCGTATCGCCACCATCCATCAGTGTTTGCCCTTACCTACTGTACACCTGGATGCACTCAAGCGAGGTAGCCTCTCTCTCTCTCTCTCTTACCTGGCCAGGCTGCTCACTTATACCAAGGGTTGAGTAAGTCAGGATTTATACCCGGTGGGATTGTCCTAAACTGCAGGGGTGAGAGGGGGATGGGGTGAGGGGTGGGGAGAGGGGGGGGAGGTGGGGAGAGAGTGAGGGGTGCAGGGGAGAGAGGAGGGGTGAGGGGGGAGAGAGGGGGGGTGGGAGGTGGGGAGAGAGGGGTGAGGTGGAGAGGGGGAAGGAGGTGGGGAGAGAGGGGGTGGAGGTGGGAGAGAGGGGAGGAGGGGAGAGAGGGGGGGTGAGGTGGAGAGAGGGGGGGTGTGGGTGGGGGATGTGAAAGAGAGAGAGAGGATACTAAATAAAGAGGGATTAGTGAATGAAATATTGAGGAATTGGGAGAAAGAAAGGGGGAGAGAAGTGGAGACAAGATGAGACAGATGAAAGAAGAGAAGAGATGAACAATTGAAAGAAGGAAGATGAGAGAAGAGAGATAGAAGGGGAAAAGAAACAAAATATAAAGATTAAAAGAAAGAAAATAGGCATTGAAGGAGGGAGGAGGAGAGGCAGGGAAGGGGGCTGCAACTTGTTCTGGCCCTCCAACAAGGTACACACACACACACACGACTCACCTTGGCACAGTGTCAGATAAGCTACATCACCTCCCTCTGGTTTACATCACTGACGTCACACACACACACACACACACACCGCGGCAGTTTGTTTACATTGGTGACGTCATGCGCAGTTGGTTTATCACATTGGTGTTGTCATGCGCAGTTGGTTTATTTCATCGGTGACATCATTTACGGTTACTATTTTATTTTTTACATTGGTGACATCGTTTATAGAAGCTGTTTATTTATATTGGTGACGTCTTTTGTTGTTTGTTGACATTGGCGACGTCATTAGCTACTTGCTCATTGTTGACATTGGTGACGTAATTTACTACTCCCATCACAACACACCATCTTCACAACACACTATACTCCCACCCGTATCACAATATCACAACACTACACGTCAATATCATAACACTATAACAACCTATCACAACATACTGTACCTTCCACATTACATTCGGAAACACACACACACACACACACACACACACACACCACACACACACACACACACACAACACACGTTATCAATCCGAGGTTTTGTGGGGTGTTTATCGCTCCACACAAGAGACTGGTTTAAGAGACGCTGTACCCCGCTGGAACAGGTGGTGTGGCGGGGCAGTATTAACCGCGGGGGGTCGCTATACCTGGCTGGGGAGGGGTGGCCTCTATAGCTGGATGGGTGAGGGGTGGTGGTCCTATATCTGGGGGAAGGGGTGGCCGCTATATCTGGCTAGGGGAAGGGGTGGCCGCTATAGCTGGATGGGTGAGGGGTGGTGGTCGCTATATCTGGGGAGAAGGGGGGGTTTATATCTGGCTGGGGTAGGAGGGGGTGGATTATGTATATACGACGTGGGTGAACTTCGTCAGGAGGGTGGTGCCTTTTGGGAGGTGGGTGGTGATGTGTCTCTTGTTTAGTCTACCCAAGTTTTTTCCCCCACAGTTATTTCCTACTTGGCTATTTTTTCCTTCATTGCAATTCCTTCTTAGCTATTTCCACTTCTATTCCTCCTCCACAATAAGCTATCGCCATTGTCCTTTTCTTTTCCTCCTTCAGGACTAAATGCGACTATTCCTCCTATCTCCCCTTACGTCTAGCCCGTCCTATCCTGTCCATCTTTATTTTCTTCTCCTCTACCTCTTCCTTCTCCCTCTTCCTTCTCCTCCTCTTCCTCCACCTCTCTTAACCTCTCATTCACCTCTCACATAACCCACGTCTCTCTCTCTCTCTCTCTCTCTCTCTCTCCTCTCTCTCTCTCTCTCTCTCTCTCTCTCCTCTCTCTCTCTCCTCTCTCTCTCTCTCTCTCTCTCTCAGAACTGTCAGCGGTAGGAGACCTAGTTATCATTGGTGGTTGATAGGCTGTCATTACTGCTGCTGGCTCTTCTCTCCGCTTACCTGTCTCTGCTTACCTGTCAGCGTCCTACCTGTCTTGACCTACCTGTTGTTGTTTTAGTCATTCTGGTATTATTGTTACGTTGTGTGAAGGGGTGAAAGGGAGGGAGATAAGGTGAGTGTGTGAGAGAAAAGAGTGTGGTGAGAGAGAGAGAGAGAGAGAGAGAGAGAGAGAGAGAGAAGGTGTTGACGGGAGCCTCTGACATTACTGATGCTGATGTGACTTAACTGATTAGAGAAATATAACACGTTGTAACTGTTTTATCTGAGTTGCATCTTAAGATTTCAACGGAGACTCTTGCTTGATCTCTCTCCTGTGTGTGTGTGTGTGTGTGTGTGTGTGTGTGTGTTACTACCATCAGTCAAGTCCTGTATTCATAGAGCTGACTGATATTACTAAGAGTGTATTTTGCATCACGTCTCTTTATTTACCTGCTTAAAACAACACCACGTCCAACAACACCACCACGTCACAACACCCAGCGTACAACACCACCACGTCACAACACACCAGCATACAACACCACCACGTCACAAAACACCTGCATACAACACCACCACGTCACAACACACCAGCATACAACACCACTACGTCACAACACACCAGCATACAACACCACCACGTCACAACACACCAGCGTACAACACCACCACGTCACAAAACACCTGCATACAACACCACCACGTCACAAAACACCTGCATACAACACCACCACGTCACAAAACACCAGCATACAACACCACCGTCACAACACACCAGCTACAACACCACTACGTCACAAAACACCTGCATACAACACCACTACGTCACAACACACCAGCATACAACACCACCACGTCACAAAACACCTGCATACAACACCACCACGTCACAAAACACCAGCATACAACACCACCACGTCACAACACACCAGCATACAACACCACCACGTCACAACACACCAGCATACAACACCACTACGTCACAACACACCAGCATACAACACCACCACGTCACAAAACACCTGCATACAACACCACTACGTCACAACACACCTGCATACAACACCACCACGTCACAAAACACCTGCATACAACACCACCACGTCACAAAACACCAGCATACAACACCACCACGTCACAACACACCAGCATACAACACCACTACGTCACAACACACCAGCATACAACACCACCACGTCACAACACACCAGCGTACAACACCACCACGTCACAAAACACCTGCATACAACACCACCACGTCACAAAACACCTGCATACAACACCACCACGTCACAAAACACCAGCATACAACACCACCACGTCACAACACACCAGCATAACACCACTACGTCACAACACACCAGCATACAACACCACCACGTCACAACACACCAGCATACAACACCACCACGTCACAACACACCAGCATACAACACCACCACGTCACAAAACACCAGCATACAACACCACCACGTCACAACACACCAGCATACAACACCACCACGTCACAACACACCAGCATACAACACCACTACGTCACAACACACCAGCATACAACACCACCACGTCACAACACACCAGCGTACAACACCACCACGTCACAAAACACCTGCATACAACACCACCACGTCACAAAACACCTGCATACAACACCACCACGTCACAAAACACCAGCATACAACACCACTACGTCACAACACACCAGCATACAACACCACCACGTCACAACACACCAGCATACAACACCACCACGTCACAACACCCAGCATACAACACCACCACGTCACAAAACACCAGCATACAACACCACCACGTCACAACACCCAGCATACAACACCACCACGTCACAACACACCAGCATACAACACCACTACGTCAACACACCAGCATACAACACCACCACGTCACAAAACACCTGCATACAACACCACTACGTCACAACACACCAGCATACAACACCACCACGTCACAACACCTGCATACAACACCACTACGTCACAACACACCAGCGTACAACACCACCACGTCACAAAACACCTGCCACAACACCACCACGTCACAAACACCTGCATACAACACCACCACGTCACAAAACACCAGCATACAACACCACTACGTCACAACACACCAGCATACAACACCACCACGTCACAACACACCAGCATACAACACCACCACGTCACAACACACCAGCATACAACACCACCACGTCACAAAACACCAGCATACAACACCACCACGTCACAACACACCAGCATACAACACCACCACGTCACAACACACCAGCATACAACACCACTACGTCACAACACACCAGCACCCACCACCGTCACAAAACACCTGCATACAACACCACTACGTCACAACACACCAGCATACAACACCACCACGTCACAAAACACCTGCATACAACACCACTACGTCACAACACACCAGCGTACAACACCACCACGTCACAAAACACCTGCATACAACACCACCACGTCACAAAACACCTGCATACAACACCACCACGTCACAAAACACCAGCATACAACACCACTACGTCACAACACACCAGCATACAACACCACCACGTCACAACACACCAGCATACAACACACCAGCATACAACACCCACGTCACAAAACACCAGCATACAACACCACCACGTCACAACACACCAGCATACAACACCACCACGTCACAACACACCAGCATATAACACCACTACGTCACAACACACCAGCATACAACACCACCACGTCACAAAACACCTGCATACAACACCACTACGTCACAACACACCAGCATACAACACCACCACGTCACAAAACACCAGCATACAACACCACCACGTCACAAAACACCTGGCTTCTTATAATAACTTCCAATGTTATTTTTTTCTTCTCTCTGTGACGTGTGGTTGAGGGTGGTGTATTAGTGGCCGTGTTCATGCTTGGGAAACAATTGCCAAGCTGAGGAGACTTGGTGGGGGCGTGATGTTCTCTGCAGTGACGGCCGGGGTGCTCACTGTCGATGCCAGTTGAAGCACACAGAGGTACCGTGTGTGTGTGTGTGTGTGTGTGTGTGTGTGTGTGTGACAGGAGTCGTATCTTTAAAGGATTGTGTGTCCCCAGGATTTATCTGTGGTTGGTTCCAAGGGCTTGTATCTACTACTACTACTTTTTGTGGCCTCAGCCTCCCCAATAGCCACACCTTCGCCACCATTTATTTACCTTAATATTAAATATCCTAATACATAAGCAACTACTACTACTACTACTACTACTACTACTTTTTTTTAACGTGGCCTCCAGCCTCCCCAATAGCCACACCTTCGCCACCACTACTACTGGCCCATATCCAACCATCCAACACCTCGGTTCTACACTAAGCTGGGTATTACTGTTATATAGAAGTTTATATTGACTTGTTTCATTCATACCTTTTGTCTCTGGTTTTAATTGTTGATTCCAATAGCTGGACATTACACACACATACACACACACACACACCCACACACACACACACATACACACTATAGACACAATTTTATACAATTTACATGAGTCATTTTACAACAATACTACCGAATATACACACACGCTGGCCTTATACAATTTGCCTCATACATACAGGTGTAACACGGTGATGACAACAGACCAGGTGTGAATCATTTAGTATGTGCTCTCTCTCTCTCTCTCTCTCTCTCTCTCTCTCTCTCTCTCTCTCTCTCTCTCTCTCTCTCTCTCTCTCTCTCTCTCTCTCTATCTCTCTCTTAATTTAACCCATCTGGAGAACGATTGCCAGATTGACTGTTTAGACCTGGAATATTTATAACCCCGTGTGTGTGTGTGTGTGTGTGTGTGTGTAGTAGTAGAGGTAAGGATGTAGAGAAGGTATGTATCCCCCACCTGCCTGGTAGGTTACTGATGGCTGCGCTGGTGGAGGTGACTGAATGTCTGCCTGCCAGGTTGAGTCGTGGTGGAGGTCCCTCGTGTGTGGTTGATGGCTGTCTGCAGGGTATGTGTGTGTGTGTGTGGAGGGGGCGGAGGGGGTAAGAGGGGGTGGAGAGGATGTTATTTTAATGGTTCGGTTATATTATGATATTTTAATTGCTATATTTATTGATATATTTCACTTTTATTAGCATGATTTTTATAACATTTTGCGGGGTGTCTTCTGTGTTTTTAATTTTAATAGCTTAACTCTTCCCTCCTCCACTTAGGCGTTGCTTAACACTCGAGATGGACAGCCTGGGTTGGAACCCGCTGTGTGATAAGTGTTTTTTCTTCGACGTCAGTGATGAACCAAACAATGGAGTGTTGTTTTGATAGAAGGTGCACGCTGCTTGCTGTACTGTTTACATGTCCTCCACCACGCGAGCCTTGAGGCGTTTGTTTCATCCTCAGTTTATGCTGAGACTAAAAGAAAATTTGTCACTGATAAACAACCAATGAAAGCGTTTACCTGTTCGTGTCCTCGAGTCTGTTCCAGGTGTGTGTTGTGATGATTGAATTGGTGGTTTACCTGTACTTGTAGGTGTGGTGGTGGTGGTGGTGGTGGTTGTTGTGTGTAGTGACACAAGTGATAACATCATTGTTCAGCAGCTCAATGGCTTACTTGGTGGGTGTCTCGGGAACTAAGGTGGTTATAGGTGTGTGTTTAGTGGATCTTTTTTTTATCAATTGGTTTTTGATATCCAGAGTAGTTAGTGGTTATCCTCTCGTGGCTCTGTCAGATCAACTTGGGTTTTAGTGTGGCCTCACCCCTCCCCCCTCCCCTCTCCCACAGGTAGGTTCAAGGTGGGAACCCTGAAAACAAACGCCACCAGGTATAAGTCCAATTACTCCAGCCCAGGTGAGGAACCAGGTGGGTCATAAGTCATTGTGGGCAGGTAGGGCCCGGCCAGGGTTAGGGGGGAAGGGGGGGCCTCAGCCTCCCTGTATGGTGGTAAACGACAGGTCGCCAGTACTACACGACCCTCAGGTCAAAGAAGAATCTGTAATAAATCTCCGGTAAACTCCAGGGTTGAGAGAATTTCCGAGTGAGACACCGAGAGTAGGGAATATTCTCACACAGGCCACAGGGGCTGGGGGATATTGGTTGGCCTGTGTAACGCTGGCACACACACACACACACACACACACACACACACACAGAGGCACGCTGGTGTAGTGTGTGTGTGGTATATCAAGACTATTTTGGCCTCAGTAAGACAAACTCATCAGGATCTATTTATACGCGGTGTTATCTATGGCTGCAGGGTGAGGGCGGGCGACACACCTGTTGGGGGAAGCTTTCCTCCCTCCCTGGCTGACGGTCGCGCCGCTTGGGTGGGAGGTGATGAGTCGTGGACGGTTGGTGTGTTACCTGCCACATGTGTCTGCTGGTGGTGCCGCCGCGGGTTGCCTACGCTGCACTTCCTGTTATGAAACACTGTGTATCTGCTGTCATAGCCATCATCATCCTCCTCCTCCTCTCCTGTCTCAGTTGTGTGCTGTACTGTGTCGTCATCGTCTTTACTTGCTGTTCCCGCTCTTGTGCTGTTCCCGTTCTTGTGCTGTTCCCGTTCTTGTACTGTTCCCGTTCTTGTACTGTTCCCGTTCTTGTGCTGTTCCCGTCCTTGTGCTGTTCCCGTTCTTGTACTGTTCCCGTTCTTGTGCTGTTCCCGTCCTTGTGCTGTTCCCGTTCTTGTACTGTTCCCGTTCTTGTGCTGTTCGTCCTTGTGCTGTTCCGTTCTTGTACTGTTCCCGTCCTTGTGCTGTTCCGTTCTTGTGCTGTTCCCGTTCTTGTACTGTTCCCGTTCTTGTGCTGTTCTTGTACTGTTCCCGTTCTTGTCGCTGTTCCCGTTCTTGTGCTGTTCCCGTTCTTGTGCTGTTCCCGTCCTTGTGCTGTTCCCGTTCTTGTGCTGTTCCGTCCTTGTGCTGTTCCCGTTCTTGTGCTGTTCCCGTTCTTGTGCTGTTCCCGTTCTTGTGCTGTTCCCGTTCTTGTGCTGTTCTTGTACTGTTCCCGTTCTTGTGCTGTTCCCTTGCAGCATCCACCATAATAATATCCGACTTGTGTGTTTGTGCAGCATCAATCACTAAGGCTGCAACTTGTTTTTCCGCTGTTATTTCTTCCACCATTCATACAAAAACACACACGGTAATATTTGTGTGTTTGTGAAAGCCTGATTGGGTGGGTGGGGGGGCGGTTAACACTGTACTCAACCTTCCCTTCATATTCTCAACATACGGGGGTCGACCGCGAGACTCCGATAGATGAGTATTATAATATCGACTTCTATAATTGTCTGTAAAGCTCACTTGTAACTGAATTGACACCGTCAGTTGAAACTATAATGAAGATGTGAGAGAGAACTCTCCTTTGTGGCATAAAGGCTCACGGTATGACAGAATCTTTATATATTTTCAACCCTTAAACTACTGTAGTGATGATGTTTTTTTACCGTGACACTACACCAAAATGTAAGCAAAGATGGCGGATTAAATTGGCGTCGATATTAAACAGTGACTGGTGTTAATCACATGCATAATATACCGTACACGTCTCATTGGATCACCTGAAGATTAGACATCCCAGCTTATATCACCTGAAGATTATACACCCTAACGCAACCTGGGTGTAGGGTGATTAATCTTCAGGTGAAATAAGCTGGGATATCTCATCGTAAGGTGGATAAGCTAGGTGAGGGAGGGTATCTAGGTGAGGGAGGGTAGCGAAGTGAGGGAGGGAGGGTAGCTAGGTGAGGGAGGGAGGGTAGCTAGGTGAGGGAGGGAAGGTAGCTAAGTGAGGGAGAGTACCTAGGTGAGGAGGGAGGTAGCTAGGTGAGGAGGCTACCTATAGGTGAGGGAGGTGGCTAGGTGAGGAGAGTACCTAGGTGAGGAGGTGGCTAGGTGAGGGAGGAGATAGCTAAGTGAGGGAGGGAGGGTAGCTAGGTCAGGGAGAGTAGCAAGGTGAGCGAGAGTATCTAGGTGAGGGAGGGTAGCTAGGTCAGGGAGAATAGCTAGGTGAGGGAGGGACGTTTGGCGTCACAGTGTGGAACCTCTCCACTGATAACACACTGATAACGTCTGCCTGGTTATTTATCCTCCTCCCCTCCCTATCACCCCTTCCTCTCCTCCCCACCTCCCACCCTCTCCTCTCCCCACCTCCCCCTCTCACCTCCCCGCCCTCTCCCATCACCCCTACTCTCTCCGTCACCTCATCCTCCGCTCTCCCCATCACCCCACCCTCTTACCATCACCCCACCCTCTACCATCACCCCACCTCTCTATCATCCCACCCTCTCCCCATCACCCCCACCTTCTCCCCATCACCCACCTTCTCCCCGTCAAACCCCCATCCTCCCTTTTCCTTCCCTCCACATCCTTCCTTTCCTTTCCCTCCTTCTCCTCCTACCAATCTCCCCCCCCTCCAACACATCCACACCCCTCCACTTACCCCCCTCCTTCACTCGCCTTTCCCCTCCCACCCTTCCACTACCCTTCCTCCACCATCCCCCCTCTCCCTCCCTACCCCCCCCTCCTCCACCTCCAATATCACTCGCTGTCTCTCCAGTTCGGCCACCTCGCTTTGCCGGCTACTTCACCTACCCGGTCCCGGTCACTGTTAACTGGCCGGCCACGGGTTTTATGTTTTTATTGCACCAGTCACTTAAATTGACCGGATACGTGAATCGTCAACGGATTTTAAATAGTATATATCGCCGGTCACCTATCTTAACCGGACACCGTGGATCGTTAACGGATTTTGAATACTATATATCGCCCGGTCACCTCTCTACTCACTTAACCGGACACTGAAATTCTTGTGGAGTTTTATAGCATGTGCTAATGCCGCCGGTCACCTCCCTTAACCGGAAACATCTGATTTTATTCCGAGTTTTGTTTTGCATTATTACATTAAACGCCTTCCTTTATTATTATTACAATGTTGTTATTATTATTATTATTATTTTTATTTTTATTATTATTATTTTATTACAGTATTATTATTACTTTTATTATATTGTTATTGTTATTACTATTATTATTGCTATTGCATTATTATTATTATATTATTATTATTTTTACTGTTTTATTATTATTATTATTATTATTTTTATTACAGTATTAATAATATTATTATTATTATTATTTTTATTACTGTATTATTATTATATTATTATTATTATTATTTTATTACATCATTATTATTATATTATTATTATTATTATTTTATTACATCATTATTATTATATTATTATTATTATTATTATTTTTATTACAGTATTATTATTATATTATTATTATTATTATTATCATCATTATTATATTATCATTATTACTGTTATTATTATTAGTTGTTGTTTTATCAATGATCCTTGTTTCAGTAGACATTAACTAACAGACATCGTAGCTATCGTTCAATAAACCATCTGGTGCATATCGTTAACTTACGGTACGTCAATATACGGTATATCACCAAAACCAAATATACACACGATTTAGCAGGTGTTTTGGGGGATGTACAGTGAGATGTTTTGAGAATTTATTATGAAAAAATACAGTGCCGGAATTTTTTTTTATTATAAGATACAGTTTGGATTTTTTTTTAAATGTGTAATACGTTTTGGTTTTTGTTGAGGAAGGGGAGGGAGATGAAATTGTCAATAGTGATTTTTTTTTATTTCCATATTAACCTGAACTGATTACCTGTGTGGGTTTAGATGCGCTTAATAAGAATAGACATGAAATGAAATCCAAAGGTTGGGATTAATTTTATTTATTTTTTTTTAAATTTTGGCGAATGTTTTGGTCTTTTAACTCTGGCGGTCATTCATTATACATCATATACACATTAAATACATTATACACAGTGTATGGCCGGCAGGAGAGGTCCATCATAACAACACCAAATAATACACACACACACACACACACACACACATGAATGGATTGGATGTCTTTGTTTTAGGGAAAGATTTAAAGCGGTCTATAGCAGGTTAATATGGCCGGGGGGGGGGTGTGTCGGTAAGGTAAGAACGGGTATAATAATATGCTAAGTATAATATAACAGGTGGTTGGTTGTGTTAAAATATATCCTTGTGTTAGAAATGTTAAAAATAGTAAAATCGTCTCGGTAAAAGAACTTAATGTCAGGTCGGGCAGTCAGCAGCGCCCCCCCCCCTCTCTATCTCCCGCTGATAGACGAACGGTGGCCAGACGCTCCTCTTCCCCGACAGTGACGCGCTTGTTGAAGATTACACTGCCGCCAGACGAACGGTCGCCCGCCCGCCTTCTGCTTCTGCTTACAGTGACCACGAGCATAAGACTTCACCTCCCTTAGAAAACAGCTGTTCTGTCGTGTGTGTGTGTGTGTGTGTGCGTGCGTGTGTGTGTGTGCGTGCGTGTGTGTGTGTGCTGTCTGGCCACTCTCCCTCACCGTCTCACTATCTGATATTCTTGAGAAACAGGAAATTCCTCACACTAATTTTATCAGGGAGAACTGACCACTGTGCACCCCATACCGCACATCCATCAGCGAAAAGGAACCAAATCCATGAAAACAAACCTACTCTGGTGTCCGTTTGTGTGTCCGGGAGGAGTTATAGCCACTAAAACAGGCAATTATTTATATATATTGATATTGTCTTTATGTTTGTTGCAGTAAGATCCCATTCGACTTGGGAGCGGTTACCATTATGTCACAATATTTTTTTTTTGAAGTACAGTGGTTGTAACGCGGCGGGGAATATGGCCACGTTATAGCGGTAGTCTTGTAACAATTAGTAACGCCTCATAAAACGGTGGAATATGATTGAGGGGTGAGGGGGTGGGTAGGGGGTGAGGGGAGGGGGGTAGGGGGTGAGAGGTTAAATGTATGGTACTTTATATAGCCTTGGTAAATCCGGTCGTCACAGGGTATATATACATATATCTATGTTTCTCCGCTACCTGTGGCACACCTGTCGTCAATCACCTTAGATCTTGGTTAGGTTAGGTTAGATGAGTGTTTTGTTGTGTTCTGTGTGCGTGTGTGTTGTGTTGAGTATTTGTTATGGTTTTGAGAGTGTGTGTGTGTGTGTGTGTGTGTGTGTGTGTGTGTGTGTGTGTGTGTGTGTGTGTGTGTGTGAGTGTGTGTTGTATTTTTTAGAGTGTGTATGTGTGTGTGTGTATGTGTCTTATGGTATGTGTGTGTGTGTGTGTGTGTGTGTGTGTGTGTGTGTGTGTGTGTGTGTGTGTGTGTGTGTGTATGTATGTGTGTGTGTGTGTGTGTGGACTACTATTACCTTCTGTACCTAAGTAAAACCCTACAAGAAAAAGAAATATATACTGTATCGCGATAGGTTACAAAATATCCTCAGGTACAGTATTACAGAATGGAAGGGTTACAGTCCGGTGAAGTTATTAGCGTACAGAGACGGTTCATCGCCCATCATCTAAGTTAGGAATCAAACTTCTGATCGTGGTAAAAGTTGAAGATTAACCACAGCTCCAAATTGCTCCGTGCATCTTTCTCGTTATTTCTCCTCTTCCTCCTTCGTCTTCTTCTTCTGCATCGTTCTTCTTGTTCTTCTTTATGCCCTTGTTGTTCTTCTTATTCTTCGTTCATCTGCATTCTTCTTCCTCTTCCTCATTCTTATTCTTATTTAGTTCTCCTCTTCCACCTTCTTCTTTCGCATCGTTGTTGTTCATTTACTCTATTCTTTCACGTTGTTATCTCGTTCAGTGCTTCTGACCCGAGTGGTAGTGTGTACTGTAGTGGTGATCATATACATTTATTATTATTATAGTATTTTTATTATTATTATTATTATAGTATTTTTATTGTTATTATTATTATTATGGTATTTTTATTATTATTATTATTATTATAGTACTAGTATTAGTACTGTAGTAGTAGTAATTTTATTGTTTTATTATTATATTACTATTATTATTATTATTATTATTATTATTATAGTACTAGTATTAGTAGTAGTAGTAATTTTATTGTTTTATTATTATTATTATTATTATTATTACCATTATTATTATTATAATAATATTATTATTATTTTCATTATTTTTATAAAAGTACTTCAGCGTTGTTGTTTTGTTTCATTGTTTGTATTATTTATACCAGCTCCAGTGTGATGCTCCCTCCCCCTCTCTTTCCCCCTTACCCCTCTCTCTCCCCCTCTCTCCCTTAGTGCCGGACAGACAGACTCACTCAGGATTATAGCCTTGGTGATCCCTTGCTCAAATTAATCATCAGAATAACACTAAATACTTGACGGTAAAACTAGACAGGTGACAAAGGTGTTAAGCCCTCGCCCTAACCTTTGTTTTAATTGAAGAGGGAGGAACGTCTCTGGTGGGGATTATTTGGTATTTAGCTGTTGGTAGGGTGGCTGGCTGGCAGTGTCTGTTGGTAGGGTGGCTGGCTGGCAGTGTGTCTGTCAGTAGGGTGGCTGGCTGGCAGTGTCTGTCGTGGGGTGGCTGGCTGGCAGTGTCTGTTGGTAGGGTGGCTGGCTGGCAGTGTCTGTTAGTAGGGTGGCTGGCTGGCAGTGTCTGTTGGTAGGGTGGCTGGCTGGCAGTGTCTGTTGGTGGGGTGGCTGGCTGGCAGTGTCCTGTTGGTAGGGTGGCTGGCTGGCAGTGTCTGTTGGTAGGTCTGTTGGTAAAGTTGGCTGGCTGGCAGTGTCTGTTGGTAGGGTGGCTGGCTGGCAGTGTCTGTCGGTAGGGTGGCTGGCTGGCAGTGTCTGTTGGTAGGAGTGGCTGTGGCAGTGTCTGTTGGTAGGGTGGCTGGCTGGCGTGTCTCTGTTGGTAGGGTGGCTGGCTGGCAGTGTGTCTGTCGGTAGGGTGGCTGGCTGGCAGTGTCTGTTGGTAGGGTGGCTGGCTGGCAGTGTCTGTTGGTAGGGTGGCTGGCTGGCAGTGTCTGTTGGTAGGGTGGCTGGCTGGCAGTGTCTGGTAGTACAGGGTGGCTGGCTGGCAGTGTCTGTTGGTAGGGTGGCTGGCTGGCAGTGTCTGTTGTGGTAGGGTGGCTGTGGCTGGCAGTGTCTGTCAGGGTGGCTGGCTGGCAGTGTCTGTTGGTAGGGTGGCTGGCTGGCAGTGTCTGTTGGTAGGGTGTGGCTGGCTGGCAGTGTCTGTTGTGAAGGGTGGCTGGCTGGCAGTGTCTGTTGGTAGGGTGGCTGGCTGGCAGTGTCTGTGAGTAGGGTGGCTGGCTGGCAGTGTCTGTTAGGGTGGCTGTGGCTGGCTGGCAGTGTCTGTTGGTAGGGTGGCTGGCTGGCAGTGTCTGTTGGTAGGGTGTGGCTGGCTGGCAGTGTCTGTTGGTAGGGTGGCTGGCTGGCAGTGTCTGTGGTAGGAGTGTGTCTGTTTGGTAGGGTGGCTGGCGCGTGTCTGTTAGTGGGGTGGCTGGCTGGCAGTGTCTGTTGGTAGGGTGGCTGGCTGGCAGGTCTGTTAGTAGGGTGGCTGGCTGGCAGTGTCTGTTGGTAGGGTGGCTGGCTGGCAGTGTCTGGGTGGGTGGCTGGCTGGCAGTGTCTGTTGGTAGGGTGGCTGGCTGGCAGTGTCTGGCAGTGTCTGTTGTAGGGGTGGCTGGCTGGCAGTGTCTGTTAGTGTAGGGTGGCTGGCTGGCAGTGTCTGTTGGTAGGGTGGCTGGCTGGCAGTGTCTGTTGGTAGGGTGGCTGGCTGGCAGTGTCTGTTGGTAGGGTGGCTGGCTGGCAGTGTCTGTTGGTAGGGTGGCTGGCTGGCAGTGTCTGTTGGTAGGGTGGCTGTGGCTGTCTGTTGGTAGGGTGGCTGGCTGGCAGTGTCTGTTGGTAGTGTCTGTTGGTGCAGGTGGCTGGCTGGTGTCTGTTGGTAGGGTGGCTGGCTGGCAGTGTGTGGCTGTCTGTTGGTAGGAGTGGCTGTTGGCAGTGTCTGTTGGGGGTGGCTGGCTGGCAGTGTCTGTTGTGGTAGGGTGGCTATTTGGCAGTGTCTGTTGAGTAGGTGGCTGGCTGGCAGTGTCTGTTGGTAGGGTGGCTGGCTGGCAGTGTCTGTTGGTAGGGTGGCTGGCTGGCAGTGTCTGTTGGTAGGGTGGCTGGCTGGCAGTGTCTGTTGTAGGGTGGCTGGCTGGCAGTGTCTGTTGGTAGAGATGGGCTGGCAGTGTCTGTTGGTAGGGTGGCTGGCTGGCAGTGTCTGTTGGTAGGGTGGCTGGCTGGCAGTGTCTGTTAGTAGGGTGGCTGGCTGGCAGTGTCTGTTGTAGGTAGGGTGGCTGGCTGGCAGTGTGTTGGTAGGAGTGTGTAGGGTGGCTGGCTGGCAGTGTCTGTCAGTAGGGTGGCTGGCTGGCAGTGTCTGTTGGTAGGGTGGCTGGCTGGCAGTGTCTGTCAGTGGCTGAGGTGGCTGGCTGGCAGTGTCTGTTGAGTAGGGTGGCTGGCTGGCAGTGTCTGTTGGTGGTGGCTGGCTGGCAGTGTCTGTTGGTAGGGTGGGCTGGCTGTTGGTGGGGTGGCTGCTGGCTGGCAGTGTCTGTTGGTAGGGTGGCTGGCTGGCAGTGTCTGTGGGGTGGCTGGCTGGCAGTGTCTGTTGGTAGGGTGGCTGGCTGGCAGTGTCTGTTGGTAGGGTGGCTGGCTGGCAGTGTCTGTTGGGCTGGCTGGCAGTGTCTGTCAATGGGAGTGTGGCTGGCTGGCAGTGTCTGTTGGTAGGAGTGGCTGGCTGGCAGTGTCTGTTGGTAGGGTGGCTGGCTGGCAGTGTCTGTTGGTAGGGTGGGCTGGCTGGCAGTGTGGCTGTGTCTGTTGGTGAGGGTGGCTGGCTGGCAGTGTCTGTTGGTAGGGTGGCTGGCTGGCAGTGTCGTGAGTAGGGTGGCTGGCTGGCAGTGTCTGTTGGTAGGGTGGCTGGCTGGCAGTGTCTGTCAGTGTCTGTCAGTATGGCTGGCTGGTGTCTGTGGCTGGCTGGCAGTGTCTGTCTGGCAGTGTGTGTCTGGCTGGCAGTGTCTGTTGGGGTGGCTGGCTGGCAGTGTCTGTCTGGCTGGCAGTGTCTGTCTGGCTGGCAGTGTCTGTCGTGGGGAGGTGGCTGGCTGGCAGGCTGGCTGGCAGTGTCTGTTGGTAGGGTGGCTGACTGGCAGTGTCTGTTGGTGACTGATCGGCAGTAACTGTTTGGTAATGTATAGCAATCCGGCAGTGACATTAGGTGCGGCCGGCAGTAACTAAACCTGTAAATATTAATAAAGTAACAGACAGTGATAGTTAAGAAAGAGACTGGCAGTGACTACTTACTCAAGACAGTTAGTCAGTGAGTGAGTGAGGAAGCGACCGGCAGAGACTAGCTTACAATATCATGAACAAATGGACCAGTTTTATGCAGCACCGAGACCGTGAAAATCGCCCCACCTTAACCAGTACTGACAGCCCTGTGTGGTCAAGAATACCTTAAGAGAATCATGATGTGAGGCTATTCGGGTCTCGGGATGGGGGTATATAGAATCAGGGTCCGTTTTTGGTCTGTCTGTTTTGTCTATCCCAGTTTCATTTCCGGAGCAACACACGTATAAGACCCGTTGGCGATATTTAAGGGAAGGATTGTGTTTTTGTAAAGATAATTATAATCCCAGAATAATGATGATGATGATAATAATAATAATGATGACAATAGTAATGACAGCAACAGTAGTAATAATAATAATGACAACAACATTAATGAGAATGATAATAATGATGACAGTAATAATAGCATTAATAAAATAATAATAATGGCAATAATAATAATGATGATAATAATAATTATTAATAATAATAATAATAATAATAATAATAATGCCAATAATTTATATATTTTTGTGAATTACTTACACTAACGAGAGAAATTTAAACTGGTGTCTTAGACTGTATCACCACGACTGTAGCGAGTAAACTGGTAAGTCCACTTCATGTCAGGTAGACTAGAGGTAAAACGTTAACAAGGTAGGACCCGCGGGGAACTAACTCATCACAGGTGGTGTGTGGTGGTGTAGTGGTCACTGTAATTGCTCCCCACCATGTAAACGATGTAATAATGAGACCAGCAAACACAACAGTCTCTCTATAGGGGTTCAAGAACACTCTATTATCGCTGTAAAGGGGTTGGAGGTGTTTGGTGTCTAGGCATCAGAAATGTTGGTGTCTGTGTATCGGGGTTTAAGGAACACAAATATTGGTTGTAGCGGGGTCGAGGAACAGGGTTAAGGGAAAAAGAGGTTCGGTTTAGCGGGGTTAAAATTACTGAAAATTCACAATAGCGGAGTTGAGGAAGACTAGACCAGGAGGAAGGTTCAAATTTCAATGGTTTTACGTTATTTTATTATCTTACGCACTCTTTTTTTTTTACCCTCTGCAGTTGGATGTCATTACTGTGCACCTGTTAATTGCTCCACATGTTAATTGCTCCACCTACACTAAAACGAACAGAAACTTGTCTGTCTTCCGTTTTCCCAAGGATCCAGAGAGCCGAGTCATAAACCTGCTCCTCAGAATTGCTAGTTAACATCAGAGTATCAATAGGATAAAGTAGAATATATAATAAATGAACAAGAGAATCCTGTATTGTAGGAAAATCTAACGCTGGAACTTTTAATTTTGGGGTTAATATTTATTTTAGGACAACCTACATATTTTGGGATGAAATTATGTTTTTCCTGTATATTTGGATGTGTTTTGAATAGATTTTACATTTATTTATTGGGTAAATTCATAAAAAAACCTAACCTAACCTAACTTAACTTACCCTAACAAGCTGTGGCTACTGGTATACAAAAACATCTCAAACAGAAAGGTCATGACTAAACCAAGTACAATATAAGACCAGAAAGTAGCGTCACTGCCCAAAAAACACTGTTACCAACTTACAAAAACAGTGATGACTCTTATATCAGTACTAACATATTATAGCTTCTTAAAAAAACCCACAATAAACTGCATTGGTTAACTGTCTTGTGGTATTGTTATCTATTAAATGGTGTAAAACTGGTGTAGATTAAATGGTATAAAACTGGTGTAGCTTAAATGGTGTAAAACTGGTGTAACTTAAATGGTGTAAAACTGGTGTAGATTAAATGGTGTAAACTGGTGTAACTTAAATGGTGTAAAACTGGTGTAGCTTAAATGGTGTAAAACTGGTGTATGTAGCTATACCACCATCACCTTTACTGAAGAACCCAAGGAAGTACAGGAGTAGTTTCCTTGAATAGGTAAATGATTATTTTTTGTGTGCTGAATAAACAATGTGTTGCTCAGAGAAATGTGTTGCCGTGAGAAATGTGTTGCTTTAAGGAATGTGTTGCTTAGGGAAATGTGTTGCTCAGAGAAATGTGTTGCCGTGATAAATGTGTTGCTTTAAGGAATGTGTTGCTTAGGGAAATGTGTTGCTCAGAGAAATGTGTTGCCGTGAGAAATGTGTTGCGTTAAGGAATGTGTTGCTTAGGAAAATGTGTTGCTAAGAAAAATATGTTGCTTTGAGAAATTATTCCAAGATATCTAAAAGTTGGATATAAAAAACCTACTGACTATATACAAATATTTATTGACTGAATAATCTGTTGTTGTCGGACATTATCGCTAAGTGCACAGTGGGCTTAATGTGTTCTATACCCAGTGACGGTGACGGGAGTGTAAGAAAGATAACGAGTCATCTTCCTTGAGTCTAGAATCCTTAACGAGATTCACTCTAGCGTAGTCAGGAAACATGGGGGTCAGTATAACGGGGTTAGTAAAAATACGGGATAGGAAGACGATGTTCGGTTTAGCGGAGTGGTGCGATAGTATTCGTTATAGAGGGATTGGGGACGATAGTGTTCAATATAGCGGGGTGGGGCTTCAGTGTTTGGTGTAGCGGGATCGGGTGCGACAGTATTCAATATAGCGGGGTGGGGCTTCAGTGTTCGGTATAGCGGGATGGGGCGCGACAGTATTCAATATAGCGGGGTGGGGCTTCAGTGTTCGGTATAGCGGGGCGGGGCGGCGGTGAGGGAAGCCTTATATACGTCACGTGACCTCCAGCCTCCACACAGCTGATTGGCTCTCGTCGCCTCTCTGATATTGCTCTCTGATTCCCGCCCTTTTCTTCCCGCCAAAACTTTTTATTAATTTATTTTATTCAGGTGGTCTTTACTGTCACAACTGTTATGATTACACTATTGTTGTTTTTGTTATTATTATTTCAACAACCTGGTGTTTGTTTTAATGTTATTGCAGTGTCGTACTTTTATTATTATTATCATTATTATTATTATTTATTATTGTTATTATTTGAACTGTGACCCTTTGAAGACGATGGTTTAAAGCCAATTGAATATCTTTCCTTCACACAGACTTTTTCACGAGCCTCTGAAGTCAGCTCTCGTCTCAAGAGATATTTCAGGTGTTTAAAGTTGGCCCAATACTATTTTTATGGCGCTAATATGTTTACAGGCGGCTTTAATGGCGTGCTTAAAGGGGGGGGGGGGGTCAAAACCTAACCTAACTTACAACCTTTAAAATTGAACCCTTAGTTACATTCACCTGAGATAATATACATCATTAGAACACAGGTGAATTTAATTAAGGTACAATATTGCCAGAACTAAGGTGAAATCACACCATAATGAGATTAATGTTTCTGGCAACACTGATTATGTACTTACACAGGAAAACAGAGCTCTCGCACACGCACACACCGTCTTGTGTACACTAGAGAGAGAGAGATAAACGATAAGGTATTTTCTGTGTGTTTGATAAGATTGATAATGAAGGACTTGAGGTACTGTGTGTGTGTGTGGTGGTTTAAGGACGAGAATTTGGGATAGTTCTTTAATGAGCTTTGATAAGAGATAAGTGGCATCAAAGGTAACATTCTTTAATGGATTAGGGCGTAGTTACAGGACAGGAAACAGCAAGTGAGCATTAACGGCACTAAGTCCCATTGGAGCAACGTCACAAGTGGAGTTCCCCAAGGCTCAGTACTTGGACCATTATTATTTATTATATACATAAACGACATAGATATCGGCATTGACAGCAACATAAGTAAATTTGCTGATGACACTAAAATAGGACGTGTTATTAAATCTGACGAGGACTCCGCAAAACTACAGGAAGATCTAAAAAAAATTTTCGAATGGTCTGAAAAATGGCAGATGAAATTCAACGTGGACAAATGTAAAGTACTCAGTATAGGAGATGTAAACAGGGAAACCAGATACCAGATGAACAACGATGCCTTAGAGAAATCCGACTGCGAGAGAGATTTAGGAGTAATGATAAGTAGGAACCTTACAAGACTAGCGAGGTCATCCTAAAACTGTATCTTGCGCTTGTGAGACCACACCTGGATTACGCAGTTCAGTTCTGGTCACCGTATTACAGAATGGATATAGAATCCTTGGAAAGAATTCAGAGGAGAATGACAGAACTAATCCCGGGAATTAGGAACCTTGAGTATAGAGACAGGTTAAAGCATCTTAATTTGCACTCCCTCGACAGACGTAGAGCGAGGGGCGACCTGATAGAGGTGTATAAGTGAAAGTCAGGGCTAAACAAAGGGGACATTACAAAGGTACTCAAATTATCCAACCAGGAACGAACTCGTAACAATGGTTTTAAATTAGACAAATTTAGATTTAGGCGTGAAATAGGTAAACACTGGTTTGGAAACAGAGTAGTGGATGAATGGAACAAGTTACCAAATATCATCATTAACTCAATACGCTGAATAGCTTCAAACATAGGTTGGATGTTTATATGAGCAATAGGGGTTGGGTGTAAACGGGACTGCCCAGTATGGGTCAATAGGCCCGCTGCAGTTTCCTCCATTCTTATGTTCTTAATTGGGGTAATAGTAAGCTGAGATACATATTTAACGAGGTTTAATAAGCTGGGATACATATTTAACGAGGTTTAATAAGCTGGGATAGGTATTTGTTGGGTATTAGTAAGCTTGGATACATTTAACGAGGTTTAGTAAGCTGGGATACATATTTAACGAGGTTTAATAAGCTGGGATAGGTATTTGTTGGGTATTAGTAAGCTTGGATACATTTAACGAGG
Organism: Homarus americanus; assembly: GCF_018991925.1. Taxonomy (NCBI): domain Eukaryota; kingdom Metazoa; phylum Arthropoda; class Malacostraca; order Decapoda; family Nephropidae; genus Homarus; species Homarus americanus. The sequence goes on along the minus strand of NW_024753604.1, from coordinate 210,163 downwards.
TTTAGTAAGCTGGGATACATATTTAACGAGGTTTAATAAGCTTGGATACATATTTAACGAGGTTTAATAAGCTGGGATAGGTATTTGTTGGGTATTAGTAAGCTGGGATACATATTTAACGAGGTTTAGTATGCTGAGATACACATTTAACGAGGTTTAGTAAGCTGGGATACATATTTAACGAGGTGTAATAAGCTGGGATAGGTATTTGTTGGGTATTAGTAAGCTGGGATACATATTTAACGAGGTTTAGAATGCTGAGATACACATTTAACGAGGTTTAGTAAGCTGGGATACATATTTAACGAGGTTTAATAAGCTGGGATAGGTAATTGTTGGGTATTAGTAAGCTTGGATACATTTAACGAGGTTTAGTAAGCTGGGATACATATTTAACGAGGTTTAATAAGCTGGGATAGGCATTTGTTGGGTATTAGTAAGCTTGGATACATTTAACGAGGTTTAATAAGCTGGGATAGATATTTGTTGGGTATTAGTAAGCTGGGATACATATTTGGTGTTTTTTTGTGTACGTAATTTTGTATTTTAAGTTTAATCTGATTTAACTTTGTAAATATTGCATTGAGTAGTTTAATTCATTGTTTTAATCTGGTTTAACTTTGTAAATATTGTAATGAGTAGTAGAGATGATGAAAGGTTTTGCTGTATCAGTGTTGTAGCGAATAACAGTTTTAAACTTAGGTTGTTTTAGTTCGGTTTAATATACAGACATTTCATTATTTGTCATTGCAGTGTAAGGGAGGGGAGGGTGTAGGGAGGTGGTGAGGGTTTGAGGGGGAGGGAGGGTCCTGGAAGGGGGGTGACCAGACATCCATACGGGCGCTATCTATCATAACGTGACGGCCTGAACACTTCTCCCTCGGTAGTGTGTGTGTGTGTGTGTGTGTGTGTGTGTGTGTGTGTGTGTGTGTGTGTGTGTGTGTGTGCGTGCGTGCTAACCTAACTTAGACCTAATCAACTTTTAACCTAACCTAATCTGTCTAATGTCTGATAATAAACTTCACTGAATCCCCGATTTTAATATGACAGTTTGAATCCAAGTTCGGGTTTGGTGGTTTATGTTCGGTTCTGGGGATCAGATTCGGATTTGGGATTCAGATTCGGATTTGGGATTCAGATTTGGGGTTGGGATTCGGATTTGGGGTTCGGATTCAGGTTAAATAAGCTGGGGTTAAAATTCAGGTAATCGAATATTAGTTATTAAATGTTTTTTTATCTAGCCGTACTGGCTGGCTGGCTGGCTGGCTGGCTAGATGCTTCTGCCTGTTATGTCTGGGGAAGTCTGGCGGTGTTTGCAGTTCACAATCTCGGGTATCTGCTGCAGGCGGGCAGATTAAGGACAGTTAGGAGGGACTTATCAGAGTGGCACTTGAGTGGTGGTGAGGGAGTGTGACAGGTAGGAGGGTGAGTGTGTGGGAGGGAAGGTTGGCAGTGTTCCCTCCTCCTCTTCCTCTTATTCCCCCTCCCCCCTCCCCCCTCCTCCTGTAGCCTGGGTTAGGAGGAAGAATCTTGTACATACACTCTTGACCCAGACTGTGTTCAGGGGCTAACTGGGTAGTTTGCTAGAGGAGGAGCCTTGGGGGGGGGGGGTGGTCTTTCAAGTGATTATGTCAGATTAGATGACTCACGCACTTCTTTCATACTCTTTAAGCCGCTGAGTGATGCAAATTCTTCGTATTTTTTTTGGTTTTGTTTAAACTTGAACTAAGATCAGGATTCTTAATAGTGGAGTATTTTTTTTCCTTTAAGTCAGTTACTCTCTCTCTCTCTCTCTCTCTCTCTCTCTCTCTCTCTCTCTCTCTCTCTCTCTCTCTCTCTCTCTCTCTCTCTCCTGTATACATGACCTTAATGATCTACAGGTGTGTGAAGAAGGGAGGAGGGAGGAGTGAGAATGTATGAAATGTTATGGTGGTAGATGGAAAGGAAAGAGAATATTATTTTGTTGCATCTGTGATATTTAATACCTCCTCTTCTTCCCCTACCTCCACCCCTCCCTCGACACCCACCACCTCACCTCCCCCCCCCTCCGACACCCACCCTCACACTCCCCCCCTCCGACACCCACCACCGCCGTTTCCCTGACATGCAAGTGGGCGGAAACAGCAGTATATTTAACTATTTTTTTCTTTTAATCTGATACCCCAGTATGAGGTCTCGTGTCTGTGATGGCGCGAGGAAGATCCAATACTAGTCTCTTTCAGTACCGTCAACATATAGTGTTAATAGAATGGATTTACATAATATATATCCTGTTCCTCCTCATCACACCGTAAGAACGAGGCTCTGTGTGTGTATGTGTGTGTGTACGTGTGTGTGTGTGTGTGTGTGTGTGTGTGTGTGTGTGTGTGTGTCTGTGTCTGTGTCTGTCACTTATATGTAACACAGACTGGAGGGGGAGAGGGTAGAGAGATCTTCAGTGTAGGTGTTGAGGTGAGGTGTCAGGGCGGATCGTATAGTATAAGAGAGGAGAAAGATGACCTGAAGATTAGGCACCCTAGCTTATTGCACCTGATGATTTAAACACTGTAACTTAATGGAACCTAATCTAACGCGCCATAATTAACCTAACCTAACGCTAAAACTAATGCTAACTTAACGCTAAAATTAACCTAACCTAACGCTAAAACTAACCTAATACTAAAACTAAACTAACCTAACCTAACGCTATAATTTACCTAACCTATCGCTAAAACAACGCTAACTTAACCTAACCCAATCCAACCCTTCCAAGTAACTTAAAGGTGAAATAAGCTAGGGTGTCTAATCTTCACGTGATCTGGGGAGCTCGTTTAAATATGAGGAACTACCTTGTATGTTGGTCTTGGGGGGGGGGGGGTGACACCATCTGCAGACTCCTGAAGGCTCCTGAAGAATACATCTGATCAGGACGAAGAAGAATTACCAAAGAAAAATATTTTACCCAACATGAAGATCGTCACCAGTCAAAATCTACAACTCCTCTACATCCCAACGTTAACTCTTGGAGATCCTATAACCAAGCGTCTACAACCAAACCCTGCTGTAAAACGTCGTCTGCGCCACAACCACAACACCTGAACAGCACAACCATACCACCACAATCTGGAAACAGCGCTCCACCATTACTAACCACTGATTAACCCTTTATTATAATATTTTGTTTATATATTTTTACCTATTTTTTGTGTGTGTGTGTGTGTGTGTGTGTGTGTGTGTGTGTGTGTGTGTGTGTGTGTGTGTGTGTGTGTGTGTGTGTGTGTGTGTGTCCCCCTCACCAGCATATGATACCTATTGAATATATGTTTTTATTAATTAAGATATCAATTACAATCATTTCCTGTTATTAATTACTCTTAAAAATAGTACGGTATTCATCATATATAGGGCGACCACCAACCACCTCCGCACCCCCCTCTAACCCTCCTCCAACCCCCGATGTAGGATTCAATTTGCATACAGGTTAAACAGTGTGGTCTTTGTGTGTGTGTGTGTTTATCCAGCTCCCCGATCAGGATGTTTAATATATGTGTGTGTGTGTGTGTGTAGAAAGAGATGTTTTGTGTTTTACAGGATTCTAATGTGTATATTTTCTCTTCTTTTTGTCTTGCAGGATAAGAGCACCCACGTCCCCTCCTCCTCCTCCTTCGCTCTTGCATCCAAGAGTGATGGCCGCCTCCCGGAGACCTCCTCTCCCTTCGGCCTCTTTGGTAAGTTTCTGTGGTGAGAGAGAGAGAGAGAGAGGTACTCCAGTATAACCGTAAACTCTACTCTTATCGCCATTATGGTTGTCTATGTTTTAATGTGTTCACGTTGTTCACACATATTGGATGGTCCCGTTTAAGGTTTTATCTGATGTACTACCTTATTGTTTTATCTCTTAATTGAGGAAATTGTGAAGAAATGTTAAGAGATGTGTGACTGTAGGCGGGGCGGGTGGTGGCACAAGGCTGGTGTTGTGGAGGGTGAAGATGGCCCTTGTGTGTGGTGATGGTCCACCTACAGTGCCACACTCCTCACCCCCAGGACGTCGTTAATCCTCCCTGCAGACGTGATGTCATCCCTTCCCTCACTACCTCTCCCTCTCCCCCCCATCACTCTCCCTCCCCCCTCCCCTCCCTTCCTTCCCATCTCTCTCCTTCCCCCTCACTATTCCTCACCTCTCCTCCCCTCCACTCCCCCCTTCACTCTCCCATTCACCCCTCACTCTTCATCTCTCTCCTTCCCCCTCACTCTTCCTCACCTCTCCTCCCCCCTCTACACTCCCCTTCACCCCTCACTCCCCCTCTCCCCTTCCCTATACTCCCCCACTAGTGTCTTCCTCGTGACGTCACTGGCTCACTAATGTGTCGTCTCAGGCTTGAAACATTTCTCGTCAAGTTGCGTCAAGAATAAAATTTGTGATGTGCTTAACGGACCAACTGATATGTGTGTCACACCACCTGGGAGGGAAGTGATATATACAGTGTGTGTGTACTGTATATGTGTGTGTACTGTATATGTGTGTGTGTATATATATAATTACTGCATGTATACAGTATGCGCGGGCGGCCAGTGGTGTTATTATATTAACTATTCAAATATTCAAATTTCCTTTACATAAATAACAGTGTTGAGTCCATGCTCAATTGCTCTCAGGCGTGACGTCATTCCTCATCTCAAAATAAATCTGTGTATCCCTTACAAACCTTCTTGTTGAGGGAGGACAGTGCCATGACACCTGCGGCCATATAGTCGAGTCTGGTAGGAGAGTGTTGGCGGGGTAGACCTAGGGGCCGCCTGGGTCTGGGTAATGTCTGTGCTGGCGGGAGGGAGATGTGCGGGTGTGTAGTGGAGGGACCGTGATAGATGCATTCCTGCCGCTGATTTGTGACGACGCCCCGTGGGACAACGGCGGGGCAGTGGGGCTCCATATCCACACCACACTGCACCACAACGCACCACACTGCACCACAACGCACCACACTGCACCACACCACACCACACCGCACCGCCCTGCCACAACACTTGACACACGCCCTCTGTATGACACTTCTCCGGCACCAGTGTCTTATAATGACCACCACACACTGTACCACACCTAGTGAGCCACCCATACGCTGTACCACTCAGTTTCACACCACACACACTGTACCACATCAGTAACCACACCACACCACACACTGCAACACACCAGTAACCACACACCACCACACACCCAGCACCACACACACACACTGAACCACACCCAGTAAACACACCACACACTGTACCACACCCAGTAACACACCACACACCACACACCCAGTAACCACACACTCTACCACACCCAGTAACCACACCACACACTGTACACATCCAGTACCACACCACACACACTGTACCACACCCAGTAACCACACACCACACACCAGTAACCACACCACAACACTGCACACACCAGTAACCACACCACACACCACCACACCCAGTAACCACACCACACACTACCACCAGTAACCACACCCCACACACCCAGTAACCACACCACACACTCTACACACACCCAAACCACACCACACACTCTACACACCAGTAACCACACCACACACTGTACCACACCCAAACCACACACCACACTCTACCACACCCAGTAACCACACCACACACTCTACCACACCCAGTAACACACCACACACCCGCTACCACACCCAATAATAGTAAACTTTATTACGCAGTCATAAGGAATACAGGATATATAACTATGCAAGAACAACAATGGACAATGTATTAAACGAATGTCATAAACAAGACATTTTGGCAGGCCTTTGGGGGAGGAGAGCAGGTTGTGTGTAGGCAGGAGTGTAGGTTGTGTGTAGGCAGGAGTGTAGGTTTGTGTAGGTGCAGGAGAGTAGGTTGTGTGTAGCAGGAGTGTAGGTTGTCTGTAGGGTGCAGGAGTGTAGGTTGTGTGTAGGTGCAGGAGAGAGGGTTGTGTGTAGGCAGGAGAGTAGGTTGTGTAGGTGCAGGGGTTGTGTGTAGGCAGGAGAGTAGGTTGTGTGTAGTGCAGGAGAGGGCTGTGGTAGGGCAGAGTAGGTGGTGGGTGTGGGTTGTGTGTGGGTGCCAGAGGAGGTGGGTTGTGTGTGGGTGCAGGAGTGTGGGTTGTGTGTGGGTGCTGTGGGTTGTGTGCTTGGGTGCAGGGAGTGTGGGTTGTGTGTGGGTCAGAGAATGGGTGTAATGTGGGTGCAGTGTGGGTTGTGTGTGGGTGCAGGAGAGTAGGTTGTGTGTAGGTGCAGGAGTGTAGGTGTGTGTGAGTGCAGGAGTGTGGGTTGTGTGTAGGTGGTGTGGGTTGTGTGTAGGTGCAGGGAGTGTGGGTTGTGTGTGGGTGCAAGTGCTGGGTTGTGTGTGGGTGCAGGGGAGAATAGGTTGTGTGTAGGTGCAGGAGTGTGGGTTGTGTTGTGGGTGCAGGGGTGTGGGTTGTGTGTGGGTGCAGGGTGTGGGTTGTGTGTGGGTGCAGGGAGAGTGGGTTGTTGTGTGGGTGCAGGGAGTGTGGGTTGTGTGTGGGTGCAGGAGAATAGGTTGTGTGTAGGTGCAGGAGTGTGGGTTGTGTGTGGGTGCAGGACATGGGTTGTGTGTGGGTGCAGGGAGTGTGGGTTGTGTGGCAGGTGCAGGAGGTAGGTTGTGTGTAGGTGCAGGAGTGTGGGTTGTGTGTGGGTGCAGGAGAGCAGGTTGTGTGTAGGTGCAAGTGTAGGTTGTGTGGGCTGGGGGAAGGATTAGCTGTGAATTAAAATATAGTTAAGTGTCCCACGTGCCTTTTTGATGTTGGATTTAAACAAGTTTATTATTTTGACACAAAAAATACGAACTTAGCTGTTACATACTTTAAATAATGTATAAGTCTTAGTAGATAATACAAGTGAGTTGGAACGAAAGATGGGGTGTGGTAAGGTGTGGTTGGAATACGTTGATTGCTTACTGGTCATGGGAAAAAAAAGTTAGATGAAATGTGATGAAATAAGATTGTGTGTGTGTGTGTCAAGAGGAGAAGATATGAGGGAAAGTTTGAGTGAGTGAGTGAGTGAGTGAGTGAGTGAGTGAGTGAGTGAGAGTGAGCTAATAGGTTGACGAGATGGATAACTCTTGATTATGTTATGATTTTTTTTAACGTGGAGTAGAGATAAGGAATTATGTTTTGTGGAGCATTAACACACACACACACACACACACACACACACACACACACACACACACACGAAAACCTTGACCACATGAAAAAGAAGAGAGGGAGGAGGGCAATATGGTGTCTAATCGAATTTGGCTCCACAATTGTCATTTTTATGTGGTGTTTTGTAATTGTTGTTGTGAATTTGTATTGGCCTACATACCTGTTATTAGTTGTTGGTCCGTGAGACCAAACTCACTAACGATAATGAACATTTGTATAACATTCCTAATTATAATAGACACCGCGTCAACACGTCACGACACAGTGGTGGGTGTCGCCCTATATATTGATATCAAGGTATAACACTTCTGTAAAGAAGATGATTTAATAGTTCGGGGAGGACTACATGGAGAGTGTTTTTCATTGAATTACGTAACGACACACAGAAATATCCTGGTAGGGTAATCTACAGAAGACCCACACTAATGAAAGAAATTTTTCTTGATAAATTTTCCGGAGCTTATCACTATCATAAGTTCAGAGGAAACATTGCTACATTACTGAGAGATTTCAACCTTGATCTATTAAAATCAGAAACCTACACCTCAGTGACCCAGACCTTCTTACTTTACCTGTTATTCTGTAAGCTCTTCTTCAACTTACTATAACCAAACCCACTAGAGTAACTTGCCACCTCTGCCCTTGTGATGAATCATATCTGGACACAAACAACACTCCCTAACAATCTTTGCAGAAATTGGAATTATATATAACAATATCTCCAGATCACTCCCCGATTTTGCCATCTGTAAAACAGCCACAAGACCTGAAAGGTCTGGTAAGTCTCAATTCAATACAGAACTACTGCGCCAAACAACATGCTCCTTTTTGAAAAACAACCTAATGAATGCTAACTGGGATCTTGTCTATGTCTCCGACAACCCTAACAAGAACAGCTGCAACTTCTCTGGCATCTTCAGTGCTTTGCTTTGATAAATACTTACTCACTCCAAGACTAAGTCAGTGAAAACTGTATCCATTTCCAAACCCTATATCACAAGCGAAATTAAGATAATGATATAAGAAAAACACACAAACTCAAAGAAATTTGCAGAAAAGACCCATAACTTTTCGGTGATGCTTACGAAGTATCGAAATAGAGTAACTGAAGCAGTTAGAAGCCTGAGAAGTAACTTTATTACACAAATAGCTCCAGTCAGCATCAGGCGATAGTAATGAAAAAACCTGGAATGTCATAGAGATTCTATTCAGAACAGGAACACTCAGCCTTCGACCCCCCACTCAGCTTTTATGATAAATGATTCAGTTGTAACGGAACCCTCCCTCATTGCCAACCACTTCAATGAATATTTTATTAATGTTAGCGAAAAATCTTTCGCAGACAGCATCCCTGATCACCGCTTGAATTTAGAGCCTACCGCAAAACAGACAGCAAAATGAGCTGTTCTTATTCCCTGTGTCAACAGATGAATTTCTGGCCATTATAAAATGTCCAAGATGCAGCAGCAGGCGAAGACAATATACCAATGAGCATCGTGAAAGTGGCCCACTTATTACTACCTGTTCTCCTCCATTTGTAACTCCTCCTTACTAATAGTGTGTCTTTCCGGATAAACTGAAAATTGCTGAAGTTCGCAGCATATAAAAAATCTGGGGACAAGGTCTCTTCTAAATTACTGCCCAATATCAGTCCTCAGCCTTGGTAAGATACTGGAGAAGCTAGCATGTAGTAGACTAAATTCCTTCTGCAATGCCAATAACATCTTTTACAGACCAGTTTGAGTTTAGAGCTAGAGTCGACTGAGAGTGCTCTGCTATCCTTTACTAATGACATCTTAAATTCTTTTGATGACAGTCAGTTGCAGTCGGTATATTCTTGAACCTCTCTAAAGCCTTCGTACTGTCGACCATGCCATCTTCCTTCCAAAGTTTGAACATTACGGCGTTAGGGGCCTGTCCACAATTGGTTTTACCTCATATCTTGTCCAACAGGATGCAGTATAATGCACTATAATAATCACCAATCTGACTCCTCCTTAATCTTGTATGGCGTCCCCAAGGAGTTCCATTCTCGGTAGTACTGTTTTTGTTGCATAAACTGACATAGTCACGCCAGCACACTCATAAAATACAACTTATTTGTAGAACGATAGTAATCTCTATATGCCAACCAATTCAGACCTCCATTCCTTGATGAGAACTATGAACACTGAATTGACTTAAGTCAGGACCCTGGAGTATTACGTAATAAACTGACCTTAAACCGCCAGAAAAACCCATTACACGATCTTTCACGAAGGAAAGACTTACCCCCAGATTGGACCCCACCTTGGTAATACAGTGCAAACACGAACAAAATGCTAAATTCTTGGAGTTTACTGTTGATGAAAACTTAACTGGAGGAAACCACATACAAACCATTCACAGTAAAGTCAATAAAACAGTGCGGTATCATGTATCACATTCGACAGTCCACTCACTCTCACAGCAATGAAGAAATCCTATCATGATCTTGTTTACCAACATCTGATACACTGTCACATGCTATGGGGCCTCTGGCTCTTCAAGGAGCACAATCTCTGGTTACTGCACAAAGAGAGTTGTACGGACAACTGACCTACTTAAAAAAACCTGATCACACAAACGAAAAAAGAAAAAGAATTTGCTAAATTGAAAATGTTAAAAATTCGAAGAAGATATTAACACCTATTGCTGTGCCCTCTTTGTTTAAATCTATCTATCAATCACTTGTGACAATAATTATTTCCAGTTCCGGAATAATCAGAGATACCAACTTAAAGGCACCCACAATACTAAGACCACCCCTCGTGTGCTCCTCCTCAGTCCCAGACTCCATAAAATACCACGGTGTGAAGATTGGCTTGAACAATTTGCTTTACCCATAGAACCAAAGACACCGCTCCTTCCTTTAACCATCTCTTAAAAACATATCTATTGTCTAAAGTATTAATATTTCTTGTAACACCTACTATATTTACAGTACCTGCTTTTTATTGTACCATCAAAACCGTTTTATTCGGAAATTATCATGTAAATAGACAAAATTACCATTGCAATAAACATAATTGCCAATAGACATAATCCTGACAGCTCTGTCCTCTTGTTCGACTGCTGTGCTGTAGCCTTGTTGTATTACTCCCCCATTATATTCATGTTTTCCAATTCCACTGTAAATTTATACATATACTGTACTTATAATACAGGTGTCCATAGAATTTACATTCCATACATAGGAAAAAATAAACCTTTTATATGAAAATCATTTTTATTTATATAAATAAAATGGATTTTCGCTACTCAAATTTATTTTCTATATAGAAGGACACCTATAATAAAAAATAAAATAAATAAATATTGAAGTATTAACCGTGTTAACATTATGAGATGTACTTATTACTACCGCTGTTGTACTATTCCAGATGTTTACTAAATGACCCTCAATACTTCCTTGAGATAAATGTATAGTATATATCAGGTGCCTCAAAGAGAGCTCAGGTTCTCCTTGGCTCAGCCATTTTAATATTGTTATTATTATCCACTCTGTATCTGTGTTTTTATGGCTAAATAAACTGTTTCAATATCAATTCAATTGTGTTACAGGAGCCTCGGCCTGGGGAGCTGATCGCCTGGGGTATTTATCGCCCTTCGCCTACGCCTACACCAACGGCACTTCAGCAATGGTAAGTACTCACACCCATTCACCCAACCCACCCACCTTAACCATTCACCCAACCCACCCACCTTAACCATTCACCCAACCCACCCACCTTAACCATTCACAACTACACCCAACACCTCCAACCATTCACCCAACCTACCCACCTTAACCACCCTCCCCACCTTACAACATAACCCACCTATCACCACCCATTCCAATTACTGTATACATCACAGCAAGTGTACAATACCTTGATGAGTACATACTAGGTTCTACTCTGTATACCAGGTACTAGTATGATCAACAGGTACTAGTATGATCAACAGGTACTAGTATGATCAACAGGTACTAGTATAATCACCAGGTACCAAAATAATCACCAGGTACCAATATACTCACCAGGTACAAGTATAATCATCAGGTATTAGTATAATCACCAGGTACCAATATACTCACCGGGTACCAATATAATCACCAGGTACCAATATACTCACCAGGTACCAATATAATCACCAGGTACCAATATACTCACCGGGTACCAATATACTCACCAGGTACCAATATAATCACCAGGTACCAATATACTCACCGGGTACCACTGTTCTTATATATCATGATCAGTCTTACACGTCAACTTTGACTTATCAGAGATTTATTTCTATATTTTTTTCGGCGTGACACACACACACACACACACACACCTGGTGGCTGCCGGCCCGTCAGTGAGTGACGTTAGATGACAGCACACCTCTTGCTTACGTATATTTAACTACCAAAAGATCATTCCCAGGTATGATTTTTTTTTTAGTCCATCTGGATGAGTTACGAGTGAGTTATGGATGAGTTACAGGTCAGTTTTAGGTTAGTTACGGTTTAGTTCTAGTGAGTTACGGGTGACTTACGGGTGAGTTACGAGTGAATTTTGGATGAGTTACTGGTGAGTTCTGGATGAGTTACAAACAGGTTACGGGTGAGTTCTCGATGAATTCTAGGTTTGAGTTCTATAGTTCAACGAGTTACGGGTGAGTTCCGGGTCCAGGGATGAGTAGCTTATATCCAGTCATCTCATGTGTTCCGTCTTGTCATCCTGAGTGTTGGGTTTACGACGTCAACCAGCACGACCAAGTCTCTTTACCTGTCTGTTGTGTTCTGGGTGGTGGTGAATCAGGTGATGGATGGATCTGAGTGGTTGTGGTGGTGGAGAGATCTGAGTGGTGGTAGAGGAGGGGGATTCTTGAGTGGTGGTGGTGGGATCTGAGTGTTGGTGGAGGAGAGATCTGAGTGGTGGTGGTGGGATCTGAGTGGTGGTAGAGGAGGGGGAATCTTGAGTGGTGGTGGGGGATCTAGTGGTGGTGGGATCTGAGTGATGGTGGTGGTGGGGAGATCTGAGTGGTGGTGTGGTGGGATCTGAGTGGTGGTAGAGGAGGGGGAATCTTGAGTGGTGGTGGCCGTGGAGAATCTGAGTGGTGGTGCAGGTGGGTCAGTGAACTGGGGTGATGGCGGTATTGGATCAGATAGGCGGAATAGTGTGGTGGAGATGGTCAGGTGTGTAGTCCACCTGAGTGTTGATGACCTCCGTAGTGGTTAGGTGGCCAGGAGGGTGCAGGTGGTGTGGATAGGTGGCCAGGAGGGTGCAGGTGGTGGATGTGGAGTGTGGATACGGTGGCCAGGGTGCAGGTGGTGTGGATAGGTGGCCAGGAGGAGGTGCAGGTGGTGTGGAGGTATTAGTAGTGGTGCAGGGTGTGGAGGTAGTGGTTGGTGGTAGTTCAGGGTGTGGAGGTAGTAGTGGTGGTGGTACAGGGTGTGGAGGTAGTAGTGGTGTGGTACAGTGTGTGGAGGTAGTAGTGGTGGTGGTACAGGGTGTGGAGAGTAGTGGTGGTGGTACAGGGTGTGGAGGTAGTGTAGGGGTGGGTACAGGGTGTGGATGTAGTGGTGGTGGTACAGGGGTGTGGAGCAGTACCATGGCTGCACCTTCTACACACTTATCTCTGGAAGACCGGTGATACTGTACTGATTAGATTGTATTCGGTACACTGTGGGGACGCTGGCAGATTGTTATTGTGTGTAGAGGTGTTGTGACGCAGACTGGGTATAATATTGTGATGTGGGGCTTTGGGTGTAGATACGAAGGATAGTGGGTGGTGTACGATACAATTGGTGTGGGATGGGTGTGAGTCGTGGATATTGGGTGTGGGGTGATGGGTGGGGGTAGTGGGTGTGAGGCACATGGGTCTCAAGTGTCTCATCTGATGAACACAAACCAACAATTGGTCCCCTGAGGTCAGACGTCCATCTAACCCAGGTGGCCGTCTCCCCCCTGCCTCCGCCATCGCTACACCTGCAACACCTGCCTCATCCCTCACTACACCTGCAATACACCTGACTTGCTGACTTAACTAGTTTGGTACATTGTTTATATCTAAAGTTAATGAGGATTTTTTATTACAATTAACTAGTTAGAGACATTGCTCGGTATTTAGTTAAGAAAGTGTGGGTCCGGGTAACAGATTTGCCTGGGACATACAAGACTCTCTCTCTCTCTCCCTCCCCATTTTCTCTCCCTTTCCTGTCTCTCTTTCTCTCCCTCTCCCTCATGCGGTAATTTAAAAGATCAAGTTTCTCAATCACATATCACAGATTCCATTAAGAGTGTGTCGGAGTGAAGGGGCGATAATGTAATTGATGCGATTTTCAATTAGACTAAACTTGATCACTTTTGCTAGAAGACCTTGGACACACACACACACACACACTTAGAGACGCACACATAGACTCACACTTAGACGCACACACACACACACAACAGGTACATGTTTTTTGTTAGTTGATTTAAAAACCAATTATTTATTTAAGTGTTTAACAATATGATGAAATAAAAAAAAACATGTTGCTATAGCACTTGACACTTATGATCTTATCCTTGTGTCTGAGAACTTAATTAGGTTCACCTGAAGATTTGACATTTAATTTTTTTTACCTGCAGATTTGACACCCCGACTTTTCTGACCATTAAACACCTCACTGCAACCTAACCCTACTTCTTTGGTACCGTTGGGGTGTTAATCATCAAGTGAAATAAACTGGAGGTGTCTAATCTTCAGGTGTTCCAAGGTCAATGCTTAGACTGTTCTAGTTACTTTAGATATGGTTAGTTCATGATATGTCAACTCCTGTTAACATGACGCCACGGGCACCAAGGTATCAATAGGACGTCACAGGCACCAAGGTATCAATATCTGGATGACGGTCTCTCTCTAACTATATATTAACACCACATAGGCCTATTAGAAATTGGTGATATTCTAGAACTGTATAATGTGAAACGAAGACCTCAGCTGCTGGCATCAAACGTGTACATTACTGAGGGCAGCTTGGGAATAGTCAGAGGCGACCCGTATCATGATTTATCGCGGTAACAGTGATAATGTTTCAAGTGTGGGCCAGGAAGATTTCTTTATGTCATATGCAGGGTGAGGAAAGGGAGGGAGGGAGGTTGTGAGTACTGTTGGGAGGATTGATGGGGATGGGGGGGTGGGATGGAGGAGGAGGATGGCTAGATCTTCCGTCTCTGTGTGTTGGGGGTGGTGGTGACCTGAGACACCTGCTAGTTGACCCCCACCTCTGGTCACCCACACCTCTACACCCTCACCCTCCACACCTTTACATATACACACACGCATATAATTTACATACACATAATACACACACGCATATAATTTACATACATACACACGCATATAATTTACATACACACACGCATATAATTTACACACACACACCCACCCCTAAACTACCCCAAAAATACATTAGGAAAAGCGGCATTATTAGGGGTGGGGTTGAGTCCCTCCCCCCTTACCTCTACCTTTCCTTCCCTGCCCCTCCACACCCCCACCTCCTCCTTTCCCTTCTCCCCGGGTGTGGCCAGGGATAGAAACCTGTGTGTGTGTGTGTGTGTGTGTGTGTGTGTGTGTGTGTCCACAAAGATACACAACAATACCTCATTTGAATGGCTTGTCGTTTTTGTTCCTCTCCATATAATGTTCCAGCTGTTGTTTTTTTTGTGGAATATTTTACCAACTTTTATTTGCTAACCTTTAAATAAAACCAAAACAACCCCCCCCTAAAAAACCCCACCCACACCGCAGTTAAACCTCCTTAATCGCTCTGGCTGCGCGCGTGTGTGTCTGTGTGTGTGTGTGTGTGTGTGTGTGTGTGTGTGCGTGCGTGTGTGTGCGTGTGTGTGTGTGTGTGTGTGTGTGTGTGTGTGTGTGTGTGTGTGTGTGTGTGTGTGTGTGTGTGTGTGGCTCTGGAGGCTCATAAACCACGACACCTGTTATTATTGCCTCACCTGATCATCATCACCTGTTTGTTTCCCTTTCCAGTACAGTCAACGCCACTTAAAATGTGAAATGTGAAAAAAAAATAAAGGGATCATATGAAGATTAGACACCTTTATCTCACCTGTAGATTAAACACCCTAATGCTAACCTAACACCCCAACCCAGGTACGTTTAGGGTGTCTATTCTTCAGGTGATTGGTGTAGTGTTTGGGTTACTCGGGACAAGATCACCTTTAATTAGTTTTATTCATAGTAATGGCTACAGATTGTCTTGACGATTAGTGGTAGGAAAGGAATATATTTTTAATTTGTCTTTACTGTTAGCCTATATATGGACATGTAATTTATTTTGTACAGTAATGCAGTGTTTTAGTAATAAGTTGGGTAAATGTTTGTATGTCTGAACATAAGAACATAAGAATGGAGGAAACTGCAGCGGGCCTATTGGCCCATACTGGGCAGTCCCGTTTACACCCAACCCCTATTGCTCATATGAGCATCCAACCTATGTTTGAAGCAATTCAGCGTATTCGAGTTAATGATGATATTTGGTAACTTGTTCCATTCATCCACTACTCTGTTTCCAAACCAGTGTTTACCTACGCCTAAATCTAAATTTGTCTAATTTAAAACCATTGTTACGAGTTCGCTCCTGGTTGGATAATTTGAGTACCTTTGTAATGTCCCTTTGTTTAGCCCTGCCTTCCACTTATACACACACCTCTATCAGGTCGCCCTCGCTCTACGTCTCTCGAGGGAGTGCAAATTAAGATGCTTTAACCTGTCTCTGTACTCAAGGTTCCTAATGCCCGGGATTAGTCTTGTCATTCTCCTCTGAATTCTTTCCAAGGATTCTATATCCATTCTGTAATGTGGTGACCAGAACTGAACTGCGTAATCCAGGTGTGGTCTCACAAGAGCAAGATACAGTTTTAGTATGACCTCGCTAGTCTTGTATATATGTATGTATGTATATGTATATGTATATGTATGTCTGATTATGTATGTATGTATGTCTGAACATGTATGTATGTATGTATGTCTGAATATGTATGTATGTATGTCTGAATATGTATGTATGTATGTATGTATGTATTATATCTTATCTCAGGACCTTAATTATCCACTAAGGTCAGCTCAGGTCAAACCTTGTGCATTTGGAACGTGTGTGTGTGTGTGTAGAGAGAAGGTGTAGGGGCAGGTGACCTCATTCCCTCCATCTCAGGTGTTGACAGTCACTTTAATTGGTAACACACACACACACACTCCTCATCTTCCTAATATGTGTCAGTCTCTTCTCGTGTTTCTCTCTATCTCCCTGTTTCTTATTCCTATTTCTTCTCTGCTTCCTTATTTCTTCTTTTAATGTCTCTTGCCCTCAGTCTAATGTTTCGTCTGACCTAACTTATGGTATGGTTAGGTTAGGATATATTTAACTGGTGTTTAATCGTCTTTGTCTGTGAGGGTGAAGGAGGTGGTGGGGGAGAGGAGTGGGATAGGCATTGGAGTAAGGGTGAGGTGGGGGCGGCGCAGGGGAGCAACAAAGAGACGGGCAGGTGCGTGATCAGGGTTGTGGTGGGGGGTGAGGGCGATGGGGGGGCGTGAACTATGTAAACAAAATGATGGGGATTAAGAGGGTTTAGCGGCGTGACTCAATTTGTCCCCCCTCCGTCTCTCTTTCTCACCAGCCTCCTGCTGTCTCTCACCCGCCTCTCTCTCTCCTCTACCAGCCTCTCTCTCTCACCTTGTATCTCCCTCCCTCCCCCCTTTCCGCAATGCTGTGACTGGGGGGCAGATGGGGAGAAGATGGAGGAGATGTGAACATATAAGAATGGAGCAAACTGCAACAGGCCTATTGTCCCATGCTGGGCAGTCCCGTTTACACCCAACCCTTATTGCTCATATATCCGTCAACCTGTGTTTGAAGCTATCCAGCATTCGAGTTAATGGTGATGTTTGGCTAACATTTCCTCATCCACCAGTGTTTACCTATCTAGCGCCTAAATCTAATTTGTCTAATTTAAAACCTTTACTACGAGTTCGTTCCTGGTTGGTAGTTTGAGTACCTTTGTAATGTCCCCTTTGTTCAGCCCTGACTTCCATTTATACACCTCTATCATATCGCCCCTCACTCTACGTCTCTCGAGTGCAAATTAAGATGCTTTAACCTGTCTCTGTACTCAAGGTTCCTAATGCCCGGGATTAGTCTTGTCATTCTCTTCTGAATTCTTTCCGAGGATTCTATATCCATCCTGTAATACGGTGACCAGAACTGAACTGTGAGGTCTCACAAGTGCAAGATATAGTTTTAGGATGACCTCGCTAGTCTTGTAACTCACACTCCTTTGCATGAACCCAAGTATTTTATTACTGTAGGTTTAGGATAATTATGCATTTGCATAATGCATGTGCAAATGCATATTTAAGCCATTTTTGAGCTAAAGTGCATATTCATAATGTTTTGTTTTATAAGGCATGTATTTGGAAAATTCCAAAATATTATAAAACATTCTTCAACCTCAAGGGTCAAAAATTCATGAGCATACAAGCAACGCTGGGGGATAAATTACTGATATTTGAAATTTAACAGTCCATTTTATTCCACTAATACAAAATCGAAAGTACGCGATTTTGTTTTAGCGTCATAATATCCAAAAGACATACTTAAGTGACGTTTATATAGCTCAACATTAGGCTGTGGTTAGCTAGGCCATGATTGGCTGGTCAGTGGACATGAACTGTACGTGATGGGTTCGTGTTCAGCCAGGCAGGAAGTATCAATTCAAACTCCTGACACTCTTTTTCTTCTATTTTCTTAAAGGAAAAACTTTTTTCAGAAGTGTTTATTAAATTACTTTATCAGTATATTGTTTTTTGTATTTAATTTTTCTTTGAAAAATCCTACTTCGGCGACATCCTGTCTGGGAAGTAAATTCACTTGAGAAAATTTACAGAAAAGAGTTATTAACTTAGTAGTTATTATTTATTAACTTATTTTAAAGTGCATATTTGCTGCATATTTTACGCATCATTTTAAATGTAATTATCCTAAGCCTATTTATTAGCCTTGTTTCGAGCAAATACACATTGTTTACTTGGCTTAAGATTCCTCCTTATCATTACTCCTAAATGTGGTAGAAGGGCCGAGGAAGGAAAGAAGGAGATAAGGAGGTGAAGGGGAGGGGTGGGGATGGAGGGATGGGAAATTTGAACCGAGTTTAAATTGGAGAAAATAGAAGTGTTAGGCGGGCGGGAGAGTGGGTGGGCAAGCGAGTACAGGTGGGTGGGTTGATGAGTGTATGAACGTTTGTATGTGAGGCTAGAAAGAGAAAATAATTTAAGTAACTTCTATAAAATAATTATATATATCAATTAATTTATCTTATTTTCGTTTTATTTTTATTATATATTTTACGATTTTATTTATTATTATGTTTTAATTTATAATATTTTTTTGTGTTTTATTTCTCTTAATTTCTTTTTAATTTAATTGCTCTTAATTTTTATTGTTGTTTTTTTCTTTTATTTATTTTAAGTTTGTTTTTAATTTCCCTTCATGGTGGTAGAAGGTTGGTTAACGGCGAGGAGTGAGGTAGGGAGGAAGAGGGAGAGGGGGGAGGAAGAGAGAGTGGGGGAGGGATAGGGAAATGGGAAGGAAAAAGAGGGAGGAAGGGTGAAATAGGGCGGGTGAGGAAGGAAGCAAATTAAAAAGGGAAGAACAGAAAACGACCTCACACACCCCGCGGGCCGCTCCATTGTTTAGCTGGACGTGTCTTGTCCCGCGCCCAACCCACCCACCCACCCGCCCACCCGCCGCCCACTGTTCCTACACCTACCACCCATGACACATCTGTTACACCCTTTTTATTCTCGTGTAGTTTGTGTTTCCTGAAAGAGAGAGAGAGAGAGAGTTCCTCACCCTCGTTCTCTCAGTCTCAAGGTTGTGTGTACATTATGTTCTCTATGTGTACACCTTAGATACCATTCTGTAAAGTGATGTACACCTTACCCAAGCATGTGTACATGTACTGGTCTATCGTTTGTGTGTGTGTGTGTATTGTTTGAGTGTGTGATAATGTGATTGTTATTATTATTATTATTATTCCTGTTATTTTTGTTGTTATTATTATTATCATCACCACCACCACCACCACCACCACCACCACCACCACCACCACCACCATTATCACCACCACATACCGGTAGTTACAAGTTCCCATGAGTAAGGGGATCATGACTGCTTTACTACCACCATCACCACCACTACTACAAGCCCTAGACACTTGCCTTTGTCCACACATTACGGCACTTGTGATCTTCCCAGAATCTTCATGCTTCTGTTGTCATCTCATGAATGGGGACGAAGTGAGTAAGTGTTTGTTGCAAGATTTAAATGTATGTACAGGGTGGCAGAAGTTGTGTGTGTGGGGGGGGAGTTAAATGTACAGTGGCAGAAGTTGTGTGGGGGGAGTAAATGTATGTACAGGTGTGGTAGAAGTTGTGTGTGTGTGGGGGGGTTAAATGTATGTACAGGGTGTGTAGAAGGTGTGTGTGTGTGTGTGTACAGTTAAATGTATGTACAGGGTGTGGCAGAAGTTGTGTGTGTGTGGGGGGAGTTAAATGTATGTACAGGGTGTGGTAGAAGTTGTGTGTGTGTGTGGGGCAGTTAAATGTATGTACAGGTGTGTAGAAGTTGTGTGTGTGTGTGTGTGTGTGGGGGCAGTTAAATGTATGTACAGGTGTGGCAGAAGTTGTAAAGAGAGTGTATATATTTTATTGCATTATTATATTTTTTTTACACTTACTTTGTAGTTGTGAGGCGTGTGTGTGTGTTAATGATATATAACAACAACACTCGGCAATAACAACAATAACAATAGAAATAACAATAACAATAACTGCCTTCCCAATAACAACAAATGGTTATATGTTTTACTCCGTCTCATTACTGCATCACCTATTACGAAATTCTTGTACTAAACGGTTTACTATTATCGATAATGGTTGGTAATAGCGAGTGAATAGTTATATAATGGATTTTAATGGTAGGTTGTGTGTGTGTGTGTGTGTGTGTGTGTGTGTGTGTGTGTGTGTTTTTATGAGAGGATAAGTAGGGTGTGTGTGTGGGGGTGTTTGAGGAAGATGGGGGTTATATGGAGAAAGGGGGTGGTTGGTTGGGGGTGGTAAAACTGGTGGGGTGGGGGAAGGAAGAGGGGAAGACAGGTGTCGCCTCGCCCTGGTGGTATAGTGGAGTTCTCGCCGCTGCAGGAGACTTAACATGGGTATATGTGTGTGTATCGTCCTCACCTCCTCCCACCTCCTCCTGCCCTCACCCCACCTCCACCACTTACCTCCCCATCCTCCCCTCACCTCCCACCTCCTCCCACCACTACTACCACCACCCAGGACTCTCTCCCCCTGTGTTTTTAGATGAATATTTTCGTTGTCTTTGTCATTCCTTCCATTTTTTTCATCTCTTCCTCTTCTCCTCCTCCTCCTCCTCTACCCGCGCACCTTGTTGGGCCAGGCCATGTGTTCCTCTTCACTAGCTGCTTCTCGTGTGTGTGTGTGTGTGTGTGTTTAGTTTTAATGATACTAAAGTGTTCTTCCTCCTACACCATCGTCAATCACCTTCGTTATCACTGTCACCATCACCTTCACTGTCATTATCACCATCATCGTTACCTTCACCGTCACCATCGTCACCTTCGTCAACACCATCGTCGCCTGAGTTAGGAAGTTTAGGACGGTGGGTTAGTTGGTATGTTAGCTGCATAAATCGTGGACTGAAAGGTGGTGTATACAGTGCTAGTACTTGACATACATACATACATACATACATACATACATACATACATACATACATACATACATACATACATACATCTGGACGACCTCAATACCCGCTGTGTAATTATGGTAAAAAAATACTCCATGTTAAGGTGCCTGATTTAGTTAGACCAAGGCCCTGTGTGTGTGTGTGTGTGTGTGTGTGTTTTGTACCCGTAATGCAACAGGTGATTGAATTACAGTTTGGAGTAATTTATTTTTTTGGTGCGAAAGTTAGGTAGTTGGTGGTGGTGGTGGTGCTGGTGCTGCTGGTGCTGGTGCAGGGAGAGACAGAAACAGGGTAGTGACAGGGGTATAAGGTATAAGGAGAGGCGGTTATAAGGGGTTAGCAAGGGTATGTGTGTGTGTGGGTAGAAGATGAGGCGGGTACAGGAGGTGAGGCGGGTACAGGGGATGGCGGATACAGGATAAGGTTAGTATAAGGAAGGGTGGTTACAGAATAGTGGTAGGGTACAAGGACAATGTGGGGGTTGGGGGTTGATTTACATTACGGGTTGAGGTGATGGTTGGTCTAAAGTATGGGTGGGTCTATGACACGCACAACCACTCACCATCATCTAACCTTTTATTTATTATTATTATTATTATTATTATTTATACTTTTTTAACCATATTCTTTTATTTTCTATTTGAGGATAATAATAAAAATAATAATATAAAAAAAAGTATTATTTGAGGTTAAAGATGTTGTAGGGTAGGTGTAGTAAACGGTAGAGAGAGTGAGAGAGACAGAGAAAAAGGCTATTGTCTCAAGCTAACATTCCATACGCCTCCCCAAGATGTTATCAAGGCGCGTTTGTTTTCACCTCTCTCTCATTTTTCTTCGTTTTCCCTCAAGATTTTTGCTCCCAGGTGTTGAGTTAGCTTAAGGAATATGAATCTTTACTAGAACTGGGATTTGAGGATGGGGTAGGGTAGGGCTGGGTAGGGTAGGGTAGGGTAGGGGTAGGGTAGGGTAGGGTAGGGTAGGGTAGGGCACGGCACGGTAGGGCTGCAGGGTGTAGGCAGGGTAGGTGAAACAGGGTAGGGTAGATCTCAGTAGCGGGCCGGGGCTGGTCGGAGCGCGGGCCCCTCAACAAGAAGCAATTTGTCGCCGGTCATTAAAGGCTAAACACGGCAGCACCACCGTTTTTCTCCACCATAGCGCCAACACGGAGTTAAAATGGCCAGTTGTGTTTTATGGAGGTCCTCATTGCTCCTTCCAAAATCCACCTCCCCCGGGTCGTCAGCGTGCCTCTACTGAATGGTGAGGGAAGGGACTGCAGAGAAGGAAGGAAGGAAGGAGGGGAAGGAAGGGAGGAAGGAAAGAGGTGACGTGCTAAGATGCTTAAACACATACCAATCCAACTTTTGCGTTGTGCCATCTTAAAAAAAAAAATCAACTCGCAAATGACTTATACTCGTATCCCTCTTTTTCGTAACACCTGTAACTGACACCTGTTATCACGCACCTGCCTTTATCGTACTCCTGTAACACCACCTACACACACACACACTCACCACACGTGTTGATCTACCGCGCTGATAATGGTGAGTGTTGACCCCTCGCTGCTGCCTTCACCTGGGCTGTAATGTTACCTTCTTGCAAGTACCTTCACCTTATTGTGTGTGTGTGTGTGAGAACCTACATTACAGTGCCTCGTGGTGGTGGTCGATGTTGGTGGAGGGGTGAGTGCTGAGGATGATGTTGGTGGAGGTGAGTACAGGATGATGTGTTGGTGGGGAGGGGTGAGTACAGGATGATGTGTTGGTGGAGGGTGAGTAAGCAGGATGATACAGGGCAGTGAGTGTTGGAGGATGATGTAAGCAGGAGGGTGAGTGTTGAGGATGATGTGTTGGTGGAGTGGGTGAGTGTTGGAGGATGATGTTGGTGGGTGGGTGAGTGTTGGAGGATGATGGTGGAGTGGGTGAGTGTTGGAGGATGATGTGTTGGTGGAGTGGGTGAGTGTTGGAGGATGATGTGTTGGTGGAGTGGGTGAGTGTTGGAGGATGATGTGTTGGTGGAGTGGGTGAGTGTTGGATGTTTATCATCAGTACGTGACTAGGCACACCATGTTAGGTCTGACTCACTCCCTCACTCTTCCTTCACTCCTCCTTCACTCCCCCTCACTCCCTCACTCCTCCTTTACTCCCCCTCACTCCCTCACTCTTCCTTCACTCCCCCTCACTCCCTCAACCAAACCTAGACAACATGATATAGCATTTAGTCAATATATCTCTCTAGTATGGCCATTCACTTAGATGTTACTCATATATCAAAACAAAAAAAATTAACAAGGTATATTTTTAATTATTGTTGTTGGGGTTAATGCTTGATGAGAGGCCGGACAGACACTGGGCGGGGTAAACAGTGTGTGTATATTATTAATGTTTTTTTTATCTGACGGCCACAGCCACGCCGGTATACGACAGGTGTGGTAAAAAAAACGACTAGTAGAAAGATTACAGAATGACAGCTAAGTTAACCTGTTGTTGTTATTATTATTGTTATTGCTGTTATATATTTATCGTTATATATCGTTCTTATGACTTCTTGAGGCGCTTTAACTGCCAAGGTCTTTAAGCATCGTTAACTAAGTCTTAATTCATACACCAGACAGCTTGTGGAGGAGACAAAAAGATGGTTTGGCTAATAGCAATTCGTCTCACGGTTTGCCCTATATTTCTCCTGTCTCTCGTGGTGGTTGTGTTATAACTACTGGTGGAGAAACTCGGGTTGTTAGAGTTAGTAGTGCAAGTTGTGTGTTATGTGTTGTGGTAATAATAATGGTGACAATGATGATGATGATGATGGCAACAATAATAACAACAACAATGATGGTAATAATAAAAATAGCAACAACAAGAATAATAACAACAATAATAATAACAATAACAGGAACAACAACAATAATGGCAACAATGATAAAAAATAACAACAACAACAATAATAATAACAACAATAATAATGAAAACAATAATAATAAAAAAATAACAAAAATAACAACAATAACAACACCAAAAAATAACAACAACAATAATAACGACAACAACAGCATTAAAAATAATAATAACAACAATAATAATAATAATAATAATGTAACGTGATATGATAGTAATATTAATTTGTATATAACTCCAAACATCAACTTTTAATTTGTCTCTTTGGATTAATTAACATATTAATTAAATATATGAAAACATGAACTGACTAAGAGTTCTGACCAGTCTGATAAACCAGGCCAGGATGATTTATTTTTAACCACTACAGTGTTTGTGGATGATCGGGGTTTGGTTAGGTTAGGTTAGGTTAGGAATTATATGGTCGGTGTTTTTATTATTGTATGAGAGAGAGAGAGAGAGAGAGAGAGAGAGAGAGAGAGAGAGAGAGAGAGAGAGAGAGATCATTGGTTTATGTAGGTAGTTTTTGCTGGAGTGTGTGGCCGGTGGAAGCCATCTGTGTAGGGGAAGGAGGGGGTAAGGGGGAGAGAAAGGGAGGGGGGTAGGATGAGGTGAGAGGGAGGGGTTGTAGTAGCACTTCCTTATTACCTCTGACCTCTACAGGCTCCCCAACACGTCAGTGGCTGCTGCTGCTGTGGTGTTTCCCAGGCCATTGGGTTATAGCCTTCCGCAGTGTGGGGGTGTTTGTGGCCATGGTGTGTGGTTCTGTGGCCATGTTATAGATCAGATTGTGGGGGTGTTTGTGGCCATGGTGTGTGGTGCTGTGGCCATGTTATAGATCAGATTGTGGGGGTGTTTGTGGCCATGGTGTGTGGTGCTGTGGCCATGTTAAAGCTCATACTGTGGTTGTGGCCATGGTGTGTGGTAGTGTGGCTATGGTGTGTGGTAGTATGGCCATGGTATTGTGGTGGCCTTATTCTGGTTTGGTTGTGATAAGTGTCATGACGAAATGCTATGACTGGCTGTCTTATGGGTAAACCGTGACTGTTAGAACACGTTGCAAAATACTGTTAAATAGGCACTGTTAACTTGGGTACAATAAAGTGCTATACAGTGACAAGGGAAACTAAACCTTATCGCACTTTTTGATACATCACAGCTCAAGTTTTAACGGGATGGGTATTAACAGAGTGTGTAGTTGAGGAAACGACCCCCAAAATATATATACTCTGGTTATGTGTGTGTGTGTGTGTGTGTGTGTGTGTGTGTGTCATGTGCTCCTATGAACGAACGCGAGAAGCTCCTCCAAGGGTTGGGTGTGAAGTCAACCATACCTGTCTGTCATTACCTTTCATCACGTTAATGACCACACCTGTCCATCCCTCTCCTCACCTATACGAAGGACAGTATAGTAATCTTCAACACCTATATTAATTTTATCTAATACATCTTAGGAGTTCGTAGAGGGTGAATAAAGCTAATTATGTTGGTGTGAAATTTGATTTTTTTTCACCTTTCTTGGATGTTAAGTGTGTGTGTGTGTGTGTGGAGGAAGGGAAGAGTGCGTGGTGGGTGTGTTGTGGTGTTTATAATGGGTTTAGGAGACTATATGTGTGCGTTGGCCGTCTGGCGTGTGTGTGGGTGTTCAACTCTTGTATGGCCTCCGTTGTGACGCCCACGCTCCTCCTCCTCCTCCTCCTCCTCCTCCTCCTCCTCGTTCTCTCCCAATCGTCCTCCTTCTCTCCCCCTCGTCGTCTTTCTTCTTCTCCTCTTCATCATTACCATTAACCCTCCTCCTCCCCTTTCTTTGAGTCAAAATCATGAACTTGAATCAAGAAGAACTGAGATTTACACAGAGGCCTGACAGTTGTACCATGAGTAAATATGACAAAATTTATGACGAGAGGTATCAGTATAGCCAGCACACGGACGCAACCAGAATTAGTCACGGAAAACAGACACATCTGGCAAGTTAGTGACGCTGTACCCATACCAGAACACTCGGCATGTAAACTTTATGATAAACCTTTAAATAACATACTCTTGAACATTATATTATGGAATGTGAACACTGTATTATGTAACTACTACATTGAATTAGGAGTCCTTGAATTTGTTAGTCCACGCTGATTAGTCCTCGAGTAATAATATAACAGTAATGAATTCAGTCCTATACTATTATCTCCTCTTGTGTATGAGCCTCTGTCCTGTGTGGCAGTGAACAGTGACAACAAACATCCTCGGTATCCAGACCTGATTCAACTATACACATATTAGAGCAAAATTGTAACTCAATCTTGCCAGTTAAGTCGTTAATATTAAAATCCTCCTCCTTCTTTCCCTCCTCTCAACACACATTCTCCCCACACGGGGGGTGAAGCCTCAGTCTGTATACCACATGACCCCGGAGTCTTAGTACGGAGAATAACAAGACTGGCGTAAACAATGTGTTGTGTGGCCCAACGGGAGTGACCACCAGTTATATTGCTCTGCCCCTCCACCCCCTCCTTCCTCTCCCCTCCTCCCTAACCATTCCTGTGACTCCTCCGTGTTTGTTTCCCACGTCATAACCTAACCTAACCTAGTTGAACCCCTGCCCAGATAAGTGTGTTAGGATGTCTGCACCCCCACACCTTTATTCCCTACACCTGTATTCCCCACCTGTACCCCAACACCTGTATCCCCACACCTACACCCCCACACCTGTATTCCTCACCTGTACACCAACACCTGTACCCACATACCCACCCCACACCTGTGCCCCCCACACTGACTCTTATATCCCCACCCTGCGTCCCCACACCACCCTGATACCAGTACCCCACACCTGTATCCCCACACCTGTACCCCCACACCTGTCCCTGCACCTGCACCCCAACACCTGTATCCCCACACCTGTCCCCTCCACACCTGCACCCCCCACACCTGTACCCCACACCTGCACCCCCCACACCTGCCCCCCCACACCTGTAATTCTTACACCTCTACTCCCTCACACACTCTACCCCCATCTGCCCCTCATTACCTTCTACCCCCACATTCTCCCCACCCCCACACCTCTACCCCCACACCTGTACCCTCACACCTGCACGACATAATATTATGAAGAATGACCCACAATGCACCTTATAACTGACTCAGGCTCGGGGAAACCTTGAAGCCATCTTGTGTTACGAGAGACACCTCAGTCACTCTCATTAAAACACTGTACAGGTATGACAACTGCGCTTCACCTGGGAGTCTTCTGGCAGGTACTTCTGGGTTAAATGGATAATTGGGATAGAGCCGGATAGCAATGTGGATAGTGTGGATATCAACACGGATAATGAGGACAAATCAAAGTGAATGGAGCTTATGATTACAACCTAATTTTCCATATTATTTATATTACTGAAGGTAAATGACAAATGTAATTAGAAGGGTCAAGGGGATTTTGTTGTTTGTAGTAAAAGCGTCTTTAGATGGATAGTTTGAAGGCGTTGTAGTGTGTGTGTGTGTGTGTGTGTGTGTGTGTGTGTGTGTGTGTGTGTGTTTTATACGGGAGGGGAGGCCAAGCAACCACAGTTTCCACCCGTAGTCGTATGTCTGTCTGTGTATAAGAGACTTTTCACTCACGGTCGAGCAACATTAGGCTTCGGCGGGCTTCCTTCCCACCAGGCACCACACGATCACGGTGCCTGGTGGGGGGGGGGGTGGAATTTCAGTGTCAGCTTCATAACTACCATTCCAAGAGGTGGCACTCCCTTAGTTAGATACTCATTTAGGTGCCTGGTTGGGGGGTATAGCGGTGCCAGCCTCAGATTTCCCAGAATGTGGCACTTTCTCAGATACCCAAGAGGTGACACCCCCCCCCCCCTCAGATACCCATTAAACTGCCCGGTTGGGTGGGTATTACAATGCCAACGTCACACTTGAAAAGGTGTGCGGCACTCCTTCAGGCATCAAGGAAGGAACTGACTTAGTATAAACCTTGTGGTGTATCTCCCAGGTGATGAAAATGAATACGTTGATGTTTATAAAGGAAATAGTGTGAGTGTTGAGTGTGTTGGTAGTGTTCACCTTGCATCTTTTTGTTGCAATGTCAACACTAACAACAACAACAACTGTAATAATAATAATAATAGAGGTAATGATAAAATAGTGTTAATCATAAAAAATAATATATTTCGTAATATAACAAGTTACAAAATGCGACCAAGACTGTAACCTCTCGGGGTATTTGTTTCACTGTTGGTGTGTGGTGAAGGAGGGGGTTGGCGGTGTTGCTTGTGAGGGTGGGGGGGGGTGGTCCTCCTGATGTATTAGTGTTTTGTTGACGTTGCAGCAGCTGGAGAAGGTCTCTAAGTCAGTCCCAGCGGCATGAAGAGTTGCAGGAGCTTGTTAAGGGGAATGAGGTGGATAAGATGGGGTGGAGGGAAGGAGAGGGAGGTGGTGTGATGGAGTGGAGGGAGAGGGGATGGAGTGGAGGGTGAGGGGATTGAGTGGAGGGTGAGGGGATGGAGTGGAGGGAGAGGGGATGGAGGAGGGGTGGGGAGGGGATGGAGGAGGGGTGAGGGAGAGGGGATGGAGGGAGGGAGAGGGATGGAGGGAGGGTGAGGGGGATGGAGGGTGAGGAGAGGGATGGAGGGAGGTGAGGGAGAGGGAGGATGGGTGACCAGTTAGGTGCTCCTGCTAGCAGTGGTGACGTCCTTATTGGCTGGGGAGGGAGGTAATTTGACCTCTTTTCTCTGGCCCTCGACCTGACCCCATTGGTGCTGCGGTAATCATTCCCCCTCTCCACCCCCACTCTTTCCTCCCCCATTTCTTCTTCTTCCCTCCCTCTTCTTCTACCCCCTCATAGTCCCTCTCATAGTCACTAGCGGTACAACCAAAGAACAACAACAGGATGGTCGCTTTTATTACATATGTGGGGGGAGAGGGGGTGATGAGGAGGGGGAGGGGGGGAGTTCTTCACCTGTGTACCCCCCCCACACCACACAGCCAATATGATCCTTATATCAATATGGCATCGTGAGAAAACCGTAATACTCTCACTATCAGCGTCATCATAGCTTCTACTCCAATCACGAACTATATTTTCACACAAGATATTTAAAAAAAAAGATCGATGGTTAAGAATGTTTGAATGATCTAGTTAATTTGTAAAGGTGTTCAAGTTGTTTAAAATCATATTAGCATTGTTTTAGAGATTACCAGTAGGTGTAGAAGTAACTTGTGGTAGTGAGTAGAACAACCAGGTACTTAACTATACGTGTTGGTCATTAAAACACATGTATAATTATCATAATTAGTACAAAGCAAGGATGTGTTGGTTGTTAATACATTTATCAGAATGAAATTGAATATTTTTATTTTTATTTTTTATTTTTTATATGGTCTTGAAAATACTCTGCAGTATATGTATTAATTACGGTATAGATTGCAGTATATAAGACAGGTGTGACGGTACTGGCTGGGGTAGGAAGAGGAGAGGTAGAGTGAGTGAGTGGTGGTGGTGGTGGTGGTGGTAGAGTGAGTGAGAGTGGTGGTGGTGGTAATTGGTGGTAGTGGTGGTGGTAAAGTGAGTGAGGGTGGTGGTGGGTGGTGGTAGGTGGTGGTGGTGGTGGTGGTAGTGGTGGTGGTGGTAAGTGGTGGTGGTGGTGGTGGTGGTGGTGGGGGTGGTGGTGGTGGTGGTGCCCTAACTGTAATGAGAACCACTTGCTCGACCCACCACACACACACTGTTAAACACAACCCTCTTATTCCGCCTCACCTCCGTCGGTCCTTGTCTGTTCCTGAGTAAAGAGACGACAGCACATAGATTGGAAGCTTTGGAGTCTCCTAATGGTGAGATGGCATGAGGACGACACACACACACACACACACACACACACACACACACACACACACACACACACACACACACACACACACACACACACACACACACACACACATAAGGCCTCCTTCCTCTCCTTGTTCTCTGTTCTTAACCGTTCCTCCATCCTAACTGTCATAGCATTTCTTAAGTCTCTCTGTTTAAGTTAGGTTATGGTTGGTTAGGTTATGTTATGGTTATGTTATGTTATGGTTAAGTTAGGTTGGTTAGGTTGGTTATGTTATGTTATGTTATGGTTAGGTTATGGTTAGGTGATCACGACGGTGGTACCGGGCATCATTTAGTTCATTCAGAAATAGTAGTACCGAATCGATGCAGCCATACAGGTGCAAGTATATTATTAAAGTACAGGTATATCTCTCTCTCTCTCTCTCTCTCTCTCTCTCTCTCTCTCTCTCTCTCCATAATGTACCCCACCCTTGTTTACTGTACCATATCGTACAGGTTACGTCAAACTATTACTACCACAATACAAACTCCAGATCACCATTGCAGCTTGATAACAGGTGTGTCACAGAGATATTACAGAGGTGAGTTACAGGGGCGTTAAGGGTGGTGTCTGAACGTTTATGTGTGCAGGGGGTGTGGTGCTTAAGACAGGCTCAGTATTATGTATTTTGTAGTGGAGTTGAGTCTGCTTTATGGTGAGAGAGAGAAAAATCTGTGCTTGTGAAACGTACATGTGTGTGTGTGTGTGTCAGAGAGAGAA
The DNA here is from genome assembly GCF_018991925.1 of Homarus americanus. NCBI lineage: Eukaryota > Metazoa > Arthropoda > Malacostraca > Decapoda > Nephropidae > Homarus > Homarus americanus. The sequence continues at coordinate 179,689 of NW_024753604.1, read as the reverse complement.
AGACAATCTGTGCTTGTGAAACACATATGTGTGTTTCAGGGGGGGTGTGTGTGTGTCCAGAGAGAGAGAGAGGAGCAATCTGTGCTTGTGAAACGTATGTGTGTGTGTGTGTGTCAGAGACAATCTGTGCTTGTGAAACGTACATGTGTGTGTTTCAGGGGAGCTGTGTGTGTGTGTGTGTGTCAGAGAGAGAGAGAGCAATCTGTGCTTAATGAAACATGTGTGTGTGTGTGTGTGTCAGAGAAGGACAATCTGTGCTTGTGAAACGTATGTGTGTGTTTCAGGGGGAGCTGTGTGTGTGTGTGTGTGTGTGTCAGAGAGAGAGAGAGAACAATCTGTGCTTGACGTACATGTGTGTGTTTCAGGGGACCAACATGACGCCTAACCCATACCCCCCAATTAGGCTTTTATGGCCCACCCTGGAGGAGCGTGTCAGGTTATGGCTACACTGTGTGTGTGTCTGGGCCCTCACACTCTCATCTCTCTCTCCTCGTCCTTCTGAGGTGTATAAATGCATTGGGGCATCTCTCTCTCTCTCCTCTCTCTCCCCTCTCCTCTCTCTGTGTGTGTGTTGAGATAGAAGAGAGTGAAGTGCTCTCTCTTCTCTCTCTCTCTCTGTGTTGAGATAGAGAGTGAGTGAGTCACTCTCTCTCTCTCTCCTCTCTCTCTCTGTGTTGAAACAGAGAGAAATTACAGGTGTGTTTATGTCTTGTTTACATAATCCCTCGTCTCCCTGTTGTCACTCATTGTTGTTGTTGTCCCCCCTGTGCAGGTGTTAATTAAGCGTTACACCTGTTTATATTTTGTAATATTTGTTAAAAGGCAACTATTTTTTCTCCTCTTCCTTCCACCTCCTTCTCTGTACCCTTCTCCTTTCCCTCCCTTCTCCTTCCTTCCTTCTGCTCCACCTCTCTCCCCTCCTCCTCCCTCCTGCCTCCTCTTACCTCCCTATCCCAGTCCCTCCTGTGCCTTCACCTCCCACGTGGTCACCTCTCCACCACCACCACCTCCTTACCACTACAATCCTTACCTGTTATACATGTTTATACTCTTTGGGTAGGTTAGAGTTAGATTAGGTTTTCTTTCTCTCTTCTTTTTCTTTCTTCTTTCTCCTTTTCTCATCCTCCTCCTCCTTTCCTTCTCTCCCCCCCCTCCTCCTCTTTCCCCTCTCCTTCCTCTTCTAGGCTTCAGTATCCCTCTACTCCTCAAACAGACAGAAATATTCCCTCACACAGACAGACAGACAGGCAAAGTTCACGTATAGGAGGAAGGACCTCGTGAGCCTGCTTGGAATCACAGGGGAGGGTGGCAGGTCTTCAAATCTTGGCGTGGGGGACGTTACGCTGGTTAGGGCTGTGGCATATGGTGGTGGCGGCCTACTGGTGGTGGTGGTCTACTGGTGGTGGCGGCCTACTGGTGGTGGCAGCGGCGGCCTGCTGGTGGTCTGGCGGTGGCGGCCCTACTGGTGGTGGCCTACTGGTGGTGGCGGCCTACTGGTGGTGGCGGCCTGGTGGTGGTGGTCTACTGGTGGTGGCGGCCTACTGGTGGTGGCGGCCTACTGGTGGTGGTGGTTTACTGGTGGTGGAGCCTACGGTGATGGCGGCCTGGTGGTGGCGGCCTACTGGTGATGGCGGCCTACTGGTGATGGCGGCCTACTGGTGATGGCGGCCTACTGGTGGTGGCGGCCTACTGGTGATGGCGGCCTACTGGTGATGGCGGCCTACTGGTGGTGGTGGTCTACTGGTGATGGCGGCCTACTGGTGATGGCATTACTGGTGGTGGTGGTCTACTGGTGATGGCGACCTACTGGTGGTGGTGGTGGCTTGCTAGTGGTGCTGACTGCCTTACTAGTGGTGCTGGCGGTTGCTAGTGTTGATGGTGGCCTAGTGGTGCTGGCGGCTTGCTAGTGGTGATAGTGGCCTAGTGGTGGTGGCCTGGTGGTGGCGGCTTGCTAGTAGGGCGGCCTGCTATTGGTGGCGGCCTGCTAGTGGTGGCGGCTTGTTAGTGGTGGCCTAGTGGTGCTGGCGGCTTGCTAGTGGTGATAGTGGCCTAGTGGTGGTGGCCTGCTAGTGGTGGCGGCGCTGGTAGGGCGGCCTGCTATTGGTGGCGGCCTGCTAGTGGTGGCGGCTGTTAGTGGTGGCTAGTGGTGCTGGCGGCTTGCCTAGTGGTGATAGTGGCCTAGTGGTGGTGGCCTGCTAGTGGTGGCGGCTTGCTAGTAGGGTGGCCTGCTATTGGTGGCGGCCTGCTAGTGGTGGCGGCTTGGTGGTGCCTAGTGGTGTGGTGGTACTGGTGGAGGCGACTTGCTTGTGGTGACGGCCTAGTGGTGATGGCGGCGGCTTGCTAGTGGTGGTGGCGGCTTATCGTGGTGGTGGCGGCTTGTATAGTGGTGGTGGCGGCTTGCTTGTGGTAGCGGCTTTATGTGGTGGTGGCGGCTGCTTGTGGTAGCGGCTTTTAGTGGTGGTGGCGGCTTGCTTGTGGTGGCGGCTTACTGGTGATGGTGGTGGCGGCTTACTAGTGGTGGCGGCTTACTGTTGGCGGCTTACTGGTGATGGTGGTGGCGGCTTACTAGTGGTGGCGGCTTACTGTTGGTGATGGCGGCTTGCTAGTGGTGGCGCTATACTGGTGGTGGCGGCAGGGATATAAGGGAGGGCTGTGCTAAGAGTGTGTGTGTGTGTGTGTGTGTGTGTGTGTTTCGCTGTGACGTATTATTGGCCATATCCACACCTGTTTCTGGCCTTCCGTAGTACACGCGTATACCCCTGTCCACCCACACCTGTTCTTATTAGTCTTTGTGTACACCTGTCACACACACACTACTACTACTACTTTGCTGTCACTCGTAAACGAATATGACGATCATCCAGCAACGATACAGTGAGAAGAGTTATTTGGGATGTCACCTTCATTGGTGAGCTCTGAGGTGACTAAAGATGCCGATACGGGACCCGCAGCGTCGTCCTCATTCGTTGCACATGTAGAGGGCTCCATCTAGTGCGGGAGGGGCGGTGGCAGCGTCTTTCCGGCGTTGGCGCTTGTCTGCCTCGGTTTGCAGTCGGGCTAACTCGAAGGTATTGACACCTTCTCGTGTGGTGCTCCTCCAAGCGTTACGATGTGGAGTAATCGACTCCCAGGTGAAGGGGTCGATTTGGCACTTTTTCAGGTTTGTCTTAAGACTATCCTTATACCTTTTCAGTTGCCCGCCAGCGTTACATTTACTATTCGTTAGGTGACTGTAAAGTAGCTGCTTTGGCAGTCTACTGTCGTCCTTGCGGGTAACATGGCCAGTCCAACGTAGTTGTTCATGAATAATGGTAGCCTCGATGCTCCTACAGTTGGTGTCAGCAAGAGTACTGGCATTTGTTCTCTTGTCTTCCCAGCGAACTCGGAGGATGGAACGTAGACTACGTTGGTGAAAGTTTTCAAGTGCCTTGAGGTGCCTCCTGTATGTGACCCATGTCTCGCTGCCATATAGCAGGGTGGGGAGGACCACTGCTTGATACACACACACACTCTCTCTCTCTCTCTCTCTCTCTCTCTCTCTCTCTCTCTCTCTCTCTCTCTCTCTCTCTCTCTCTCTCTCTCTCTTTCTTTCTCTTTCATATACAGTATGTATAAGCGTTAACACATATACATTCGCACGCACGCAATCTCAGACGCAGTCAGTCTTGCACGAACACAAACATAACATGTACACAAAACGCATAACTGAACCAAAGGACACATTTCATTGTACACGGGGGACCACATGTACACGGGGGACCACATGTACACGGGGACCACATGTACACGGGGGACCACATGTACACGGGGGACCACATGTACACGGGGGACCACATGTACACGGGGGACCACATGTACACGGGGGACCACATGTACACGGGGGACCACATGTACACGGGGACCACATGTACACGGGGGACCACATGTACACGGGGGACCACATGTACACGGGGGACCACATGTACACGGGGGACCACATGTACACGGGGACCACATGTACACATTAGCTCACCGTCAATGACGTAATCTGTCAACGCAACGGTAAAGGCTGTCATCATAACGGTAAAGACTGTCAACGCAATGCAAGTCTCTCCACGCTCTGACGGTCAAGTCACACGATGCCGGAGCACCGAACCTTGAACCCTTGAATCCCGAATCCAGAACCACATGTATCCCGAACCCCTATAACAGCGAATCCCGAATGTTTATATGCCGATCCCGTGAATCCTAAATCCCTATATCTCGAATCCCGACCCCCTGTATCCCGAACCCCTGAATTGCGAACCCTTAAATCTTGAACCCCCGAATCCTTAACGGAAAAAAATAGCTGAGTCATCATCATCATCATCATATTCGTGTATCTGCTAAGTGACAGTCAATAGCCAGTCGAGACAGTCACCAGCGACCTTACCTACTGGACGACAGTTAATAGCCACTCAAGGCACTCACTAGGGACCCCCGGACACTGAAAGACGCTCACTAGGGACCCCCCGGACTAGTCTTAAAACCCCCCAACCCCAGTCCTGGTGCCAATCAGTTTAATAATATTGTTCCGTTATTGTATTCTGTAGGAAGGTCAAGGTAATCTGTTGCGACTGCGGCACTTCTCCTGTGCAGCTGCGGCACTCTTTACTCCGCTCTCCCAGGGGCCACGCAGTGTAGAAGAAGGGAGAGAGAAGACAAAGGGAAGGGGAGGTATGGGGAAGGGCATGGGGTAGCGGGAGGGAGGGGGGTTTCAAAGAGTAAGGGGAAGGCATGAGGAGGATGGTGAGAAGAGGAGGAAGAGGAAGGAAGGGGAAACATGGAAGAGGGGAAAAAGAATCAAGGGTAAGAGGGGGAAGGGGGGAAGGGGAGGCATGGAGACTAATGCATTTTCCGACGGTCATTTTTGTCTTAAATATTTATCTTCATTATTATTATTATTATTATTGTTGTTGTTGTTGTTGTTGTTGTTGTTGTTGTTGTTGTTGTTGTTATAATCTTGTTGTTGTTGATAAATAGTCAGGGGGGTTGACCTGTTAAGGGAGATGCATGAGGGTAGTTGTGATGGGGGGTAGTGGTGGTTGGAGGGGTTAGTTGTGGCAGGTGGTAGTTTATGCTGGTAGTGGTGGTTGATGGTGAGGATAGTGGTTGTTGATGGTGGTTGATGGTTGATCATGGGGGAGAATTAATCAGCTTGTGGTGGCGGGAAAGCCCTTGTTGCCGGGTGTAAATCACGAGGTGTGGAGACAGGACAGCCTCTTTACCAGGGTAGGCTCCCTATACATTGACCAGCCAGATGATGCCGCCACCTGCCTCACCCGAGAGTGGATGATGTCCTTACACAACAAGTTTACGAAAAGAGAGGGAGATGCGCTACCTGCCTCAAAATGAACACTGAGAGAGAGAGAGAGAGAGAGAGAGAGAGAGAGATGAGAGAGAGCCTTCTTACATCATCACGACACCATAACCTATGAACCCAAGCACCTGAAGTCAGACACACGCTAAATCCAAGAAACATCCCCTACCTTACTTATCCTCTCATCCCCCTCCTCCCCAATGGATTGAAATAATCGGATCGTGCCTTTTATCAGAGTGGCCTGGATATTTGGTTGAGGTAGAGATGGGGGGAGGGAGGAAAGGAAAATAATGTGTCCTTTATAAAATTCTGGAGGTCGCAGGGGAAGATGGGGAGGGAGGGAGGTGCTTACGGACGCTACGGACATGACAACCTTGAACGAACCACCTTATAGAGGTTGTGGGGTATGTGTCACCTGTTGAGATTTATAATTATATGTTGCGGTTTATTGGGGGGGAGGGATTATTAAGTAAAAGTTAAAAGATAATATGTAGTGTAGAGATTACGGAGGTGTGTGTGTGTGTGTGTAATAGTAGTAGGTTCGGGTAGTAAGGAAGTGTTGTAGTGATGATGGTGTGAGTTAAGATGCATGAGAGAAAGTGAGAGGGGGGGAGGTATGAGGTAAGTGGAGATAGATAGATTGGGGGGAAATAAGATTGGCAGAATGTTGGGATAAGTATGTAGGTGGTAATTTGGTTGATAGGTGGGTTAGGTTAGGTCGGGGGTAAGTTGTTTAGGTAAGGATTGGGATGGGTGGGCGGGCGGGGAGAGGTGTGGCGCAGGTGTGGTAATGTGTGGGCGGGGGTGTTGACGAGCGGCCGCCCCACGGACGCTAATCGGCTTTGGCTGCACTTTTCCAGCTACTTGGGCGTCCTCCCGACTCCTACATTATGCACGACGCCGCCGGCCAAACATGTTGCTACTTATCATACAATGCTGCGTCGACACTTGCCCTCCTCCTCCTCCTCCTACTGTTCCCAACTGGTCTCCTCTGCTGTAATGATGCTGCTGTATTTACCTTGCCTTCTGCTATGCTCTGATGGCCTCCGCTACTGCTGTTGTTCGCCTCTTTTAGTGTCCCTTTTCGCTATTCGTCTCCCTTGGTCTCCCTCTCCGCTGTTCATCGCCTCTGATCCACCTTTCTGCTGTTCCTAAACCGGCCTCCTTGTACCCCTGCTGTTCTTCCTTTCTGGCCTTCCTCTTGTTCCGCGCTGTGCTGCCACCTAACCCACCATCTCTCACACACACACACACACACACTCACACACACACACACACTCACACACACACTCACACACACACTCACGCACGCACAGATGAAAGGTCTTAATGATCACTCGTTATTATCACGTACACACATGTAGCTAGACTTGTTGCGTTATTCATGTATGTCATTTATGATTATGTATATAGGTATGTGTGTTGTTTATGTATACCTTATATATAACGGTATACACGCACACACACACACACACACACTTCACATTTGTTCTGGTTACTTATACTTTTTGTACTTTATTGTTTGTACTCCACTTAAGGACGTTAAGTACACAAGGACCAGTACTGTTTTTATTATTCCTTCACTCGGGGTCGTCTGAGTAGGTCGGCCACGTCTGTCTGTATGTTATTATTATCATTGTTATTATTACTACTAATATTAATTGTATTATTATTATTACTATTTTAACTATTACTTTTATACTACTATTAGTTCTACTATTTATTATTATTATTATTAGTAGTAGTAGTAGTAGTAGTAGTAGTTGTAGTTGTAGTTGCAGTAGTAATAGTAGGAGTAGTAGTCGTCATCGTAGTGTTCCAACCACACCATTACTATACAAGGAGAACCTATACGAGAGCAGAGAGCGTGAACAAGGTACAGGTCCCCGGCAGATGGTATCGTCTCCCTGGCCGGCCGAGGATCGTGAAAGATTCGGCAATGATAACGTCAGGCGGTGTGGCCCTGGGGGGGGGGGGATGGGGGGTCACACCGGGCCAATCATCGCGTCTTGCAGCTGATTGTAGGGTTAGTGTGTGGTGAGAGGGCTCGCTGTTTAGTAAAGTACCAGGCTTAGGCTCTTGACGACGATGCCGACTCCTCTCTGCCCCGGTGTGTGTATGAGAGAGAGAGAGAGAGACATTGACCTAGCCTTTACCTGACCTCGTGTGATTTAACCCACAATTGTAGCTCATTATATTTGACCTTACCTAATAGCCCTACCTTACCTTGATATGCCTTACCTTACCCTACCCTACCCTACCCTAAACCTAACCAAACCTAACCAAACACGCATAATCTCATCATGCTCGGCGCAGAATACTCTGGCTACATCAACGCTCTCTCGGCCCTGGAAATGCCATCCCTCAGTGACCTCCACCACCAAGCACTGGAAAGGTTTGGCAGCCAACTAATGCACCACCCTCGTCATCGCCACCTCCTGCTCCCCACCCAACTCGCGCAGTCCACCACTACAACAAAATTCAGCCCATAAGAGCCCGCACCGATAGATATAAGAACAGCACCATCCCATCTATTGTTAAAATAATAAACAACTCCTGATTTATGTACTGTACAGCCCTGTAAATGTATTCAACGCATATTATATCATTATGTCTAAATCAAATGTAAGTCTGTATATTTTCAGCCACCGGCTGCAACCCTATTAATAAACCGTTTATTATTATTATTATTATTATTATTATTTATTAAATAGGATGAGGCCCAAGCTTTTATTTATTAATTTGATGGCTGACATTTTTAAGTCCAGTGGAAAATTGGTTCTAGGAATATATTTACCGGATGGAGTTTGGTCGTATAATAATAATAATAATAATAATATTAATGATGATTATTTTAATAATAATAATGATGATGATGATGTAACGAACCCTCGATATAACAAACTCTTGATATAACGGATAACGAACCCTTCGATATAATGGACAGACAATATAAAAAAAATCCCTTTATGTGTGTGTGTGTGTGTTTAGGGTAGATTATAGTGAGGGTGTGTAGGGTGTAAAGGTGTAGACCAAGTGTGTGTGTGTGTGTGTGTGTGTGTAGGGTGGATTATAGTGAGGTAGGGAAGGGAGGTGTAGTTTAATCAATACAGAACACGTGTTGGGTCACCTGGTAGTGGGAGCCGGGAACACATAAGAACATAAGAACATAAGAATGGAGGAAACTGCAGCGGGCCTATTGGCCCATACTGGGCAGTTCCGTTTACACCCAACCCCTATTGCTCATATGAGCATCCAACCTATGTTTGAAGCAATTCAGCGAATTCGAGTTAATGATGATATTTGGTAACTTGTTCCATTCATCCACTACTCTGTTTCCAAACCAGTGTTTACCTATTTCACGCCTAAATCTAAATTTGTCTAATTTAAAACCATTGTTACGAGTTCGCTCCTGGTTGGATAATTTGAGTACCTTTGTAATGTCCCCTTTGTTTAGCCCTGTCTTCCACTTATACACCTCTATCAGGTCGCCCCTCGCTCTACGTCTCTCGAGGGAGTGCAAATTAAGATGCTTTAACCTGTCTCTATACTCAAGGTTCCTAATGCCCGGGATTAGTCTTGTCATTCTCCTCTGAATTCTTTCCAAGGATTCTATATCCATTCTGTAATACGGTGACCAGAACTGAACTGCGTAATCCAGGTGTGGTCTCACAAGAGCAAAGATACAGTTTTAGGATGACCTCGCTAGTCTTGTAACTAACACTCCTTTGTATGAACCCAAGTACTTTATTAGCCTTATTACGAGCAAAAACACATTGTTTACTTGGCTTAAGGTTCCTACTTATCATTACTCCTAAATCTCTCTCGCAGTCGGATTTCTCTATGGCATCGTTGTTCATCTGGTATCTGGTTTCCCTGTTTACATCTCCTATACTGAGTACTTTACATTTGTCGACATTGAATTTCATCTGCCATTTTTCAGACCATTGGAAAAATTTGTTTAGATCTTCCTGTAGTTTTGCCGAGTCCTCGTCAGATTTGATAACACGTCCTATTTTAGTGTCATCAGCAAATTTACTTATGTTGCTGTCTATGCCGATATCTATGTCGTTTATGTATATAATAAACAATAATGGTCCAAGTACTGAGCCTTGGGGAACTCCACTTGTGACGTTGCTCCAATGGGACTTAGTGCCGTTAATGCTCACTCGCTGTTTCCTGTCCTGTAACCACGCCCTAATCCATTTAAGGATGTCACCTTTGATGCCATGAGCTTCTACCTTTCTAATTAGTCTTTCGTGGGGGACTCTGTCAGAAGAGCTTTGCTAAAGTCGAGATATACCACATCATAATTGTGCCCCTCGTCCACTGATTCGAAAACTGATGAAAAGAATGTTAATAGATTAGTTAGGCAAGAACGTCCGCTTGTGAAGCCATGCTGGGAATCATTGATCAATCGGTGCTTCTCCAGGTGATTTCGAATAGAGTTTGAAATGATTGCTTCCAGTAATTTGCCTACTATTGATGTTAGACTGATTGGGCGGTAGTTAGAGGATAGTGATCTATCCCCCTTCTTGAAAATCGGTATTACATTCGCTATCCTCCAGGATTCTGGTACTACACCTGTTTTTAAGGACATGTTAAACAACTTTGCTAAGGGCATACTAAGCTCTTCCTTACATTCCTTTAATACTCTGGCAAATATCTCATCGGGACCAGGTGACTTATTAGGCTTTAGTTTGTCTATTTGCTTACTAACATCGTTACTAGTCACTACTATCTCGCTTAATTTGTTTTCTTCACTATCTCTGAATAAAGTCGGTGCCCAGGGCATCATGTTTAAATTTTCGGTGGTGAAAACTGTTGAAAAATATTTTTTCAAATTATTGCTCATTTCTCTGTCGTTATCAGTGAGCTCGCCGGTGTCTGACCGTATTGGTCCAATCTTTTCTCGTGTTTAGTTTGATACATTTGGTAGAATCCTTTGGGGTTTGTCTTCGCCTCCCTTGCTATCCTTACCTCATTATTCCTCTTGGCTTTCCTTATCTCGGTTTTAATCCTACTCGCCAATACCCTATAATAATCCCGGAGGTGAATTTCGCCACGATTTATCCTTCTACCTATAGCCTTCCTTTGGCCAATGATGTTCTTTAAATAATTATTTATCCATTTAGGGTCATTGTTGTCTGATCTGAGTTTTTTGTATGGTATGTTCTGCCTTTGTGCATTAAGTAACTCACTATTTAAATTATCGTGGAACTCGGCAATCTCAGATCTCGTTATCAGGTCGTGTCATCTGTGAGGTTCACGGCCAAGCGCGACACCCCCTCTCTCAGCTGCCTCTTTAAACTGTCAAAGTTTGCCCTTCTGAAATCTGGTACTTTAGTGGAATTTTCCTTACGTCTGCCCTGAAAATCTAACTGGAATCGAATTTCTTTGTGATCGCTGTTTGCAAGTTCGTTCCCTACCTCGACATTGCTAATGAGGTTTTCTCTGTTCGTCAGAACTAAATCCAGTATATTATTACCCCGTGTGGGTTCGGTTATATGTTGACTTAGGAAACAGTCCTGGATCGTCTCGAGAAAATCCTCTGATTCTGAGTTACCCGTAAGGACAGTCCAATCTATTTGGCCAAGGTTAAAGTCGCCTACTATACAGACTTTGTTGTGTATGGAAGCCCTGCGCATTTCATCCCAGATAAGTCGCTCATTGACGCTATCAAGATTGGGGGGTCTATATATTACCCCTGTGATTAATTTTTCCCGACCGTCGCTTAATTCTATCCAAATTGTTTCTGTATTCCTCTCAGTTTTTATTTCCTTATTTATTTCACACTTCAGATTATCCCTAACATAGATTGCTACTCCGCCTCCTTTCCTGGTCTGCCTATCGGTATGGAACAGTTTGTAACCCGCAATTTGGTATTCGACTGGTAATTCACGTGTGTCTAGGTTGATCCATGTTTCAGTGAATGCAATTATATCGATTTCTTCGGTACATACCAAGGCCTTAATATCATCCATTTTGTTTCTCATACTTCTACTGTTCGCGTAGTATACATTTAAGTTAGTCGTGTTCTGAGTCCTTCCCTTACCGCGTTTAGTTTTAAACTCCCTGTCTAATTTAGTTTTGTCATCATTCCTAACACTATTTCCCTGTAATCTTTCGCCTTGTTTACCCGCTCCCACTGCAGTCTCCTCCACCCCCGTGCCCCTATGTTCTCTTAGCAGTTTAAAGACTTCGATATCTTTTGAACTGCCCCCTCTAGAGCCCCAGCCAGGGTTGCTACTCCATCCCTAGACAGGTGCACCCCATCCCTAGCATAAAGGTCCCTTCTGCCATAGAAGTTGTCCCAGTTGTCAATGAATGGGACTGATATTGACTTGCAATATCTGTCAAGACAGTCGTTAACACCAACTGCCCTTGACAACCATTCACTGCCAACTCTCCTTCTAGGCAGGACACCGCATATGATAGGGATCCCTCCCTTAGTCCTAATACGATCTATGGCTGCCTTGAACTTATCAAGAAGTTCCTCGCTCCTACACCGGCCAATATCATTGCCTCCTGCACTGAGGCAGATAATGGGTTTGTTCCCATTACCAGACAAGATATTGTCCATCCTGTCAACTATATCCCCCACCCCAGCTCCTGGCAAACACACCCTCATCCTATTTTTGTTTTTACCACAAAAAGCCCTGTCCATGTACCTTACCTGTGAGTCACCAACAATTAAAGTTTTTATACCTTCCTTGTCATCCCTGCCCCTGACTGTACTAACGTCCAATTCGTCTATCAAGGGACTGAACGGGTTGGTACACTTAGCTGTTGTTGTCGTTGTTGTCGTATCCTTCGAGTGCTTCTTTACCACCAGCTTGGTCCTGCCACTACTCACGACTTTCCACTCGTTTGATTTTTCGTCAGACACTGGCTTTACTCGTCCAGCCTCTCCTTTTAACTTCGCCAGCTCTTTCCTTAATTTCAGGTTCTCCAACGTGGCCCTCTCAATTTCTAACTTGGCCCTCGCCAATTCTTCAGTGGACCACTCCAGTTTGGTCAACAAACTCTCATACCCAAGACCGCACATATCACTGGCCATATCTGATAATTATCCCTCTGGAGCTAACCCTGCCGTGACCTTTCCCCACACTACACCTTTTACCGGGGTTTATTCTGTGTACCGGGGTTCATTCTGTGTACAGGGGTTCATTCTGTGTACCGGGGTTCATTCTGTGTGTCGGGTTCATTCTGTGTACCGGGTTATTATTTTTTTCCGGGGTTCACTCTTGTTTACCGGGGTTCAATTTTTATTATGTCGGGTTCACTTTTGTTTACCAGGAACCACTTAGTTTACCGGGAACAACTTAGTTTACCGGGAACCACTTAGTTTACCGGGAACCACTTAGTTTACCGGGAGGTCACATTATGAGATATTCAGGACAATACCATAACAATGTTCTGGCCAAGTTTACCTGTCATGTAATGTAAACTGTATACAATATAGAGTATACTGTATAACCTGTATATTATGGGGGGGGGGTTAATAGAGGCACAGGTGTGGTGTAGATGGTGTGGCTGAAGTTTAGTGGGGGATCAGGAGGCGGTGTGATGGAGGTGTAGTGGTGGTGGTATGGAAGAGATGGTGGTAGTGGTGGTGGTATGGTGTAGATAGTGTGGTAGTGATGGTGTAGTTGTGGTGTGGTGGTGGTATGGTGTAGATAGTGTGGTGGTGATGGTGTAGTTGTGGTGTGGTGGTGGTGAATGTAAAATGATGTGTCGTATCTGTTACTTAATAATCTCTCTCTCTCTCTCTCTCTCTCTCTCTCTCTCTCTCTCTCTCTCTCTCTCTCTCTCTCTCTCTCTCTCTCTCTCTCTCTCTCTCTCTCTCTCTCTCTCTCTCTCTCTCTCTCTCTCTCTCTCTCTCTCTCTCTCTCTCTCTCACACACACACACACACACACACACTCACACACACTCACACACACACACACACACACACACACACACACACACACACACACACACACACACACACACCATCATCATCTTAACTATTTTCATCAGAGATTCAACACCATCACTTACCTTTGTTACGCTCATCACCTCTTCAGATATAAATTACAGGTAACATTATATATTACTATACGCGTGTACGTTCACTATGATAATTAGTGTTAAGTCCACCTGTTGTATATCTTAATTAGTATTCGTCTCCGGTACACCTGTGTTAAATTTGTTATAATTCCCCCCTTACCTTCCCCTCCCTTCCCCTTACCTCCCCCCCTAGGTGAGCGAAGTTACAGGTGTGAGGGTGTAGAAATTGGTTCCGTCTGTCTGTTTGGGGTATGTGTTTGTGTGTGGATTGTTTGTTTAGTTTCTGGTGTTTGTTTCAGATATGTTGATCAATGTTTGTTTACACTTTAATAAGGAGGTGTATCGTTGCTCTGTGGTCAAGACGATAAGCGATTCATGTTCTTATCTCCGTAGTGACGTCTGCTAGTGCCTAACGAGTCTAATGCTCCGGGTTCACGATTCTAATGCTTCGGGTTCATGTGATCTAATGCTTCGGGTTCACGAGTCTAATGCTTCGGGTTCATGTGTCTAATGCTTCGGGTTTACGAGTCTAATGCTTCGGGTTTACGAGTCTAATGCTTCGGGTTCATGAGTCTAATGCTTCGGGTTTACGAGTCTAATGCTTCGGGTTCATGAGTCTAATGCTTCGGGTTTACGAGTCTAATGCTTCGGGTTCGTGAGTCTAATGCTTCGGGTTCACGAGTCTGAATCTCTGGGAGGGGGGGGTTCGTGGTTCAGAGGGAGAGGCGAACGAACCTTTATAGTTGACAGAGCCTTCTCTTCTCTTCGATGTAAAACCTCTTATCTAATGAACTATATAGAGATGAAAAGTCCGTTAAATCGAGTGTCCGTTAGATGTGAAACCTCCATTTAACGGATTATATGAAGAGAAGTCCGTTATATGAAGGTTTCACTGTGGATTTTTATTAGCGACTGGTGATTACTATAAGTGGTGGATTCTATGTTGTGTCGTATGATCACAACACACATAAGAGTGGTGGTTGTTGTGAGGGGTGAGGAAGGTCGTCTTGCCTCGTTGGTGTTGTGTCGTAACATCACAACACACGAGGTTATTATTGGTCCTGCGTTTCATGGTGATCCTCGGGTGGCATTAACGAGCTATATTGGTGTGTTGGAGTGACTGGTGATATGGGCCCTAGTATTAATGGGCCCCAATCCTAGTGGGCCCCAGTCCTAGTGGGCAACAGCCTGATTTAATATAACTTTTAGGATTGGGGCATAGTTTTAGTTACCCCTAATTCAACATAACCTAACCTAACCCAACCCAACCCAACCCAACCCAGTGATAGCCAATGTGGGTTTATTATTCATAGCCAAATTAGGTGTTGGGGGGGGGGGGTGCCCAAAGTGGAGTATCACCACCAGCACTTTACTCCCTGTTAGGCTGGCCACCTCTCCCACAGGCTGGCCACCTCTCCCTCAGGCTGGCCACCTCTCCCTCAGGCTGGCCACCTCTCCCTCAGGCTGGCCACCTCTCCCACAGGCTGGCCACCTCTCCCACAGGCTGGCCACCTCTCCCACAGGCTGGCCACCTCTCCCACAGGCTGGCCACCTCTCCCTCAGGCTGGCCACCTCTCCCTCAGGCTGGCCACCTCGACAGACCATCATTATTATTTACGTAGCTGACGTCCTGACCTCTTTATTTTTAGTAACTGGACACTAATCGCCCTCACCCATGTAGCTAATTTGCATATCGAGGAGCAGCTGGTGTCTCATGATGCAGTGGAGAGAGAGAGAATGAATGAATGAATGTGTGAGTGGTGAATGTCTTTCCTTGTCTTTACCCCACCACCCCATTGTTCACTCAGGCCTCTCTCTCTCTCTCTCTCTCTCTCTCTCTCTCTCTCTCTCTCTCTCTCTCTCTCTCTCTCTCTCTCTCTCTCTCTCTCTCTCTCTCTCTCTCTCTCTCTCTCTCTCCAACTCGATCAGTAAAGGTCATTGTGGGCGTGTTCCTCATGAAGGAGTCGAAGCAGGGGGGAGGGATCGTTCAACCTGACAGTCGCCAATTGAGAAAACCTGCCCATGCGACTACTCCTGTGCGTATATTGAAAAAGGGTAGGGGGGAGGGGGGTGGGGGTGGGTGGCAAGCAGGGAGGTGAGTCAGGGGGGTGGGTGAAGGTGAATTACATGAAATAACTACAAGATAATTAACTCACCTGTCTCAAATACCTGTTATAATCCTCCTCTAGTATAACCCTTATGGAAACCTTTGACTCTATCATACCTCGAGTGATGCATGTAACTAAGTCAGGTTTTTTGTGTATGTATATATCTGTTTTTTTTTTAATCTATCTGGTTGTCTGGTTGTCTGTCTGGTTCATCTTTGATCGTGTTGTGTGGAAGCCGTAACAATAGCTTCATGATGTATGGCTGGATGGTTCTGCTCGACCAGCCATGAACAAACGTTTCCTCGGTTCGACGTTTCATCTCTCGGCTGACAAGTTTATGCATCAGAATTGGACGGTTATGCTGTCTGCCTGCCTTTCTCTACTGCAATACTATGTGTGTGTGTGTGTGTGTGTGTGTGTGTGTGTGTGTGTGTGTGTGTCCAAGCCTTCCCCTGGTCCACTATTCCCTTCAGTGTACAGTATAGCTTGGAGAACGCGAACTGCTGCTGCTGCTGCTGCTTTGTAATCCCAATATCACTCCACTAAAGTTATCAGAATTGGAGCAAATAGTCTCGCATCCCTTTACCTAGATGCCTTTGACAAGCAGAGTGGTATATTCGTCAGGAGAACAAGTTGTCCGTTCATTTTGTATTGATTTCTCTGGTGACTGTACCTAGCTAACAGGTTTTGATTGACTGACTTGTATTCACTAAAAGATGGTCGAGAGATTTTTATTTTATTTTTGTAATTCTCAAAGTTAGTGTAGGTTAAGTTTTGGGGTGTTAGAATTGTGGTGTGAGTCAGAGTAAATGTGTGTGTGTGTGTGTGTGTGTGTGTGTGTGTGTGTGTGTGTGTTTTTTGCCAGTTGGTCAGATCTGCGTTCTCAGGAGCCCCAGAAACTGAATTCATTCTTACATGCAATCCAAATTGGCCCTTGTTTCCTGCCTTCACAACTCGTACCAATACTTGTTTTCACTTTTCGGGGGGAGATAATCACAATGGACAATAATCATTTCCACTGACACATCGAAAACCCCCTGATATATATAGTTTGATATTGATGATAACACAAAGGCCTTTTTTTATATCATAGTCCTCTTCTGGGCGCTTGTTTACATCCTATGTTCCGGGTTACAAAATCCTCAACACTGACCAAAGTCACATTCCTGGCAGCGTCTTCAAAAATTCAGTAGATGTAAACTTAAATTACTAGAGGAGTTATATCCAGGTTGAAGGAGGTTTTGTGTTGGTCTATTGTGAGTGTAAACAAAGATTGAAGGAGTGAAACATATACATATACTGGAAGGGAGTTTGTGGTGGCAGTCTTATACATAGATATACGTGTATGTATATATGTATGTATGTTCTGAAGTAATAATACACAGAAAATAATAAGAATAATTAACAGTGTAGTTAGTATGTGTGTGTGTGTTACCTTTGTGTGTGTGTGTGTGTGTGTGTCTGTGTGTGTACATGGTGCGTTACCTTAAGTGTTTCCTGGAACTGTGGCCGGGGAGGAGAGAGAGAGAGAGAGAGAAAGAGAGAGAGAGAGAGAGAGAGAGAGAGAGAGCACACACTTTTATGGCAGGAACAGGTTGTACCCGCCAGATGTTGGCCATGAGAGTGACAGTGGCGGGGAAAAAACTACAAGAACACCAGGGAAAAAAGCTCAGGATTTATGTGAATGTGAGTGTGGTGGGGGAAAAGTCACCTGAAAAACATGCCGAGTCGGGAATTGTCCGTGGCGGGTCAGAGGAATTGTCCGTGGCTGGCGGGTCAGAGGGAGTGTCCGTCGCGGGTCAGGAGGTCAGGAGTGGATGACTGTGGTCTTCTAATAGTGATCGGTGTCATTATGTCAACCGGCAGATTACTATTATTATTATTATTATTGTGTGTGTGTGTGTGTTATTGTGTGTGTGTGTTATTATTATTGGTGTGTGTGTGAAGGAAGGGAGAGAGACTTGAGAGTGTATGTATGTATGTATGACTGACTGTATGTATATATATATATAAGCAACAGTGGAGAATGAAAGGGGAGGTGGAGAAAGAAAGAGAGGCAGACGAGCAGTGATAATTGGAGAGAGATGAATAGATGGAAGTAAGAAATGTATTAGCAGGAGCTTCTAATTAAGGCAGAGGGCGAAGCATGAGGAAGGGCGAAATGAGGGGAGGGAGGAAGGGAGGGGGGTGATGGGTAAGGATGATAGAAAGAACAGGAAGAAGAGAGAGAGAGAGAGAGAGAGAGATATCGTTATATTTATAGATAACCACGTATGTTATTTTCCTCAAAACACCAACAGTAAATAAGAGTAAACACCTCAATACAGGTGTACACAGGTAACCTCGTACACCTGTCACACTACCTCATATATCCATCACACTACTTCACACACCTGTCACAACCTCCCGTCACACCCCTGTCTTACCTACCTCCCGTCACCCCCCCTCCCCTCCTTACCTCACCCCCCTCGAGTCTATCCTTTCCCTCGCGGTACCTGGGGAAAGTATTTATTATTATTATTATTATTATTATTATTATTATTATTATTATTATTATTATTATTATTATTGTTATTGTTATTATTATTATTATTTGCGTGTCAGGAGAATATTGAGTATTATATTGAGTATAATAATATATATGGTTGACATTATCATCATCATCTTTATCATCATCATCATCATCATCATCATCATCACTATCCCTCTTCTCTGATTATTTCCCTACTTCTCTTACCATTTACCATAATACGAATGAAAATATACAGTATATATGACACAGACTTAACACAGGCATTGGAGAGGTGGAAGACGAAGTAGTGAATGATAACAGCAACAACAACTGATAGATAAAAATGGCCTTGATTATTATGGTATGTGGCAACTCGTTCGTGTACACCTGTGAATGAATTGTACCAGGTGAAGGCAATTTGGTTGTTGTTTTTAACGTGAGAACAATAATATGAACTAAAAAAAAAATATATATAACATTGTCATAGAGAAAATATATGGAACATCTGTGGGTAATTCTTAGGTGTTTTTTTTCACTCTAATGCTTAACATAACATAACAAAAACCAACCTAACCTAACCTAACATTAACTTACCTCCCCCCCTAAGTCTCTCAAGTACCACCCTCCTCCCCTCCCTCAAGTGCCACCCTCCTCCCCTCCCTCAAGTGTCACCCTCCTTCCCACTCCCTCAGAATTGCCACCCTCCTCCCTCCCTCCAGAGTGCCACCCTCCCTCCCCTCCCTCCAAGTGCCACCCTCCTCCCTCCCACTCAAGTGCCACCCTCCTCACTCCCTCCAGGGTGCCTGCCTCCTCACTCCTCCAAAGTGTCACCACTCCTTCCCTCCCTCAAATGCCACCCACCTCCTCCCTCCCTCAAGTGCCACCAGCCCCCCCCACCCACACACCTGTACTGTTATTTACTGTACTGCCAAATGACCTTTTAAACAACGTGGCCACAATGCCGGGAGTTGACTGATAGACAAAGAAACATTCTCCTCTCGCCTTTGATTCATTGAAACACTAAAACAATTGTAAATAATATAAAGCACTCGACTAGACTCACTAACATGGTCCAGGTGAGGTTAGGTTAGAGTTTGGTTAGGTTAGGTTAGAGTTTGGTTAGGTTAGGTTAGAGTTTGGTTAGGTTAGGTTAGAGTTTGGTTAGGTAGGTTAGAGTTGCGATTAGGTTAGGTTAGGTCAGGTTAGGTTAGGTTAGAGTTTGGTTAGGTTAGGTTAGAGTTTGGTTAGGTTAGGTTAGAGTTTGGTTAGGTTAGGTTAGAGTTGCGATTAGGTTAGCTTAGCTTTGAGTTTTGTTAGATTAGGATTACGGGTAGATTAGGTTAGGTGCGGTTAGGTTAGGTTAGGCGAGGTTTTCTATACTGTACACCTGTTCTATACTGTACACCTGTTCTATACTGTACACCTGTTCTATACTGTACACCTGGTCTATAATTTTCACCATTGTTTCCACACCCAGTAACCCAACACCTGTGAGACGAGGTAGTGTGTGTGTGTGTGTTGGGTGTCTGATAAGTAGTGTGGTTTGATGGTAGACGAGACACCTGTGGTTAATTATTGATTGCTGCACACCTGTTCTGATGGATATATATATATATATATATATATATATATATATATATATATATATATATATATATATATATATATATATATATATATATATATATATATGTTGTATGTATATATTTTTTTGTGGATTATTTATACAGTTATACATTTTTTGTGGATTATTTATACAGTTATACATTTTTTGATGGATATGTATGCAGTATATGTATTTTCTGGGGAATATATATAGTGTTATAATTTTTTTTCTGATTATGTATACAGTAATATTGATTTTTTCTAATTATGTATACAGTAATAAACATTTTTTGGTGGATTTTTATAGTCCATGTATACATTTTGATTATACATACATGCTTTAGTGAATAACAGTATATTTATACATTTTTGTGTTTATCATTAAGGTCGGGTGTACAGGGGAGGAGGTTGGGTGTACAGAGGAGAGTTGGGTGTAAAGGAGGAGGTTAGGGGGGGGAGGAGGTTGGGTTACAGGAGGAGGTTGGGTACAGGGGGAGGAGGTTGGGTACAGGGGAGGGAGGGTGTACAGGGGAGGAGGTTGGGTTACAGGAGGAGGTTGACAAGGAGGTTGGGTGTACAGGGGAGGAGGTTGGGGCAGGGGAGGAGGTTGGGTGTACAGGTGTGGGTGTGTGTTTGGTTGATGGCCGGGAGATCACGTCAAAATACTCAGCCACTGAAGAAGATTACTGGCAAGGTGTGTCACTACTTAAGCCCTGTTGTAAATGGTCGTACTGTGAGACTACTGCTCTCTGTGTGTGGTGGGGTGTGGTGGGGAGAGAGGGGTTGGGGGTGGGGGAGGGAGAGGTGTTGTGGTGTGTGTGGGGAGGGAGCTGTTGGGTGTTTGTTGGTATGTGCAAAAAAATACTGTACAGGTGTGGATGATCTGTGTACTGTGCTGAAGATAAGTGTGTGTGTAAGTATATGTATTTGATTTATGTGTGTGTGTGTGTGTAAGTATAAGTGTGAGTGTGTGTATGTGTGTGTGTGGGTGGGGGAGGATGACCAGACTGGTGCATGTTGGAGGCATTACTGCCCACATGATCGATGGGCCGTCACTCCCGCACCCCTTCCCTCACCTCCCCCTCACCTCCCCCTCACCGCCACAACACCAAGCTAAAACGACCCCAAAAGATCTAATTCCATTCACTTATATCCACAACGCTATAGAATGTTCGAGAGTTAAAGGATATTTTACCGGATACTATTACACGATAGGAGTGGCAGGAGTGGCGAATAGGTGAGTGTTTGGGGCGTTCGTCTGGGAAGGGAATGGTCCTGGGTTCGATTCCCGCCGGCCAGAAGAGAGAGGACATGGTAGCCCTCCTTGTGTGTTGGCTCCTGTAGAATTAGTATTGGAGTGAAGGGAATAATAATAACAACAACAACAACAACAACAATAACAACAACAACAACAACAACAACAACAACAATAATACAATAACAACTACAACAACCAAAACAACAATAATAATAACAACAACAACCAAAACAACAACAACAATAATAACAACTACAACAACAACAACACTCACGGCTATAAACGCCTCGACATATAGATTATTTCATCATGGTAGAAATATTAGTACTTACCTAATAACTTTTATAGCCAATAAGACTTAATGACTTTAATTAGACACTGAAAAAAAAAATCAATTATAGTCGATATATATAAGTGAATAATCGTGAATAATAAAATAACAAAATATACATTGAATTTTGGGGTAATTTATTTATTTATTTATTCATTTATTTATTTATTTATTTATTTGTTTATTATTATTTTTTTTTTAGTTTGTGGAAATATTATTGTTTTTTTTGTTAGATTTCTATTTTTTTTATGTTAGAAAATAGTGGGTAATTGGTGTGTTTTTGGTATCAATGTATAGAAAGATAAATTGAAAGGGTAGTGATGATTATAGGAGAGAGAGAGAGAGAGAGAGAGAGGTGTGCGTAATGTACATGTGTGTGTGGAGAGAGAAGGGCGATGTATATGTACCTGAAAGAGAGAGAGAGAGAGAGAGAGAGAGAGAGAGACCAGTGGAGTGTAAGGAAACAGACCACCCCTCTCGTCACCGTGATATCTGCTCATTGATTATACTGGACGAGATTAATCGATATTGTTTGCCTTAACCTTAGCTTAACTGGCTTGACACATGAACCTGCCCTGCCTCACCACACCTGCCGTACCTCACCCACACCTGCCGTACCACCTTCACCTGCCGCACCTCACTCTCACCTCTCTACACCTGCCGTATCTCACCTACACCTCCCCACACCTGCCGTACCTAACCTTCACCTCCTTATACCTGCGCACCTCACTACGCCTGCTGCACCTCCCTACAACTGCCGCACTCACTACGCCTGCTGCACCTCCCCAACTGCCACACCTCACTACACCTGCTGCACCTCCCCAACAACTGCCCACCACCACACCTGCTGCACCTCACCTGCACCTACCTCTACCTACACCTGCCGGACCTCCCCACACCTGCCGGACCCTCCCTACCCCTTGCCGGACCTCACACGTACACCCCCTGCCTAACCTAACCCAACCTATTTGTACGTCTCCTAA